>NC_087068.1:33886061-34298806 GCF_963678635.1 Symsagittifera roscoffensis
TGTCAAAAAACTAACACACTTTTAGCACTTTGAAGAAAAAATTGAAACAATTTTCGTATTTTGTCCAAAAAAGTGAAACAGTTTTGGCATTTGTAGAAAAAAAAGTGAAAATTTTTTTCGCATCCTAACTAAAAAAGTTGAAACCTTTTTCAAATTTTATCGAAAAAAGTAGTACACTTTTCGCATTTTGTCGAAAAAAATGAAACACTTCTCGCATCTTGTTTAAACAAATTTGAAACACTTTTCGATTTTGTTGAAAAAAATGAAACACTTTTCGCATCTTGTTAAAAAAAGTGAAACACTTTTTGCTTCTTGTCAAAAAAAGTTGAAACACTTTTCGCATTTTATCGAAAAAAGCAAAAGACTTTTCGCATTTTGTCGAAAAAAGTGAAACTTTTTTCGCATTTGCAGGAAAAAAGTGAAACACTTTTCGCATCTTGTTAAAAAAAGTTAAACACTTCTCGCATCTTGTCAAAAAACTAACACACTTTTAGCACTTTGAAGAAAAAATTGAAACAATTTTCGTATTTTGTCCAAAAAAGTGAAACAGTTTTCGCATTTGTAGGAAAAAAAGTGAAAATTTTTTCGCATCCTAACTAAAAAGTTGAAACCTTTTTCAAATTTTATCGAAAAAAGTAGTACACTTTTCGCATTTTGTCGAAAAAAATGAAACACTTCTCGCATCTTGTTTAAACAAATTTGAAACACTTTTCGTTTTTGTTGAAAAAAATGAAACACTTTTCGCATCTTGTTAAAAAAAGTGAAACACTTTTTGCTTCTTGTCAAAAAAAGTTGAAACACTTTTCGCATTTTATCGAAAAAAGCAAAAGACTTTTCGCATTTTGTCGAAAAAAGTGAAACTTTTTTCGCATTTGCAGGAAAAAAGTGAAACACTTTTCGCATCTTGTTAAAAAAAGTTAAACACTTCTCGCATCTTGTCAAAAAAGTTGAAACACTTGTTGCATTTTATCAAAAAAAGCAAAACACCTTTCGCATCTTGTTCAAAAAACTGAAACACTTTTTGCGTCTTTTCAAAAAAACAATTGAAACACTTTTCGCCTTCTGTCGAAAAAATTGATACACTTTTTGCATTTTCTCAAAAAAAATTTGAATACCTTTTACAACTTGTTAAAAAATTCAAATTTTTTTGCAACTTCTTGAAAATCAAAAGAAATATTTCATCTTTCTTTCATTTTTTTCTTCTTCCATTTTTTTGGTACTTTCGTAAACATATGAGAGAAAATAGATGGATTATCCAAAAGTTTTTTACTGAAAAATTGACATGATCACTATTTACAAATCCATAACCATCAAAAAACAGTCAATTTTTTCTAACAAATCATGTTCAAATTTTGAGTTTTGTACTTTACTAACTCTTTCTAGAAAAGCTGAACCAGTAGTTTGTGTGGAAGCTAAAATCTGGTGAGAACATATTTAGTGACTTTTGATTTTTTTTCGTAACAGTCTTTTCTTTGCAACACTTGGTTTTTTTCTGCTCCTTTTCATTTCATATTATGATGAACAGCGCGGTCAAGTTGATTGAAAACTTCGCCAGTTGATGAAAAAAAACATTCGACTAAAATTTGTATTTGTGCAGAGTGTGAAGAAAATCGATAATTTGGCATGTGAAAGAAAAATTACCCAATCGTCGTGGGAAGAAGCAGGATCAGCCGAAAACCCCATCACAATAGATGAAGACGCATGTTTCTCAGAAACAATGACGCCTCAAAACCCTCCTCCACAACAACCACCAGCAATGGAACCTCGTTCAGCTCTGCGTTCTAAAGAGAACCTCCAGAACTCTCGACAGCTCTTTGATTAAAAATTTCTGTAAATAAATGTTGTTTGGTATTGACTTCGTTTTCTGTAATTAATTAATTTTCTCAATTTCATTTTAATTTAAGAATAGTTGAGAGGTTCAGAGTAAACCATTGAAAAACAATTAGAACTTAATTTAAGGCTCCGAACTCGCACTTAATTTAGTGCTCCGAAACTCAAACACTTCTCGCCTCTTGTCAGAAAAATTGATACACTTTTCGCATTTTGTCAAAAAAAAAATGAAAACTTTTTACAAATTTTTTTAAAAAATGAATTTTTTTTTGCAACTTCTTGAAAATCAAAATAAATATTTTATCTTTCTTTCATGTTTGAAAAACTTTTTGCAAATTTTTTGACAACGGTGAGTTTTTTCTTCTTCGAAATTTTTGGTTCTTTCGTGAACATATGAGAGAAAATAGATTGATTATCCAAAAGTTTTTTATTGAAAAATTGACATGATCACTATTTACAAATCCATAACCATCATTAAAACAGTCAATTATTTTTACAAATCATGTTCATATTTTGAGTTTTGTAATTTACGAACTCTTTCTAGAAAAGCTGAACCAATAGTTTGTGTGGAAGCTAATTTCTGGTTAGAACATAAATAGTGATGTTTTATTTTTTTGCGTAACAGTCTTTTCTTTGCAACACTTGGCATTTTTTCTGCTCCTTTTCATTTCATATTATGATGAACAGCTTGGTCAAGTTGATCGAAAACTTCGCCAGTTGATGAAAAAACATTCGAATAAAATCTGTATTTGTGCAGAGTGTAAAGACAATCGATAATTTGGCATGTGAAATAAAAATTACCCAATCGTTGTAAAATTTGATCGAAAGATGAACCAATCAGAAGTATGTGGAACTTACAATTTTCCAAAGAACAGAAAGAATTGTGGGTATAGACACAAAAATTATTACTATATATTTTTCGTAAAAAGCACTGGAAACGGAAATAAATAGCGATTTTTTAACGACAAAAATCTGAATAAAAGCTGGGAAGAGCTTGACACATAGCTGCAGCCATCTGGAACGATGATTTTTGCTGAGAGTTGTCGATTTACATAGGAACACTAACACCGACAAAATTCCATAATTCGAAATTTTACTCGAAAATTCCATTTATAGTTCTATCCTTTTACGGTAAAGTGAATGACTCATACTGTTTACTTCCAGTTTCATTTCATCTCAAAATCATTTCTCTCATTTCTCTTCATCTGATCAGTCTGTTCTCATTTTGAAAAATGTACTCAAGAAAAGATACTAGTCCCATTTATTCTGAGTTCTCAAAAAATCAAACAAGAATTGGAAGTTTTGCTTGATCCCAAAAATCCTACGAGGAGAAAGTTTATTTTGAACCCTGTTTTTAACTATTCAAAAAAAATGAAGTGGAACAACTCGAAAAAAGACAGCAATTTTATTTTGGCGAAAAAGAAGGAGAAGCACTCCCGGCAATTAGAAATAATGTTATTGACGATGCTGAAAACCTTGGACTTGTTCCTATATTGGAACTCACTTCTGACAACTATGGATCAGGAGCTTGCCAACTGCAACAAAATGTATGACATAGCAACTTACAGTAGAAGAATTACAATGTTAACAAACCTCCCTACAATCAAATTCGACTGCTCACCGCAAAAGAGATTGAAGCAACGAAACAAGTCGCCTATATTATCTATACTTTGAACGATTTCAAAGAACTGTCCTAAATTTTGGGAGACTTTATGTTTGTTGAGAATTGTAATGCACATTAAATTGTGTTATTTTTTTTAGTTTTGTAATTTAATTATTCATCCTCAAAATCTTTTTTCGGTTTGTATTGGTGTTGAACAGTTTGACTTTTTCATATTGTTCTAGAAAAAAAGTCCCAAATAATTTCACTAACAATTATAGAATCTCAAAATTTACCAAACTTGCAGAAATTGGACGTAGACTCGCAGATATCTCATTTTGAGTAGACTCTGCATAATGGTAGAAGAAACAATCACATAGAATACCGATCTGATACCAAAAAAATAGAGCTTGTAGAATATCGTAGAAATGGAAATCAATGAAAAAATAGTCAATCTTTACAACTACAAAGAGAAGAATATGATAAACTACTCGATATGCTTCCTTCATTACTAGGTTATGTAGAGATCTTAAAAAATCTTGTATTATTATTGACGAATGCACTGTAGAAAATGAACGTACAGAAATCGAATCAAATTCTAAGAATTTTTGAGATTATTAAGCAAAATTTCTCATGAAATACAAAAATTAAAAATTTATTTCTTTGTACCTGTTTTGTTTTGTTTTGGAACCGGACACAAATTTAAAAAAAATGGACCAAAAATTTCCTTTTGGAGGACTAACTGGATACGGAAATTCCTGTATGGATTACTTTTTTGCAAACTCCAAAAACTTTACACTACATGCATTTCTACATGACTCTGCTGGATCTGTGAAATCTACTACGATAAGAGGTCCTGGGTGTTGTTATCTTGCACCTAGTGTCCCAGTTCATGCATTCTTGGTCACGTGCCTGGATTATTTTTCTGTTTGTAAGTTAAAATATTCGCTTCATCAGTATTTGCATTGTTTGATAATCATTTTAACCTAAAAACTCCAGAGAAAACAGTTAACAGAATGAGTCTAGTTTGTTTTGGATATTAAATGTTTTGAAAACAATATAGTGAAAGAGTTAGGAGTTTATAAGGATGGACAAACTGTAGGATATTCCTTTCTTCCTCCCAAAAAACTCAAATCAACATACCAATCTTCTTGGTTTACAAAGCATCTTCATGGAATCAACTGGAGCAGTGGTTACGAAAAATACACAGAACTTGAAAAAAAATTTCGAAAAATCTAGAAGCCACAGAAACGGAATTTTTTGCAAAATGTTATAAAAAAGGCAATATTCTGTCAGAATTTTTGGAAACATAGATTATTAATTTGGATTACTAGGCTTGCCTTAAAGTTCAGTTTTTGATATCCAAAGATGAAGAATATGATTGGAGGTGTAGCCACTACCCATGTCGTCATGCCGAAACTCTTCACTGTGCAGAAAGAGAAGCATTTGCCCACGTAACATGGACTCGATGTTTTTTTAACAAGTTATAAATTATAATAATCTAAATGTACGACCATTTTCAAACTTTAATTATCTTTTATTGTCAACTTTTTCTTTTTGAGTTAAGATGGTCGATCAATGTGACAAGCCCGTAAGTTTGGGAAATTCTGTTTTTGATGAAGAAAATCATGAACAAAAATCATGGAAATTGTTTGGACGTACATGTAATAGATTTCTTTTATTTTTTTTGTGCCATTTTTTTGTTATAGTTTTGATGCTAGTATGTGCACTCGTTCGAATTATGTTATCCACAATATGTGAATTAACAACAATTTGTGCAGCTATCTTATCAAGTACAGTCGGTTATATTCTACCTTCTCCAAAGCTATGAATAAAATTTTATCTCTCAAAGAACGAATTTTTCCCCTTGTTGGACCAAGTGGATCTGGAAAATTTTATCTCATTTTTGATTGGTTGAAAATTGGTACTTTCCAACCAGCTTTCGAAATTTTTTTAAATTTTTATCAACATTCTCAACATCTTTATAGTCAAGTGCAAAGAAAAAACCTTAAATTTACCCAAGGAGTAAATTTTGAATTGATTGAAAAACTTCCCAAAAACGGAACTAAGTATTTGCTTATGTTTGATGATTCTTGTGAAGAAATTTCAAACTCCAAACAATTTGTAAAAATTGCCACTGCTGGAAGAGAGAATGGACTGAATACAATATACATCAAACACAATTTGTTTCATCGAAGCAAATTAGGAAGAGATGTAGAGTTACAAAATACACACACAGTCTCGTTCAAGTCGCTGAGGGAAGTTTTACAAATCAATACATTAAGTCAACAACTAATTCTAGGATCTCAATTGAAAGAGTGGTATCATGATGCAACATCCGTTCTTTATGGCCATTTACTTATTGATTTAACCCCAAAAACAGTTGATTCACTTATGTATTGCTCTAATAGTGGCTCAGTTTCAACACAAATTTACTTACCAGCTGGAATAGAGACAAAAATTTAGGACGACGAGTACACAATATGTCTCTATTCTCCCAATATTTCAAAAGTTTTCCCTAAGGCTTCAAAAACATTTCATTCTCAATATTCCAAAAGATTTCATTCAGTTTCTGAGCGAGTGTTTAGTAAACCTATTAAGAGGAGAGCTTCGGAAAGAAGACGTACAAAAAATATCGAAAAGAAATTTCAGAAATAATACAAAAAAGAAGTCTTCTACACAATAGAAGAATTGATTCAAGTTCAACTAAAGGGTTACAATTGATATCTATTATCACCACTTTTGTCATTAAATGATTGACATAGTATGGAACAGTTTGTTTTCATGCCGTACTCAGTGTATCAATCATAAAGTACAATTCCAAGAAAACAAAAACTGGAACAAACGCAAGAAAAAGAGGAGGTTGTACCAAAAAATTTTGAATCTGTTCACAGTGCTGTAAATGCGATGTTGGAAACGAGCAACAATAAGCACATTATTAATTTAATTTTGAATTCTCTCAGAAATGATCTCAGCCAGTCAGACAAGATTATAATAGATAATCGAGATACAAAAAAATCTATTGTAGACTTTGTGTGTGCACTAAAGCGAAAAAAGACCGATTTTCCAGGTATTTACTTTACTATTTTGGAAGCAACTCAACTTCCTCCTAAACTTGTTATCAACAAGAATGCCAAAGCAAAAGAAAGAGAAACTTGGATCCCTCTCAAAATCTGAAAAGATAAGACTAAACAGATTGTCTGATAGGGTAAGAGCTGCACACGGTTCTTTTCAAAACTTGAGTAAAGCGAGTGGTTTATCAAAAAAAAGTAGAAAAGTTTTTAAATAGAGTCAAGTATCTCTTAGTTGCTGTAGATAATTTTTCGAAATTTGTCAGAGTTCAAACAACAAAAACAAAGTATGCCAAAGACACTTTACATGCTTTCAGAAAAATGATTTCTCGAAACAACACTCCTGAAATATTTGGGTTGATAAAGGAACAGAGTATGGGGGAACTTTTAAAAAATTTTGCAAGGAGGAAGACATTGAAGTTTACTCAACAATGAGTGAAACAAAGGCTGCATTTGCAGAGAGAGCAATTCAGTCTTTGAAACATATAATATATCGTTACCTTGAAAATCATCGTGAAAAAATTGCCCTCAAAGTGCAGCAGTTTGCTTCTACATTGAACTGTCGCAAAAATCGATCAAGTGGAAAATCTCCCAGAGATGTGAAAAACATTGATTTTTTTATCAATTTGTGTAAACAATCATTCAAGAAATATACTAAACCAAAATTCAAAATTGGTGATAGAGTTAAAAAGTCGAAAAATGATATTCCGTTCCGAAAAGGATACAAGCCACAGTTTACAGAAGAAGTTTTTGAAATTTCGGCAATATCTACAAAACACCTCCTACATACATCATCAAAGATCTCAAAAAAGAAGAAATTCTGGGAAAAATTTTATGAAAATGAGCAATGAAAATGTTCAGATTAAAGGTAAGTCGTTTTTTAAATTGAATTTCTATCGATCAGTTGACATGAATTCTTTTAATATTCAGCTGGTTTCTAATGCTTCTTTTAATTGTTATCCGAATAATAGTCTTCGTTCCTTTACAAAATTTCTACCGGAACAAACACATCTAAGAGAAGAATGGGAGGTTGCTATTTCAGAAATATCATACCCTTCATTGTACCAAAACGTTACAGAGGAAAAATTTACTTTCATAGATGGACGAGAAAGTCCTGAAGAAAAAAGAAAGATTTAACCGATGCATATTGAACCTGGGTTGTATCCAAGTATTGTCGATATAGTTATAGCCTTGAATGACAAAAATCGAAAAGGTATAGGCGCACAAAAATATGAATATAACGAAATTTATGTATCAGTAGATAAGATTACACAAAAAATTGCCATTCATTTACCTGAGGATCATTCAGTGTTTATAATTCAAAATGCTGATTTGTGTAACATTTTTGGCTGTGATTTAGAACAAAATCAGACAGGTGTTATAATGAAAGAAAAAAGACCACATTATCCTCAGTATTCTTACGACATTATGAGAAAAGATTCCCTAGTGATTTATAGTGATATTATAGAATGTAATATAGTAGGCGATACAAAAACTCCTTTACTGCGTTGTACTCCTTTCATTTCCAAATTAAAAAATGGAGACATACTATCTACAGGACAGTACATGAATTATCAATCATTTACATATCTAAAATTTAAAAAATAATTAAAAAACTCTTTCCACAGCATAAAAATTGAACTAAGGGATACTGCAGGTGGAAAAAATTCATTTTGTATCCGTAGGAATTACACGAGTTTTTCTCTTGTTTCGCAAGATTTCGGATTATAATTTTTGATTTATACTTCATACGAAATGGTTGCTCAAAGTTCAGCTATTTTTCCTATTTTTTGTGGACATGCTCTTGCACAAAATCTTGGGAGAACTGCAATTCCCTTTATAAAAATATATATAGTCTCAAGCTGCAAAAAGAATCTGAGCAGTTTTGTTTGAAGTTGCTGCTCCAGAGTTTGGAGAAGTTGTCAGTGGACGAAAAAAACTCAAAACATTTGCAAAAGATGTTGGAACAAAAACAGTTCGAAAACAGTTGGAAGGTGGAAAAAAGAAATCCAAGCATAGAACAAGAAGAGCCATTTCTCGAAAAAGTAGTTCAAAATCCAGTCGCTCTCGCAAAGACATTTTTGATTAGATAAAATGAGTGTACATCAAAGTAGTAATTTTCGGTACGGAACTTTTACAAATTCTTCTTTGGAGATTTTTGATAAAGTCCTACCTTTGGAAACAATAATTTCATCATACATACAAGAAGTAATTCCAGTACTTCTCTAGATAAAAGCAGCATTGAGTTTAAATTTGAGACGGACCGTAATCTTTATTTGGATATGCGTGATTTGCAGCTTAATTTAAAGCTTCAATTATTCAAACGAATATTGTTTTTAAAATAGAAAAAGCAGAACAAAAAGCAAAATCGGAGGAATACTTAGACGAGGAACCTCAACATCAATCTTACTTAACTTATGTAAACAATCTACTACATTCTCTATTCTCCAATTGTGAAGTTTATTTTAATAATACAATTGTTTACAACGCCAATAGATTATATCCTCGTGAAGCAAAAATATCGAACGAATTCAACTCGTCGGCAGTGAGTAATGAAGCAATACTTGCTTGTCACTGGTATAGTTTTGAAGAACATCCGGAAGCATTTGATATGTATCTGTTCACTGGTAAAGCAAATTTTTTAGGATCAGGGATAACTTTTTTACTTTATGGCAGGCTAGCCATTGACATGTTTACTTGTGAAAAAAAATTACTGCCAAAAACCAAAGTTCGAATTAAACTGTCTGAAAATCCAATTGTTTGTCTGAAAATTGTTGATTGTTCACTGTTTATGAGAAGAATTTTAGTAGTTGAACCTAATCATCAAAATTTGCAATGGAATCTGGAAAGGGAACCTGCTCATTACAATAACATGGAAACTATAGCAAGAATCTTTATCATTCCATCTCGTCAAAACCAGTTTATTCAGGAAAATGTTTTCAATAAAACCCCAATCAGAAGGATAGCTGTTGCAATGAATACAAATTCGGCTGTTGTGGGATCTTTTCATGAAAACCCTTTCAATTATCAACAATTTCATTTGAGAGAGCTTAGAATTATTCGGGGCGGAAGAGCAATTTTTTCATTAGATACCATTTATCCTTGTCGACCCTTTGTTACAAAAATGAAAGCAATGCAGTTTAACGAAGAATTTTCAGCTCTTCCTATGAAAGTTTTCGTAAAACCACTATATTCTAGTTTTCGACTTGACTCCACTACAGGATGCAGCTGAACAGTTGCATTATCCAGAACTTAGTGGAGAAAGCTTGAGATTAGAAATGTTTTTTTTTTCATTTTCCCCTTGGAGCAAATAACGGAAGTGATAATCTTGGACAAACTCAGAACAGTCGCTAAAAATATTTAATTTTTTTGAGTTTTCAGATTCCTATAAAATTATTGTAACTTTTTGGGACTTTTTTTGTTATCATCTTTGTACTATCTATTATGTTTTTCTTCAGACTTCAGACCTGAAGCTCCAGGAAAAATAGAGAAGGAATGCTGTTTAGTTGGAAACCCGGGACACTTCTTCAACCTAGACTATAAAATAATGTTCAATAAAATTTGCCCATTACATAAGGCTTGTGTATGGGACTTTGTTGATTCAGTTCCTAAATGTGTGTAAGTCATTATTCTTTCTTTTTTTTCAATCCTAAAGTACACTATCAAACAATCAATTTCCTTTTAGCTGTAAATCAGCCTACAATTGCAAAGATGGATAATTTTCACTTTTGCAATTTATTGAAATCATTCCAGAGCTCAGGTTCAAGTATATGGGATCATACCTTTTTGATACAGTACCTCAACTAACAAAACACTCTTTTGCAATTTTTACCTCAGTTCCAAGCAATGATAGAGGAGAAGCTGGATTACGATTGCTCGACTGGAAAAAAACTACTACTTTGCTGATTCTTTGGGAAAAAAGAGATCAACTTACCTCTTTTGACAAAAAAGTTTCGACGAATGGTTCCTCGAAAGCTACAAAAGACTGATAATTTGTGTGGATTTCACGCAATTTATTCAGCATTTCTTCTTTTTAAATTCTTCCAGATAAATGTTCTTGATGTGTATGTTTTGATTTTAGTCAGTACTCTTATGTAAAATTGCATTTTTAATTTGTAAGTGAAAGTTTTCGCAATAATTTTACTATACGATGTAGTGAAATTTTTGGTTTTTCATGTAATTTAATTCTTTGAATTCCTTACTTTTTTTAAGAAAAGTATCTTAGCGACTAACCTTTTGATGAAATACGGAAAATTATGATGGACTATGGATGTTGTAGTTCCCCAATTGAAAAAATTAACGATAGAGCAGATAAATTTACCAAAATTGTAACAAACTTCTAGTAAATTGTATGATTTTCTTAAAAGTTTACTCTGAGAAAGATAGAAAAATTATCATACAAAAACATCAGACCCAAAAAAAACTTCGATACTATGTTTTTTTCTCAGTGTAAACTTTTACCGTGGCAGAGCAATTGACAAATTTGTATTTTGGATGATATTTTTTTGGCAATTTTGGAAACGTCACAGAATTTTTTCAAGATTAAAGACAAAGTGATAGAAGAGTACTGATATGAATCGTAGCAAGAAATATGACAGAAAAAAATAACTAGTTGAGGTAAAAACAAGAACTAGATAAAAACATCTGATTGGTCGAAACTTAAAATTTTTTGCATTTTTTTATTTCAGTTCCAATGAAAAATTCATGCAATTTTGATTGGATGTAGTTCAATTTTCTATAAAAATTTAAGATTTTAATCTCTCAGAAAAGTGATTCACGCTTCATTAACTCTGTGGGGAACTGCTAATATGCATCTGTCATATGATTGTGGGATAATTATGTGAAAAAAGACAAAATAATTCATAAAATTAATAAGTATAATGAACCTGTCATCCGTTCTCAAGATAACCTGGGGAATAAAAGATTAAGTGGGATATAAAGGTAATCAACCGTGAGGAGCTGTCAAGATTCCCCTGATATCCCGTGGAGTAGAACACTTAACCTTTCAAAGATAACCCCCTCTTGAAATTTTTCCCCAGATAACCTGAGGCAATATAAATGGGATGAAATAAGAATTTAAAAGATTCTTTCGAGAAAAAAAAATATTCTGTGATATTTTGGTTTATGATCCCATACTATAAATCAAAACTTAATTTTTGTCAAAAATTACCATCTGAAACCTACCATTCAGTTTTCTAAAGATTTTTTAATATAAAAATTTCTTTTCAAGATAAAAATGTCATTGCAAGTAAAACTTGAAAAATTTTCAAAAATTTTCTGAAACTTACCTTCTTAAACTTACCATAATGAATTTTTTTAAGACAAGATAAACCTTACATATCACAAATCGTACAAGTTAGCTAAGAAACGCAAGTATCGGCAAACTCGAGCTCAAAAAATTCGGCCGCCAAAAATTTTCTAAATCTTACCATCTGAAACCTTACCATCTTAATACATAGGAATTGTATTCTCTATCTTAATATATTGGGAAATCTAATCCCTATCTTAATACAAAGGTTGGTGACCGGATACTCTATAGCCTATGTTAATACATGGGGTTCAGCAACCATCCCCCCTCCACTCTCCCTCACTCTTCTATTACTAAACATTGTTTTTTTTTCAACGTTTGGTTGCTTGACTAGTCAGCTTAGACAAGCTTCAAAGGTTTGCGAGTCGATTTTTGTCCAAATTTTTGTGATCTGACAAATTTTTTGGTGATTTATTATTAAAATTAGGTAAACATCAGTTTTTGTGCCTACCGAATTCAGTTCAGGTGTTTTTAAAAAAATTACTGGACAGGGATGGGTTTCCAACCCACGCACGCAGAACATATTGAATAGCGCTTCAACGCCTTCAACTTTCGGGCAACCTGTAAGATCAGAAGTCAATCATTGGTAAAATGAATCAAACCAATAATAAAATAAAGCAAAGTTGCTTCGCTTCAAATAGAATAGTTCTTCTGCTCAAAACGAAAAAAAAAGTATCAAATCAGGCCATTGTTCGATCAAAAATAGACTTGACGTCTGGGTTTAGAAAATATAACGACGATATAAGCATTCTAGTCGTAGAACAGGATTAGTGCAAATCATTTTATAGAGCAAATTGTTTCGCTAAAATTTCAAGTTTTTCTAAGCAACCTGTTAGAGCTTTGAAACTATCAAACAAATCAAAACAATAAATGAGGGAAACCTAATTTTGAATTGCTTCCAATGAAAAACGATAGATTTTATGGAACAACTCGGTTAAAAAAGTAACCTGAAGTTTTTCAAAACTCCATGCCTTGAAATAACATTAGCCATCCGATTTTCTTCATGAACAAACTTAAATTTTTTTCAAATTTTGGTTGCTTGACTAGTCAGCTTAGACGAGCTTCAATGGTTTGCGAGCCGATTCTTTGTCCAAATTTTCGTGATCTGACAAATTTTTTGGTGATTTATTAACAAAATTAGGTGAAAATCAGTTTTTGTGCCTACCACATTCAGTTCAGTTGTTTTTAGGAAATTACTGGATAGGGATGGGTTTCCAACCTACGCACGCAGAGCCTTCTGAAAAGCACTTCAACTCCTTCACATCTCGGACAACCTGTATCACCAGAAGTCAGTCATTGATAAAATGAATCGAACCAATAAAAATCTAAAGGAAAGTTGATTCGCTTCAAATAGAATAGTTTTTTTGCTCAAAACAAAAAACGTATCAAATCAAGCCATTTTTCGGTCAAAAAAGACTTGAGGTCTGTTTATAGAAAGTACAACGAAGAAAAAAGAACTCTAGTCTTAGAACAGGACTAATCTATCAAAAGAAGCGAAGCAAAAAAAAAATCGGGGAAGCCTAATTTAACATTGCTTCCGTTGAAAAACGATAATTTTTGGTGGAAAAACTCGATCAAAAAAGTAACCTTAAGTTATTCAAAACTCCATGCATTGAATAGTTTCAAAAGAAAACGTATAATATTGGCCGTCCGATTTTCTTCATGATTAAACTTAAAATATTTCAACGTTTGGTTGCTTGACTAGTCTGCTTAGACAAATTTTAATGGTTTGCGAGCCAATACTTTCTCCAAAATTTTTTTGATCTGTCAAATTTTTTGGTGTGTTATTAACAACATTAGGTAAATATCAGTTTTTCTGCTTACAGAATTCAATTCAGGCATTTTTAAAAACTTACTGGACAGGGCTGGGTTTCGGACCCACGAACGCAAAACCTTTTGAATAGCACTTCAACGCCTCAAACTCTCGGGCAACCTATAAGACCAGAAGTCAATCATTGGTAAAATGAATCGCACCAATAAAAATTAAAGCAAAATTCCTTCGCTTCAACTAGAATAGTTTTTTTTTGCTCGAAACAAAAAAAAAACGTATCAGTTCAAGCCATTGCTCGGTCAAAAATAGGCTTGACGTCTGTGTATATAAAGTGTAGTCACGAAATAAGCTCTCTAGTCTTACACTAGGACTAGTGCAAATCTTTGTATAGACCAAATCATGTCGCTAAATTTTCCAGTTTTTCTGAGCAACTTTTTAGAGCTTTGAAACTATCAAACGAAGCGAAACAAAAAAAAGGAAACCTATTTTGAATCGCTTCCGTTGAAAAACGATAAATTTTTGTGAAAAAACTCGGCCTAAAAAGTAACCTTAAGTTTTCAAAAGTTCATGCCTATGGTTTCATTTGAAAAACGTATAAAGTTAGCCATCCAATTTTCTTCATGAACAAACTTAAATTTTTTAAACGTTTGGTTAATTGACTAGTTAGACGAGCTTCAATGGTTTGCGAGCAGATTCTTCTTCAAATTTTTGTGATCTGACAAATTTTTGTTGATTTTTTAACCATAATCAGGTAAGCATCAGTTGTTGTGCACACCGAAATCAGTTCAGGTGTTTTTAAAAACTTACTGGACAGGGCTGGGTTTCGTACGCACGCACGCAGAACATATTGATAGCACTTCAACGCACTCACCTCTCGACCAGCCTGTAAGACCAGAGGTTAACCATTGGTAAATTGAGTCAAACCATTAAAAATTTAAACCAAAATTGCTTCGCTTCAAATAGAATAATTTTTTTTGCTCAAAACAAAAAAAAAACGTATCAAATCAAGCCATTGTTTGATCAAAAATGGACTTGACATCTTTGTACAAAAAATGTTATGACAAAGTTAGGACACTAGTTTTAGAACAGGACTAGCGCAAAGCTTTTTAAAGACCAACTCGTTTCGCTGAAATTTCCAGTTTTTCTAAACAACCTGATAGAGTTTTGAAACTATCAAACGGTGCGAAACAAAAAATTAATGAAAACCTAAATTTATAATGGTTCCGCTGAAAAAAAAGATAGTTGTATGTGGAAAAACTCAGCCAAAAAAGTAACCTGAATTTTTTCAAAAGTCCATGCCTTGAGTGGTTTCACTAGAAAAACGTATAACATTGGCCATCCGACTTTCTTCATGAACAAACTTAAAACTTTTCAACATTTGGTTGCTTGACTAGTCTGATTAGACGAACTTCAAAAATTTGCGAGCCGATTCTTTTTCCAGATTTTTGTGATCTGACAAACTTTTTGTTGAGTCATTAACAAAATTTGATAAATATCATTTTTTGTGCTTACATAATTGATTTCAGGTGTTTTTAAAAACTTATCGACAGGGATGGGATTCGGACTCACGCACGCAGATCAATTTGAATCGCACTTCGATGCCCTAAATTCTCGAGCAACCTGTAAGACCAGAAGTCAGTCATTGCTAAAAAGAATCGAACCAATAAAAAACTAAAGCAAAGTTGCTTCGATTTTAATAGAAATTTTTTTTGCTCAAAACAAAAAAACTTATCCAATCAAGCCATTGCTCGATCAAAATTAGACTTGACGTCTGTGTATAGTTTGAAATCTGTAACAGGTTGCTTTGAAAAACTTTTGAACTTTCAGCGAAACAATTTGGTCTGAAAAACGATTTGAATTAGTCTCGTTCTAGGACTAGAGTGCTAAATTCGTCATTACATTTCAAATAAACAGACGTCAAGTCTATCTTTGATCGAACAATGGTTTGATTGATAGGTTTTTTTTTGTTTTGAGCAAAAAAAGTGTTCTATTTGAAGCGGACCATCTTTGCTTTAAAATTTTATTGGTTCGATTCCATTAACAAACGAATGAACTCTGGTCAGCCAATATGCCCGAGTGGTAAAGGCGTTGGACTGCTTATCTAATACAGTCTGCTTGCGTGGGTTTGAGTCCCATCTCTGTCGATTTGTTTTTAAAAACAACTGAACTGATTTCGGTAAGCACAACAATTGATGTTTACCTAATTGTTATTAAATCACCGGGAAATTTCCAAAAATCACAAAATTTTAGAGACAAAATTGGCTCGCAAACTTTCTAAATTCGCCTAAGCAGAATAGTCAAGCAATTGAACGTTGAAAAATTTTAAGTTTATTCATGAAGAAAATCGGTTGGCCAAAGTTATAAGTTTTTCTAGTGAAACCATTCAGGTAATAAAGATTTGAAAAATTTCAGGTTACGTTTTTGGCCCAGCTTTTTTCAATAAGCATCATTTTTAAACGGAAGCAGATCAAAATTAAATTTCCTTACTTTTCTGTTTGGCTTCCTCTGATAGTTTGAAAGCTGTAACAGGTTGCTTCAAATCTTTTTTTAGACCAAATCTTTTCGCTAAAATTTCAAGTTTTTCAAAGCAACCTGTTAGAGCTTTCAATCTATCAGAGGAAGCGAAACAAAAATTTATGATTTTTTTAAATCTGATCTGCTTCCATTTAAAAAGGATGCTTTTTTGTGAAAAAAAACTGGGCCCAGAACGTAACTTGAAAATTTTTCAAAATTCCATTCCTCGAATGGTTTAGATAGAAAAACGTATAACATTGGCAACCGGTTTCCTTCATGAATAAACTTAAAATTTTTCAACGTTTAATTGCATGACTATTCTATTGAGACGAATTTGAAATGTTTTTGAGCCAATTTTATCTCTAGACTTTTGTCATTTTGTAAATTTTCCGGTGAATTATTAACGAGTTAGGTGAACATCAATTGTTGTGCTTACCGAATTCAGTTCAGATGTTTTTAAAAACTAATCGAAAGAGATCGGACTCAAACCCATGCAAGCATACTGTATTGGATGAGTAGTCAAACGCATTAACCACTCGGCCACCTGGTCTGCCCAGAGTTCATTCGTTTGTTAATTGAGTCGAACCAATAAAATTTTAAAGCAAAGATGCTCCGCTTCAAATAGAATACTTTTTTTTGCTCAAAACAAAAAAAAACCTATCAAATCAAACCATTTTTCGTTCAAAGATAGACTTGACGTCTGTGTATTTGAATTGTAATGACGAAATTAGCACTCTAGTCCTAGAACGAGTCTAGTTCAAATCATTTTTCAGACCAAATCGTTTCGCTGAAATTTCATTTTTTTAAAGCAACCTGTTACAGCTTTCAAACTATCAGAGGAAGCGAAACAAAAATTTAAGGATTTTTAATTTTGGTCTGCTTCCAATTAAAAAAGATGATTTTTTGTGAAAAAACTGGGCCGAAAAAGTAACTTCAAATTTTTCAAAACTCCATTACTTGAATGGTTTCAATAGAATAACGTATAACATTGGCAGACCGATTTTTTTTGATAAACTTAAATTTTTTCAACGTTTAATTGCTTGACTAATCTGCTTAGACGAATTTAAAAAGTTTTCCAGCCAATTTTGTCTCCAGAATTTTTTAAATAATTAAATTTCCCGATGATTTATTAATAATTTAGGTAAACATCAATCATTGTACTTACCGAATTCAGTTCAGAGGTTTTTAAAAACTAATCGACAGAGCTGGGATTCAAACCCACGCAAACAGACTGTTATGGATTAGCAGTCCAACGCCTTAACCACTCGGCCACCTTGCCTGACCTGAGTTCATGCGTTTGTTAATTGAATCGAACCAATAAAACTTTAAAGCAGAGATGATCCGCTTTAAATAGAATACTTTTTTTTGCTTAAAACAAAAAAACTATTAAATCAAACCATTGTTCGATCAAAAATAGACTTAACGTCTGTGTACTTCAAATGCAATGACAAACTTAGCACTCTAGTCCTAGAGCGAGACTAGTTCAAACCGTATTTCAGACCATATCGTTTCGCTGAAATTTCAAGTTTTTCAAAGCAACCTGTTACAGAATTCAAACTATCAGAGGAAGCGAAACAAAAATTTTAGTAAATTCAATATTTGATCTGCTTCCATTTAAAAACGATGCTTGTTCGTGAAAAAAACTGGGCCAAGAAAGTAACTTAAAATTTTTCAAAATTCCATTCCTTGATTGGTTTAGATAGAAAATTTTAGCATTGGGCAACCGATTTTCCTGAATAAACTTAAATTTTTTCAATGTTTAATTGCTTGACTATTCTGCTTAGACGAATTTGAAAAGTTTTCGAGCCAATTTTATCTCTAGAAATTTGTGATTTTGTAAATTTTCCGTTGAAATATTAAAAAATTAGGTAAACATCAATTTTTGTGCTTACCGAATTCAGTTCAGGTGTTTTTGAAAACTAATCGTCAGAGATGAGAATCAAATCCACGCACGCAGATTGTATTGGACGATCAGTTCAACGCCTTAACCACTCGGCCACCCTATCTGAACAGCAGGCATTCGTTTGTTTATTGAATTGAATCAATAGAAGTTTGAAGCAAAGGAGCTCCGCATCAAATAGAGTAATATTTTCTGCTCTAAACAAAAAAACCTATCAAATCAAACCATTTTTCGATCAAAAATAGTTTTAACGTCTGTTTAATTGAATGTAATGACGAATTTAGCACTCTCGTCCTAGAACGAGACTAGTTCATATCATTTTTCAAACCAAATCGTTTCGCTGAAATTTTTTTTTCAAAGCAACCTGTTACAGATTTCACACTATCAGAGGAAGCAAAACAAAGAATTAGGGACTTTTAATTTTGATCTGCTTCCAATTTAAAACGATGGTTTTTGTGAAAAAACTAGGCCAAAAAAGTAACTTGAAATATTTTTAAAATTCCAATACTTGAATGGTTTCAATAGAAAAACGTATAACATTAGCCGACCAAATTTTTTATGAATAAACTTAAAGTTTTTCAACGTTTAAATGCTTGACTATTCTGCTTAGACGAATTTGAAAAGTTTTTGAGCCAATTTTAACTCCAGAATTCCATAATTTAGTAAATTTCCCGGTGAGTTATTAACAAATTAGGTAAACATTAATTGTTGTGCTTAACGAATTCAGTTCAGGTGTTTTTAAAAACTAGTCGACAGAGATGGTATTCAAACCCACGCACGCAGACTGTTTTGGATGAGCAGTCCAACACCTTAACCACTCGGCCACCATGTCTGAACAGCGGGCAATCGTTTGTTTATTTAATTGAATCAATAAAAGTTTGAAGCAAAGATGCTCCGCTTCAAATAGATTAATACAAAAAAACCTATCAAATCAAACCATTGTTCGATCAAAAATAGACTTAACGTCTGTGAATTTGAATTGTAATGACGAATTTAGCACTCTCGTCCTAGAACGAGACTAGTTCAAATCGTTTTTCAGACCAAATCATTTCGATGAAGCTTCAAGTTTTTCAAAGCAACCTGTTACAGCTTTCAAACAATCAGAGGAAGCGGAACAAAACTTAAGTAATTTTTACTTTTGATATGCTTCCAATTAAAAACGATGCTTTTTTGTGAAAAAAAAACTGGGCCAAGTAGTAACTTGAAATTTTTCAAAAGTTAATTACTTGAATGGTTTAAATAGAGAAACGTATAACGTTGGCCAACCGATTTTCTTTTTGAAAAAACTTAAAATTTGTCATTGTTTAATTGCTGAACCCTTTTCCTTAGACGAACTTGAGAAGTTTGCGAGCCAATTTTATCTCTAGAACTTTGTGATTTAGTAAATTTCTCGATGAGTTAATAACAAATTAGGTAAACATCAATTGTTGTGCTTAACGAATTCAGTTCAGGTAATTTTGAAAACTAATTGACAGAGATGGGACTCAAACCCACGCATGCAGTCTGTCTTGGAAGAGCAAACCAACACCTTAACCACTCGGCGGCCACCCTGTCTGAGCAGAGAAACAAAGAAAAATGTTTCGCTTCAAATATAATATTTTTTTTTGCTCAAAATAAAAAACCTATCAAATCAAGCCCCTGTTCGATCGAAAAAAGACTTGACGTCTGTGTATTTGAAATGTGATGACGAATTTAGCACTCTAGTCCTAGAACTAGATTAGTTGAAATCGTGTTTTCAGACCATTTCGTTTCGCTGAAATTTCAGAGGAAGCAAAACAAAGAATTAGGGATTTTTAATTTTGATCTGCTTCCAATTAAAAACGATGGTTTTTGTGAAAAAACTAGGCCAAAAAATTGACTTGATTTTTTTTTTAAAATTCCATTACTTGAATGGTTTCAATAGAAAAACGTATAACATTGGCCGACCAAAATTTTTATGAATAAACTTAAACTTTTTCAACGTTTAATTGCTTGACTATTCTGCTTAGACGAATTTGAAAAGTTTTTGAGCCAATTTTATCTCCAGAATTCTATAATTTAGTAAATTTCCCGGTGAGTTTTTAACAAATTAGGTAAAATTAAATGTTGTGCTTAACGAATTCAGTTCAGGTGTTTTTAAAAACTAATCGACAGAGATGGTATTCAAACCCACGCACGCAGACTGTATTGGATGAGCAGTCCAACGCCTTAACCACTCGACCACCCTGTCTGAACAGCGGGCAATCGTTTGTTTATTGAATTGAATCAATAAAAGTTTGAAGCAAAGATGCTCCGCTTCAAATAGATTAATACAAAAAAACCTATCAAATCAAACCATTGTTCGATCAAAAATAGACTTAACGTCTGTGAATTTGAATTGTAATGACGAATTTAGCACTCTCGTCCTAGAACGAGACTAGTTCAAATCGTTTTTCAGACCAAATCATTTCGATGAAACTTCAAGTTTTTCAAAGCAACCTGTTACAGCTTTCAAACAATCAGAGGAAGCGGAACAAAACTTAAGTAATTTTTACTTTTGATATGCTTCCAATTAAAAACGATGCTTTTTTGTGAAAAAAAACTGGGCCAAGTAAGTAACTTGAAATTTTTAAATAGTTAATTACTTGAATGGCTTAAATAGAGAAACGTATAACGTTGGCCAACCGATTTTCTTTTTGAAAAAACTTAAAATTTGTCATTGCTTTATTGCTTAACTCTTCTGCTTAGACGAACTTGAGAAGTTTGCGAGCCAATTTTATCTCTAGAACTTTGTGATTTAGTAAATTTCTCGATGAGTTAATAACAAATTAGGTAAACATCAATTGTTGTGCTTACCGAATTCAGTTCAGGTAATTTTGAAAACTAATTGACAGAGATGGGACTCAAACCCACGCGCGCAGTCTGTCTTGGAAGAGCAAACCAACACCTTAACCACTCGGGGGCCACCCTGTCTGAGCAGAGAAACAAAGAAAAATGTTTCGCTTCAAATAGAAAATTTTTTTTTGCTCAAAATAAAAAAAACCTATTAAATCAAGCCCCTGTTCGATCGAAAAAAGACTTGACGTCTGTGTATTTGAAATGTGATGACGAATTTAGCACTCTAGTCCTAGAACTAGATTAGTTGAAATCGTGTTTTCAGACCATTTCGTTTTGCTGAAATTTCAAGTTTTTCAAAGCAACCTGTTACAGCTTTCAAACTATCAGAGGAAGCATTTTGAATTTTTTCAAAATTCCATTTTCAAAATTCCAAAATGTTCTATTTTTTATGAAAAACCCTAAATTTTGTCATTGTTTAATTGCTTGACTATTCTGCTTAGACGAATTTGATAAGTTTGCGAGCCAATTTTATCTCCAGATTTTTGTAATTTAGTAAATTTCCCGATGAATTATTAACAAATTAGGTAAACATCAATTATTGTGCTTACCGAATTCAGTTCAGGTGTTTTTGAAAACTAATCGACAGAGATGGGATTCGAAAGACAGCACGCGGGCTGTATTGGATGAGCAGTCCAACGCCTTAACCACTCGGCCACCCTGTCTGAACAGCGGGCATTGGTTTGTTTTTTGAATTGAATCAATAAACGTTTGAAGCAAAGATGCTCCGCTTCAAATTGAGTAGTATTTTTTGCTCTAAACAAATAAACCTATCAAATCAAACCACTGTTCGATCAAAAATAGACTTAACGTCTGTGTATTTGAATTGTAATGACGAATTTAGCTCTCTCGTCCTAGAACGAGACTAGTTCAAATCGTTTTTCAGACCAAATCATTTCGATGAAAACTCAAAGTTTTTCAAAGCAACCTGTTACAGCTTTCAAACTAGCAGAGGAAGCGAAACAAAAACTTAAGGATATTTTTATTTTGATCTGCTACCATTTAAAAACGATGCTTTTTTGTGGAAAAAAAATGGTCCAAAAAATAACTTGAAATTTTTCAAAATTCCATTATTTGAATGATTTAAATACAGAAACGTAGAACAATGGCCAACCGATTTTCTTGATGAAAAAATCTAAAATTTGTCATTGTTTAATTGCTTGACTATTCTGCTTAGACGAATTTGAAAAAGTCTGCGAGCCAATTTTATCTCTAGACTTTTGTGGTTTAGTAAATTTCCCGATGAGTTATTAACAAATTAGGTAAACATCAACTGTTGTGCTTATCGAAGTCAGTTCAGGTGTTTTTAAAAACTAATCAACAGAGATGGGATTCGAAACGGAGCACGCGGTCTGTATTGGATGAGCAGTCCAACGCCTTAACCACTCGGCCACCCTGTCTAAACTTAGGTCATTCTGTTGTTAATTGAATCGAACCAATAAAACTATGAAGCAAAGATGCTACCCTTCTAATAGAAAACTCTTTTTTGCACGAAACAAAGAAAACCTATCAAATCAAACCATTGTTCGATCAAAGATAGACTTGACTTCTGTGTATTTGAAATGTAATGACAAACTTAGCACTCCTGTCCTACATCAAGACTATTTGAAATCGTTTTTCAGACCAAATCGTTTCGCTGAAATTCAATTTTTTCAAAGCAACCTGTTACATCTTTCAAACTATCAGTAGAAGCGAAATGAAAATACAGAAAAACGTATTATAATGGCCAACCAATTTTCTTTTTGAAAAAAACTTAAACTTTGTCATTGTTTAATTGCTTGAATAGACAAATTTGAAAACTTTGCGAGCCAATTTTTTCGGTAGAATTTTGTGATTCAGTAATTTTCCCGGTGAGTTATTAACAAACTAGGTAAACATCAATTTTTGTGGTTATCGAATTCAGTTCAGGGGTTTTAAAAAAACTAATCGACAGAGATGAGATTCCAACCCACGCGAGCAAAACGTATAGGATCTGCAGTCAACCGCGTTAACCTCTCGGCAACCCTGCCTAATCAGAGTTCATTCAATGGTAAATTGAATCGAAACAAAAATAAATGAAGCAAAAATGCTTCACTTCAAATAGGATTTTTTTTTTGCTCAAAACAAAAAAAAATGTCAAATCAAGCCATTTGTCGATCAAAAATAGACTTGACGTCTATGTATTTGAAATGTAATGACAATTTTAGCTTTCTAGACCTAGAACAGGACTAGTTCGAAATGTTTTTAGCCCAAATTGTTTCGCTGAAGTTTCAAGTTTTGAAAAGCAACCTGTTATAGCTTTCAAACAATCAAAGGAAGCGAAACAAAAATTTAAGGAAAATTTTGGTTTTGAAATGCTTCCATTGAAAAACGATAATGTTTTTGTGGAAAATTTCAGCCAAAAAAAAAACCTGAAGTTTTTCAAAACTCCATTCCTTGAATGGTTTCAATAGAAAAAACGTATTACATTGGCCAACCGATTTTCTTTATGAATAAACTTAAAATTTTTCATCGTTTAATTGCTTGACTAATCTGCTTAGACGAATTTGTAAAGTTTGCGAGCCAATTTAACTACTACAGTTTTGTGATTTAGTTAACTTCCTGGTGAGTTATTTAAAAATTAGGTAAACCTAAATATCTTAATTTTTTAAAAACTAATCGACAGAGATGGTATTCAAACCCACGCACGCAGACTGAATTGGAAGAGCAGTCGAACACCTTAACCACTCGGCCACTCTGTCTGACCTGAGATCATTAGTTTGTTACTGAATCGAACCAATAAATTTTAAAACAAAGATGCTTTGCTTCAAATAGGCTGTTTTTTTTTGCTCAAAACAAAAAAAAACATCAAATCAAACCATTGTTCGATCAAAGATAGACTTGTGGTCTGTGTATTTGAAATGTAATGACGAATTAAGCAATCTAGTCCTAGAACAAGACTAGTTCAAGTAGTTTTTCGGACCAAATCGTTTCGCCAGAGAAACAATAAAAAAAACTGAAGCAAAAATGCTTCGCTTCAAATAGAATATTTTTTTTTGCTCGAAAGAAAAACCTATCAAATCAATCCCTTGTTCGATCACAAATAGACTTGAAGTCTATGTATTTGAACTGTTATGACGAACTTCGCTCTCTAGTCCTAGAATAGGACTAGATCAAAAATTGTTTCTAGCCCAAATTGTTTCGCTGAAATTTCAAGTTTTTAAAAGCAACCTGTTACAGCTTTCAAACTATCAAAGGAAGCGAAACAAAAATTTAAGGAAAACTTAGTTTTGAATTGCTTCCATTGAAAAACGATAAAATTTTTGTGGAAAAAATCGGCCAAAAAAACTTGAAATTTTTCAAAATTCCCTTGCTTGAATAGGTTTATTAGAAAAACGTATAACATTGGCCAACCGAATTTCTTCATGAATAAACTTAAACTTTTTCAACGGTTTATTGCTTGACTATTCTGCTTGGATAAACTTGAAAAGTTTGCGAGCCAAGTTTATCTCTAGAGTTTTCTGATTTTAGTAAACTTCCTGGTGAGTTATTGAAAAATTAGGTAAACATCAATTGTGGTGCTTACCGAATTTATTTCGGTGTTTTTGAAAACTAATCGACAGCGATGGGATTCAAACCCACGCACGCAGACTGAATTGGAAGAGCAGTCGAACACCTTAACCACTCGGCCACTCTGTCTGACCAGAGATCATTAGTTTGTTACTGAATCGAACCAATAAATTTTAAAGCAAAGATGCTTTGCTTCAAATAGGATGTTTTTTTTTGCTCAAAACAAAAAAAAACATCAAATCAAACCATTGTTCGATCAAAGATAGACATGAGGTCTGTGTATTTGAAATGTAATGACGAATTAAGCACTCTAGTCCTAGAACAAGACTAGTTCAAGTAGTTTTTCAGACCAAATAGTTTCGCCAGAGAAACAATAAAAAAACTGAAGCAAAAATGCTTCGCTTCAAATATAATATTTTTTTTGCTCAAAATAAAAAACCTATCAAATCAATCCCTTGTTCGATCAAAAATAGACTTGAAGTATATGTATATGAACTGTTATGACGAACTTCGCTCTCTAGTCGTAGAATAGGACTAGATCAAAAATTTTTTCTAGCCCAAATTGTTTCGCTGAAATTTCAAGTTTTTAAAAGCAACCTGTTACAGCTTTCAAACTATCAAAGGAAGCGAAACAAAAATTTAAGGAAAACTTAGTTTTGAATTGCTTCCATAGAAAAACGATAAATTTTTTGTGGAAAAACTCGGCCAAAAAAACTTGAAATTTTTCAAAATTCCCTTGCTTGAATAGGTTTATTAGAAAAACGTATAACATTGGCCAACCGAATTTCTTCATGAATAAACTTAAAATTCTCTTGTTTAATTGCTTGACTAGTCTGCTTAGACAAATTTGTAAAAGTTTGCGAGCCATTTTTACTTCTACAGTTTTGTGATTTAGTAAACTTCTTGGTGAGTTATTGAAAAATTAGGTAAACATCAATTGTGGTGCTTACCGAATATATTTCGGTATTTTTGAAAACTAATCGACACAGATGGGATTCAAACCCACGCACGCAGACTGAATTGGAAGAGCAGTCGAACACCTTAACCACTCGTCCACTCTGTCTGACCAGAGTTTATTAGTTTGTTACTGAATCGAACCAATAAAGTTTTAAAGCAAAGATGCTCCGCTTCAAATAGGATGTTTTTTTTGCTCAAAACAAAAAAAAATCAAATCAAACCATTGTTCAATCAAAGATAGACTTGAGGTCTGTGTTTTTGAAATGTAATGACAAATTAAGCACTCTAGTCCTAGAACAAGACTAGTTCAAGTAGTTTTTCAGACCAAATCGTTTCGCCAGAGAAACAATAAAAAAACTGAAGCAAAAATGCTTCGCTTCAAATAGAATATTTTTTTTTGCTCAAGATAAAAAACCTATCAAATCAATCCCTTGTTCGATCAAAAATAGACTTGAAGTCTATGTATTTGAATTGTTATGACGAACTTCACTTTCTAGTCCTAGAATAGGACTAGATCAAAAATTTTTTCTAGCCCAAATTGTTTCGCTGAAATTTCAAGTTTTTAAAAGCAACCTGTTACAGCTTTCAAACTATCAAAGGAAGCGAAACAAAAATTTAAGTAAAACTTAGTTTTGAAATACTTCCATTGAGAAACGATAAGTTTTTTGTGGAAAAACTCGGCCAAAAAAACCTGAAACTTTTCAAAATTCCCTTGCTTGAATGGGTTTATTAGAAAAACGTATAACATTGGCCAACCGATTTTCTTTATGAATAAACTTAAAATTCTCTTGTTTAATTGCTTGACTAGTCTGCTTAGACAAATTTGTAAAAGTTTGCGAGCCATTTTTACTTCTACAGTTTTGTGATTTAGTAAACTTCTTGGTGAGTTATTGAAAAATTAGGTAAACATCAATTGTGGTGCTTACCGAATATATTTCGGTATTTTTGAAAACTAATCGACACAGCTGGGATTCAAACCCACGCACGCAGACTGAATTGGAAGAGCAGTCGAACACCTTAACCACTCGTCCACTCTGTCTGACCAGAGTTTATTAGTTTGTTACTGAATCGAACCAATGAAGTTTTAAAGCAAAGATGCTCCGCTTCAAATAGGATGTTTTTTTTTGCTCAAAACAAAAAAAACATCAAATCAAACCATTGTACAATCAAAGATAGACTTGAGGTCTGTGTTTTTGAAATGTAATGACGAATTAAGCACTCTAGTCCTAGAACAAGACTAGTTCAAGTAGTTTTTCAGACCAAATGGTTTCGCCAGAGAAACAATAAAAAAACTGAAGCAAAAATGCTTCGCTTCAAATAGAATATTTTTTTTTGCTCAAAATAAAAAACCTATCAAATCAATCCCTTTTTCGATCAAAAATAGACTTGAAGTTTATGTATTTGAACTGTTATGACGAACTTCGCTTTCTAGTCCTAGAATAGGACTAGATCAAATTTTTTTTCTAGCCCAAATTGTTTCGCTGAAATTTCAAGTTTTTAAAAGCAACCTGTTACAGCTTTCAAACTATCAAAGGAAGCGAAACAAAAGTTTAAGGAAAACTTAGTTTTGAAATGCTTCCATTGAGAAACGATAAGTTTTTTGTGGAAAAACTCGGCCAAAAAAACCTGAAATTTTTCAAAATTCCCTTGCTTGAATGGGTTTATTAGAAAAACGTAGAACATTGGCCAACCGATTTTCTTTATGAATAAACTTAAAATTCTCATTGTTTAATTGTTTGACTAGTCTGCTTAGATGAATTTGTAAAAGTTTGCGAGCCATTTTTACTTCTACAGTTTTGTGATTTAGTAAACTTCCTGGTGAGTTATTGAAAAATTAGGTAAACATCAATTGTGGTGCTTACCGAATTTATTTCGGTGTTTTTAAAAACTAATCGACAGAGATGGGATTCAAACCCACGCACGCAGACTGAATTGGAAGAGCAGTCGAACACCTTAACCACTCGAACACTCTGTCTGACCAGAGTTCATTAGTTTGTTACTGAATCGAACCAATAAAGTTTTAAAGCAAAGATGCTCCGCTTCAAATAGGATGTTTTTTTTGCTCAAAACAAAAACAAACATCAAATCAAACCGTTGTTCGATCAAAGATAGACTTGACGTCTGTGTATTTGAAAATTAATGACGAATTTTGCTCTCTAGTCCTAGTACAAGACTAGTTCGAATAATTTTTCAGATCAGCTCGTTCCGCTGAAACTTCAAGTTTTTAAAAGCAACCTGTTACAGCTTTCAAACTATCAAAGGAAGCGAAACAAAAATTTCAAGGAAAATTTATTTTGAAATGCTTCCACTGAAAAACGATAATTTTTTGTGGACAATTTCGGCCAATAAAATCTGAAGTTTGTCAAAACTTCATTCTTTGAATGGTTTCAATAGAAAAACGTATAACATTGGCCAACCGATGTTCTTTATGAATAAACTTAAAATTTTTCATTGTTTAATTGCTTGACTAGTCTGCTTAGACTATTTCTTTTAAAGTTTGCGAGTCAACTTTACTTCTACAGTTTTGAGATTTAGTAAACTTCCTGGTGAGTTATTGAACAATTAGGTAAACATCAATTAGGTGCTTACCGAATTTATTTCGGTGTTTTTAAAAACTAATCGACAGAGATGGGATTCAAACCCACGCACGCAGACTGAATTGGAACAGCAGTCGAACACTTTAACCAGTCGGCCACCCTGTCTGGCCTAAGAAACAATAAAAAAACTGAAGCATAATGCTCCACTTCAAATAGAATATTTTTTTTTGCTCAAAATAAAAAAACTATCAAATCAATCCCTTGTTCGATCAAAAATAGACTTGAAGTCTATGTATTTGAACTGTTATGACAAACTTCGCTTTCTAGTCCTAGAACAGGACTAGATCAAAATTTTTTTCTAGCCCAAATTGTTTCGCTGAAATTTCAAGTTTTTAAAAGCAACATGTTACAGCTTTCAAACTATCAAAGAAAGCGACACAAAAACTTAAGGAAAACTTAGTTTTGAAATGCTTCCATTGAGAAACGATAAGTTTTTTGTGGAAAAACTCGGCCAAAAAAACCTGAAATTTTTCAAAATTCTCTTGCTTGAATGGGTTTATTAGAAAAACGTATAACATTGGCCAACCGATTTTCTTTATGAATAAACTTAAAATTTTTCATTTTTTAAAGATTTGACTAGTCTGCTTAGACGAATTTGTAAAGTTTGCGAGCCATTTTTACTTCTACAGTTTTATAATTTAGTAAACTTCCTGGTGAGTTATTGAAAAATTAGGTAAACATCAAATGTGGTGCTTACCGAATTTATTTCGGTGTTTTTAAAAACTAATCGACAGAGATGGGATTCAAACCCACGCACGCAGACTGAATTGGAAGAACAGTCGCACACCTTAACCACTCGAACACTCTGTCTGACCAGAGTTCTTTAGTTTGTTACTGAATCGAACCAATAAAGTTTTAAAGCAAAGATGCTCCGCTTCAAATAGGATCTTTTTTTTTGATCAAAACAAAAACAAACATCAAATCAAACCATTGTTCGATCAAAGATAGACTTGGCGTCTGTGTATTTGAAAATTAATGACGAATTTTGCACTCTAGTCCTAGTACAAGACTAGTTCGAATAATTTTTCAGATCAGCTCGTTCCGCTGAAGTTTCAAGTTTTTAAAAGCAACCTGTTACAGCTTTCAAACTATCAAAGGAAGCGAAACAAAAATTCCATGGAAAATTTAATTTTGAAATGCTTCCATTGAAAAACGATAATTTTTTTGTGGAAAATTTTGGCCAATAAAATCTGAAGTTTGTCAAAACTTCATTCCTTGAATGGTTTCAATAGAAAAACGTATAACATTGGCCAATCGATGTTCTTTATGAATAAACTTAAAATTTTTCATTGTTTAATTGCTTGACTAGTCTGCTTAGACTAAATTTTTTTAAAGTTTGCGAGTCAACTTTACTTCTACAGTTTTGTGATTTAGTAAACTTCCTGGTGAGTTATTGAACAATTAGGTAAACATCAATTAGGTGCTTACCGAATTTATTTCGGTGTTTTTAAAAACTAATCGACAGAGATGGGATTCAAACCCACGCAAGCAGACTGAATTGGAACAGCAGTCGAACACCTTAACCAGTCGCCCACCCTGTCTGGCCTAAGAAACAATAAAAAAACTGAAGCATAATGCTTCACTTCAAATAGAATATTTTATTTGCTCAAAATAAAAAAACTATCAAATCAATCCCTTGTTCGATCAAAAATAGACTTGAAGTCCATGTATTTGAACTTTTATGACGAACTTCGCTTTCTAGTCCTAGAACAGGACTAGATCAAAATTTTTTTCTAGCCCAAATTGTTTCGCTGAAATTTTAAAAGCAACATGTTACAGCTTTCAAACTATCAAAGAAAGCGAAACAAAAACTTAAGGAAAACTTAGTTTTGAATTGCTTCCATTGAAAAACGATAAATTTTTTGTGGAAAAACTCGGCCAAAAAAACTCGAAATTTTCCAAAATTCCCTTGCTTGAATGGCTTTATTAGAAAAACGTATAACATTGGCCAACCGAACTTCTTTATGAATAATTTTAAACTTTTTCAACGGTTTTTTCCTTGACTATTCTGCTTAGACAAACTTGGAAAGTTTGCGAGCCAAGTTTATCCCTAGAGTTTTGTGATTTAGTAATTTTCCCGGTGAGTTATTAGAAAATTAGGTAAACATCAATTGTTGTGCTTACCGAACTCAGTTCAGGTGTTTTCAAGATCTAATAGAAAGAGATGGGATACAAACCCACGCTCGCAGACTGTATTAGATGAGCAGTCCAACGCCTTAACCACTCGGCCACCCTATCAGACCAGAGTTCATTTGTTTGTTAATTGAATCAAAGTTGCTCCGCTTCAAATAGAATTTTTTTTAGCTCAAAACAAAAAAAACCTATCAAATCAAACCAATGTTCGATCAAAGACAGACTTGACGTCCTGGTATTTGAAAAGTCTTGACGAATTTAGCACTTTAGTCCTAGAACAAGACTAGTTCAAATAGTTTTTCAGACCAAATCGTTTTGCTGAAATTTCAGTTTTTCAAAGCACCCTGTTACAGCTTTCAAACAATCAGAGGAAGTTAAACAAAAATTTAAGGATTTTTAATTTTGATCTGCTTGCATTTAAAAACGATAATTTTTTGTGGAAAAACTGGGCCAAAAAAAAACTTGAAGTTTTTCAAAATTCCATTACTTGAATGGTTTCAATAGAAAAACGTATAACATTGGCCGACCGATTTTTTTATGAATAAACGTATTTTTTCAACGTTTAAATGCTTGACTTTTCTGCTTAGACGAATTTGACAAGTTTGCGAGCCAATTTTATCTCCAGAGTTTTGTAATTTAAAAAATTTCCCGGTGAGTCATTAACAAATTAGGTAAACATCAATTGTTGTGCTTACCGAATTCAGTTCAGATGTTTTTAAAAACTAATCGACAGAGATGGGATTGAAACCCACGCACACATACTGCATTGCATGAACAGTCCAACGCCTTAACCACTCGGCCACATTGTCTTCCCAGAGTTCATTCGTTTGTTACTTGAATCGAACCAATAAAACTTTAAAGCAAAGATGCTCCGCTTCAGATAGAAAAATTATTCCATCAGAACAAAAAAACGTATCAAATCAAGCCATTATTCAATAAAAACCAGACTTGAAGTTGGGTATATGAAATGTATTGATGAAATAAACTCACTAGTCTTAGAACAAGACTAGTGCAAATCTTTTCATAGACCAAATCTTTTCGCTAAAAAATCCAGTTTTTCTTAGCCACCTGTTAGAGCTTTGAAACTATCAAACGATGCGGAACAAAAAATTAAGGAAAACCCAATTTTATATTGCTTCCTTTGAAAAACGATAATTTTTGGTGGAAAAACTCGGCCCGTAAAAAGAAAGGTTTTTTCAAAATTCCATTGCTTGAATGGCTTTATTAGAAGAACGTATTACATTGGCCAACCGAATTTTTTCATGAATAAACTTAATTTTTTTCAACGGTTTTATGCTTGACTATTCTGCTCAGACAAAATTGAAAAATTTGCGAGCCAATTTTCCCTCTTGATTTTTGTGATTTAGTAAATTTTCAGGTATGTTATTAACAAATTAGGTATACAACAATTGTTGTGCTTAACGAATTCAGTTCGGTGTTTTCAAACACTAATCGACAGAGATGGGATTCAAACCCATGCATGCAGACTGCATTGAAAGAGCAGTCCAACACCTTAACCACTCAGCCACCCAGTCTGACCAGTGAAACAATAAAGAATTGAAGCAGAGATACTTCGCTTCAAAAAGAATATATTTTTTGCTCAAAACAAAATACCTATCAAATTAAACCCTTGTTTGATCAAAAATAGACTTGAAGTCGATGTCTTTGAACAGTAATGACGAACTAAGTTTTCTAGTCCTAGAACAGGACTAGTTCACAATTTTTTTTTAGCCCAAATTGTTTCGCTGAAATTTCAATTTTTTAGAAGCAACCTGTTACAGCTTTCAAACTATCAAAGGAAGCAAAACAAAAATTTAAGGAAAACTTAATTTTGAATTGCTTCCATTGAAAAAAGATAACTTTTGGTGGAAAATTTCGGCCAAGAAAACCTGAAGTTTTTCAAATTTCCATTGCTTGAATGTCTTCATTAGAAAAACGTATAACACTGGCCAACCGAATATCTTCACGTCTAAACTTAGATTTTTTCAACGTTTAATTGGTTGACTATTCTTAGACGACCTTGAAAAGTTTGCGAGCCAAGTTTGTCTCTAGATTTTTGTGATTTAGTAATTTTCCCGGAGTTATTAAAATATTAGGTAAACTTCAATTGTTGTGCTCACCGAATTCAGTTCAGGTGTTTTTAAAAACTAATCGACAGATATGGGATTCAAACCCACGCACGCAGACTGTATTGGATGAGCAGTCCAACGCCTGAACCACCCGGCCACGCTGTCTGACCAGAGTTCATTTGTTTGTTAATTGAATCGAACCAATAAATTTTTGAAGCAAAGATGCTCCGCTTCAAATAGAATATTTTTTTTGCTCATAACAAAAAAAACCTATCAAATCAAACCATTGTTCGATCAAAGTTAGACTTGAAGTCCTGGTATTTGAAATGTAAGGACGAGTTTAGCACTCTAGTCCTAGAACAAGACGAGTTCAATTTCAGACCAAATCGTTTCGCTGAAATTTCAAATTTTTCAAAGAAACCTGTTACAGCTTTCAAACTATCAGTGGAAGCGAAACAAAAACATAAGGAAAGTTTCATTTTGATCTGCTTCCATTTAAAAACGATAATTTTTTTTGTGAAAAAACTGGGCCAAAAATAAACTTGATTTTTTTTCGAAATTCCTTTACTTGAATAGTTCCAATAGAAAAACGTATAACATTGGCCGACCGGTTTTCTTTATGAAAAAATTTAAAAAGTGTCATTGTTCAATTGCTCGACTAGTCTGCTTAGACGAATTTGAAATGTTTGCGAGCCAATTTATCTCCAGAATTTTGTGATTTAGTAAATTTCTTGGTGAGTTTTTAACAAATTAGGTGAACATCAATTGTTCTGCTTACCGAATTCAGTTCAGGTGTTCAGGTGATTTTAAAAACTAATCGACAGAGATATGATTCGAACCCATACAAGTAGAATGTTTTGGATTAGCAGTCAAACGCCTTAACCACTCGGCCAGGTATATTAACAAATTAGGTATACATCAATTAATGTGCTTACCGAATTCAGTTCGGTGTTTTCAAAAACTAATAGAAAGAGATGGGATACAAACCCACGCAAGCAGACTGTATTAGATGAGCAGTCCAATGCCTTAACCACTCGGCCACCCTGGCAGACCGGAGCTCATTTGTTTGTTAATTGAATCAAACCAATAAAAATTTGAAGCAAAGTTGCTCCGCTTCAAATAGAATATTTTTTGCTCAAAACAAAAAAAAACTTTTCAAATCAAACCATTGTTCGATCAAAGATAGACTTGACGTCCTGGTATTTGAAAAGTATTGACGAATTTAGCAATCTAGTCCTAGAACAAGACTAGTTCGCTGAAATTTTAAAATTTTCAAAGCAACCCGTTACAGCTTTCAAACTATCAGTGGAAGCGAAACAAAAAAAAATTTAGAGAATTTTTAATTTTAATCTGCTTCCTTTTAAAAACGATGATTTTTTTTGTGAAAAAACTGGGCCAAAAAAAAACTTGATTTTTTTTCAAAATTCCATCACTTGAATGGTTTCAATAGAAAAACGTATAACATTGGCCGACCGTTTTCGTTATGAAAAATTTTAAAATTGGTCATTGTTTAATTGCTTGACTAGTCTGCTTAGACGAATTTGAAATGTATGCGAGCCAATTTTATCTCCAGAATTTTGTAATTCAGTAAATTTCCTTGGGATTTTTTAACAAATTAGGTAAACCTCAATTCTTGTGCTTACCGAATTCAGTTCAGCTGTTCAGGTGTTTTTTTTAAACTAATCGACAGAGATGTGATTCGAACCCATGCAAGCAGAACGTTTTGTATTAGCAGACAAACCCCTTAACCACTCAGCCACCCTGTCTGATCGGAGGACATTCAATGGTAAATTGAATCGAAACAATGAAAAATTGAAGCAAAGATGCTACGCTTCAAATGTATTGTTTTTTGCTCAAAACGAAAAAATCTATCAAATCAAGCCCTTGTTCGTTCAAAAATCATCTTGACGTCTGTGTATTTGAAATTTAATGACGAATGTAGCACTCTAGTCCTAGAACAAGACTAGTTCAAATAGTTTTTCAGACCAAATCGTTTCGCTGAAGTATCAGTTTTTCAAAGCACCCTGTTACAGCTTTCAAACTATCAGAGGAAGCGAAACAAAAATTTAAGGATTTTTAAATTTGATCTGCTTGCATTTAAAAACGATAATTTTTTGTGGAAAAACTGGGCCCAAAAAGTAACTTGAAGTTTTTCAAAATTCCATTACTTGATTGGTTTCAATAGAAAAACGTATAACATTGGCCGACCGATTTCTTATGAGTAAACTTAAACTTTTTCAACGTTTAATTGCTTGACTATTCTGCTTAGACGAATTTAAAAAGTTTGCAAGCCAATTTTATCTCCAGAGTTTTGTAATTTAAAAAATTTCCCAGTGAGTTATTAACAAATTAGGTAAACATCAATTGTTGTGCTTACCGAATTCAGTTCAGGTGTTTTTAAAATCTAATCGACAGAGATGGGATTCAAACCCACGCACACAGACTGCATAGCATTAACAGTCCAACGCCTTAACCACTCGGCCACCTTGTCTGCCCAGAATTCATTCGTTTGTTACTTGAATCGAATCAATAAAATTTCAAAGCAAAGTTGCTCCGCTTCAGATAGAAAAATTATTCGCTCAGAACAAAAAAAACGTATCAAATCAAGCCATTGTTCAACCGAAACCAGACTTGAAGTTGGGTATATGAAATGTATTGATGAGAAAAAACTCACTAGTCTTAGAACAAGACTAGTGCAAATCTTTTCATAGACCAAATCTTTTCGCTAAAAATTCCAGTTTTTCTTAGCCACTTGTTAGAGCTTTGAAAGTATCAAACGAAGCGGAACGAAAAATTAAGGAAAACCCAATTTTATATTGCTTCCTTTGAAAAACGGTAATTTTTCGTGGAAAAACTCGGCCAGTAAAAAGAAAGGTTTTTCAAAACTCCGTTGCTTGAATGGCTGTATTAGAAAAACGTATAACATTGGCGAACCGAATTTCTTCATGAATAAACTTAAAACTTTTCAAAGGTTTTATGCTTGACTATTCTGCTCAGACAAAATTGAAAAATTTGCGAGCCAATTTTTTCTATTGATTTTTGTGATTTAGTAAATTTTCCGGTGTGTTATTAACAAATTAGGTATACATCAATTAATGTGCTTACCGAATTCAGTTCGGTGTTTTCAAACACTAATCGACAGAGATGGGAGGATTTAAACCCATGCACGCAGACTGCATTGAAAGAGCAGTCCAACACCTTAACCACTCGGCCACCCCGTCTGACCAGTGAAACAATAAAGAATTGAAGCAGAGATGCTTCGCTTCAAATAGAATATATTTTTTGCTCAAAACAAAATACCTATCAAATAAAGCCCTTGTTTGATCAAAAATAGACTTGACGTCGATGTATTTGAACTGTAATGACGAACTAAGTTTTCTAGTCCTAGAACAGGACTAGTTCACAATTTTTTTCTAGCCCAAATTGTTTCGCTGAAATTTCAACTTTTTAGAAGCAACCTGTTACAGCTTTCAAACAATCAAAGGAAGCAAAACAAAAAATTTAATTTTGAATTGCTTCCATTGAAAAACGATTACTTTTGGCGGAAAAACTCGGCCAAAAAACCTGAAGTTTTTCAAATTTCCATTGCTTGAATGTCTTCATTAGAAAAACGTATAACACTGGCCAACCGAATTTCTTGACGACTAAACTTAGAATTTTTCAACGTTTAATTGGTTGACTATTCTTAGACGACCTTGAAAAGTTTGCGAGCCAAGTTTGTCTCTAGATTTTTGTGATTTAGTAATTTTCTCGGTGAGTTATTAAAAGATTAGGTAAACTTCAATTGTTGTGCTCACCGAAATCAGTTCAGGTTTTTCTAAAAACTAATAGACAGATATGGGATTCAAACCCACGCATGCAGACTGTATTGGATGAGCAGTCCAACGCCTTAGCCACGCGGCCATCCTGTCTGACCAGAGTTCATTTGTTTGTTAATTGAATCGAACCAATAAAATTTTGAAGCAAATGTGCTCCGCTTCAAATAGGAAACTTTTTTTGCTAAAAAAAAACTAAACAAATCAAACCATTGTTCAATCAAAGATAGACTTGACGTCCTGGTATTTGAAATGTAATGACGAACTTAGCACTCTAGTCCTAGAACAAGACTAGTTCAATTTCAGACCAACTCTTTTTGCTGAAATTTCAAGATTTTCAAAGCACACGTTACAGCTTTCAAACTATCAGTGGAAGCGAAACAAAAAATTAAAGAATTGCAAACCCACGTAAGAGATGTGATTCAAACCCACGCACGCAGACTGTATTGGATGAGCAGTCCTTTGCCTTAACCACTCGGCCACCCTGTCTGACCAGAGTTCATTTGTTTGTTAATTGAATCGAACCAATAAAATTTTGAGGCAAATGTGCTCCGCTTCAAATAGGAAACTTTTTTTGCTCAAAAAAAAACTAAACAAATCAAACCATTGTTCAATCAAAGATAGACTTGACGTCCTGGTATTTGAAATGTAATGACGAACTTAGCACTCTAGTCCTAGAACAAGACTAGTTCAATTTCAGACCAACTCTTTTCGCTGAAATTTCAAGATTTTCAAAGCACACGTTACAGCTTTCAAACTATCAGTGGAAGCGAAACAAAAAATTAAAGAATTGCAAACCCACGTAAGAGATGTGATTCAAACCCACGCACGCAGACTGTATTGGATGAGCAGTCCTTTGCCTTAACCACTCGGCCACCCTGTCTGACTAGAGTTCATTCGTTTGTTACTGAATCGAACCAATAAAATTTTAAAGCGAAGATGCACCGCTTCAAATAGAATAATTTTTTTGCTCAAAACAGAAAAACTTATCAAATCAAACCATTGTTCGATCAAAGATAAACTTGAGGTCTGTGTATTTGAAATGTAATGACGAATTTAGCACTCTACAACCTGTTACAGCTTTCAAACTATCAAAGGAAGCGAAACAAAAATTTAAGGAAAACTTAATTTTGGTTTGCTTCCATTGAAAACGATATTTTTTGTGGAAAAACTCGGCCAAAAAAAACCTGAATATTTTCAAAATTACATTGCTTGAATGGTTTTAATAGACAAAAGTATAACATTGACCAACCGATTTTCTTCATGAATAAACTTAAGATTTTTCAACGTTTAATTGCTTGACTATTCTGCTTAGACGAATTTGAAAAGTTTGCGAGCCAATTTTATCTCCCGATATTTGTGATTTAGTTAATTTCCCGGTGAGTTATTATCAAAATAGGTAAACATCAATTGTTGTGCTTACCGGAATCAGCTCACGCGTTTTTAAAAACTAATCGACCGAGATGGGATTCAATTCCACGCACATAGACTGTATGGGATGAGCAATCCAGCGCCTTAACCACTGGGCCACCCTGTCTGAGCAGTGTTTATTCGTTTGTTACTGAATCGAACCAATAAAATTTTTAAGGAAAGATGCTCCGCTTCAAATAGAATAATTTTTTTTTGCTCAAAACAAAAAAACTTATCAAATCAAACCATTGTTCGATCAAAGATAGATTTGTATTTGAGGTCTGTGTATTTGAAATGTACTGACGAGTTTAGCACTCTACAACCTGTTACAGCTTTCAAACTATTAAAGGAAGCGAAACAAAAATTAACGGAAAACCTAGTTTTGAATTGCCCGCATTGAAAAACGATGTTTTTTTTGTGAAAAAAATCGGCGAAAAAAATTGAAGTTTTTCAAAATTCTATTGCTTGAATGGCTTCAATAGAAAAAGCATATTATTGGCCAACCGAACTTCTTCATGAATAAACTTAAGTTTTTGATCTACAAATTTTCCCGGTGAGTTATTAACAAATTGGGTGATCATCAGATTAGTTTTAAAAACACCTGAACTGATTTTGGTAAGCAAAAAAACTGATGTTTACTAATTTGTTAATAACTCACCCAGAAACTTACTAGATCAAAAAATTCTAGAGATAGAAACGGCTCGCAAACTTTTGGAATTTGTCTAGCAATTATACGTTGAAAAAACTTAAGTGTATTCATGAAGAAAGTCGGTTGGCCAAAAATATGCGTTTTTCTATTGAAGCCATTCAAGCAATGGATTTTTGAAAAACTTCAGGTTTTTTTTGCCGAGTTTTTTCACAATAAAAAATATCGTTTTTCAATGGAGGCAATTCAGAAATAAGTTTTCCTTAATTTTTGTTTCGCTTCCTTTGATAGTTTGAAAGCTGTAACAGGTTGTAGAGTCCTAAACTCGTCATTACATTTCAAATACACAGACATCAAGTTTATCTTTGATCGAACAATGGTTTGATTTGATAGGTTTTTCTGTTTTGAGCAAAAAAAAATATTCTATTTGAAGCGGTGCATCTTCGCTTTAAAATTTTATTGGTTCAATACAGTAACAAACGAATGAACTCTAGTCAGACAGGGTGGCCGAGTGGTTAAGGCAAAGGAATGCTCATCCAATACAGTCTGCGTGCGTGGGTTTGAATCCCATCTCTTGCGTGGGTTTGCAATTCGTTAATTTTTTGTGTCGCTTCCACTGATAGTTTGAAAGCTGCAACGGGTTGCTTTGAAAATCTTGAAATTTCAGCGAAAAGAGTTGGTCTGAAAAACTATTTGAACGAATCTTGTTCTAGGACTAGAAAGCTAAATTCGTCATTACATTTCAAATAACAGGACGTCAATTCTATCTTTGATCGAACAATGGTTTGATTTGATAGTTTTTTTGTTTTGAGCAAAAAAAATATTCAATTTGAAGCAGAGCATCTTTGCTTCAAAAATTTATTGGTTTGATTCAATCCACAAACAAAAGATTTCTGGTCAGACCGGGTGGCCGAGTGGTTAAGGTGTTGGACTGCTCATCCAATACAGTCTGCTTGCGTGGGTTTGAAACCCATCTCTGTCGATTAGTTTTTAAAAACAACTGAATTGAATTCGGTAAGCACAACAATTGATTTTTTCTCTAATTTTTTTAATAAATCACCGGGAAAATTACACAATCACAAAAATCTAGAGATAAACTTGGCTCGCAGTTTTTCAAGGTCGTCTAAGCAGAATAGTCAACCAATTAAACGTTGAAAAAATCTAAGTTTATTCATGAAGAAATTTGGTTGGCCAGTGTTATACGTTTTTCTATTAAAACCATTCAAGCAATGGAAACTTGAAAAACTTCAGGTTTTTTTGGCCGAGTTTTTCATGAAAGCTGTAACAGGTTGCTTTTAAAAAATTGTAACTTCAGCGAAACAATTTGGGCTAGAAAAAACAATGTGAACTAGTTCTGTTATAGGACTAGAAGACTAAGTTCGTCATAACATTTCAAATACATCGACGTCAAGTCTATTTTTGATCAAACAAGGGCTTTTTTTGATTGGTTTTTTGTTTTGAGCAAAAAAACTATTCTTTTTGAAGCGAAGCATCTGTGCTTCATTTTTTTATTGTTTAACTGATCAGACAGGGTGGCCGAGTGGTTAAGGTATTGGTTTTTAAGGTATTCATTTTTCAGGTTTTTTTGGCCAAGTTTTTCCACAAAAAAGTTATAGTTTTCCAATGGAAGCAATATAAAATTAGGTTCTCCTCAATTTTTTGTTTCGCATCGTTTGATAGTTTCGAACCTCTAACAGGTGGCTAAGAATTTTTAGCGAAAAGAATTGTTCTATAAAAAGATTTGCACTAGTCCTGTTCTAAGACTAGTGAGCTTATTTCATCAATACAATTCATATACCCAACGTCAAGTCTAGTTTTGATCGAACAATGGCTTGATTTGATACGTTTTTTGTTCTGAGCTGATAATTATTCTATGTGAAGCGGATCATCTCTGCTTTAAACTTTTATTGGTTCGATTCAATTAATAAACGACTGAACTCTGGTCAGACAAGGTGGCCGGGTGGTTAAGGCGTTGGACTGCTCATCCAATGCAGTGTGCGTGCGTGGGTTTGAATCCCATCTCTGTCGATTAGCTTTTAAAAACACCTGAACTGAATTCGGTAAGCACAACAATTGATGTTTACCTAATTTGATAAAAACTCACCGGGAAATTTACTTAATTACAAAATTCTGAGATAAAATTGGCTCGCAAACGTTTTATTTTCGTCTAAGCAGAAAAGTGAAGCAATTAAACGTTGAAAAAGTTTAAGTTCATTCAAAAAAAATTGGTCGGCCAATGTTATACGTTTTTCTTTTGGAACCATTCAAGTAATGGAATTTTAAAAAACTTCAAGTTACTTTTTTGGCCCAATTTTTTCATAAAAAAATCATAATTTTTAAATGGAAGCAGATCAAAATTAAAAATCCTTAATTTTTTGTTTCGCTTCCTCTGATAGTTTGAAAGATGTAACAGGTTGCTTCGAAAAACTGAAATTTCAGCGAAACGATTTGGTCTGAAAAACTACTTGAACCAGTCTTGTTTTAGGACTAGAGTGCTTAATTCGTCATTAAATTTCAAATACACAGACCTCAAGTCTATCTTTGATCAAACAATGGTTTGATTTGATGTTTTTTTTGTTATGAGCAAAAAAAAACATCCTATTTGAAGTGGAGCATCTTTGCTTTAAAACTTTATTGGTTCGATTCAGTAATAAACTAATGAACTCTGGTCAGACAGAGTGGGCGAGTGGTTAAGGCTGTGGACTGCTCATCCAATACAGTCTGTGTGCGTGGGTTCGAATCCCATCTCTTTCGATTAGTTTTTAAAAACACCTCAACTGATTTCGGTAAGCACAACAATTGATGTTTACCTAAATTGTTAATAACTCACCGGGAAATTTTACTAAACTACAAAATTCTAGAGATAAATTTGGCTCGCAACCTTTTCAAATTGTCTAAGCACAATAGTCAAGCAATTAAAAGTTGAAAAAATTCAAGTTTAGTCATGAAGAAAATCGGTTTGCCAATGTTATACGTTTGTGTATTAAAGCCATTCAAGCAATGGAATTTTGATAAACTTCAGCTTTTTTTGGGCGAGTTTTTCCACAACAAAGTTATCGTTTTTCAATGGAAGCAAATCAAAATCAAGTTTTTTTTGAATTTTTGTTTCGCTTCCTTTGATAGTTTGAAAGTTGTAACAGGTTGCTTTTAAAAACTTGAAATTTCAGCGGAACGAGCTGATCTGAAAAACTATTCGATCTAGTCTTGTACTAGGACTAGAGTGCAAAATTCTTCATTAATATTCAAATACACAGAAGTCAAGTCTATCTTTGATCGAACAATGGTTTGATTTGATAGGTTTTCTTTGTTTTGAACAAAAAAAATATTCTATTTGAAGCGAAGCATCTTTGCTTCAGTTTTTCATTGTTTCGATTCAATTAACCATTGAATGACCTCTAGTCAGACAGGGTGGCCGAGTGGTTAAGGGGTTTGTCTGCTAAGTCAAAAAGTTCTGCTTGCATGGGTTCGAAGCACATCTATGTCGATTAATTTTTTAAAAACACCTGATCACCTGAACTGAATTCGGTAAGCACAACAATTGAGGATTACCTAATTTGTTAAAAACTCACAAGGAAACTTACTAAATCGCAAATTTCTGGAGATATAATTGGCTCGCAAACAGTTCAAATTCGTCTAAGCAGACTAGTCAAGCAATTAGACAATGACCAATTTTAAATTTAAGTTGAAAAATTTAAGTTTATTCATGAAGAAAATCGGTCGGCCAATGTTTTACGTTTCTCCATTGAAACCATTCAAGTGATGGAATTTTGAAAAAAAATCTAGTTAATTTTTTGGCCCAGTTTTTGACAAAAAAATCATCGTTTTCAAAAGGAAGCAGATCCAAATGAAAAACTCTTTAAATTTTCGTTTCGCTTCCACTGATAGTTTGAAAGCTGTAACAGGTTGCTCTGAAAAACTTGAAACTTGAAACGATTTGGTCGGAAAAACTATTTAAACTAGTCTTGTTCTAGGACTAGAGTGCTAAATTCGTCATTACATTTCACATACCAAGACGCCAAGTCTTTCTTTGATCGAACAATGGTTTGATTTAATAGGTGTTTTTGTTTTGAGCAAAAAAATATAATCTTTTTGAAGCGGATCATCTTTACTTCAAAACTTTATTGGTTTGATTCAATTAACAAACAAATGAACTCTGGTCCGACAGGGTGGCCGAGTGAATAATGCGTTGGACTGCTCATCTAATACAGTATGCGTGCGTGGGTTTGAATCCCATCTCTGTCGATAAGTTTTTGAAAATACCTGAATTGAATTCAGTAAGCACAACAATTGATGTTTACCTAATTTTCTTATAACTCACCGGGAAAATTAATAAATCACAAAAATCTAGAGAAAAAATTGGCTCGCCAACTTTTAAATTTTGTCTAAACAGAATAGTCAACCAATTAAACGTTGAAAAACTTAAGTTTAATCATGAAGAAAATCGGTTGGCCAGTGTTATACGTTTTTCTAATAAAGCCATTCAAGCAATGGAAAATTGAAAACCTTCAGATTGTTTTGGCCAAGTTTTCCCACAAAAAAAGTCATAGTTTTTCTATGGAAGCAATTCAAAACTAAGTTTTCCTTAAATTTTTGTTTCGCTTCCTTTGATAGTTTGAAAGGTTGCTTTTAAAAAAATGAAATTCTACCGAAACTGTTTGGTCTAGAAAAAAAATTGTGAACTAGTCCTGTTCTAGGACTAGAAAGCTAATTTCGTCATTACAGTTCAAATACATAGACGTCAAGTCTATTTTTGATCTAACCAGGGCTTTGTTTGATAGGTTTTTTGTTTTGAGCAAAAAAAAACATTCAATTTGAAGCGAACCATCTGTGCTTCAATTTTTTATTGTTTCACTGATAAGACAGGGTGGCCGAGTGGTTAAGGTGTTGGACTGCTCTTCCAAGACAGTTTGCGTGCGTGGGTTTGAATCCCATCTCTGTCGATTAGTTTTTAGAAACACCGAAGTGAATTAGGTAAGCACAACAATTGATGTTTTTCTAATTTGTTGATAACTCACCGTGAAATTTACTAAATCTCAAAAATAAAAGAGAGAAAAAAGGCTCGCTAATTTTTCAATTTCATCTAAGCAGAATAGTCAAGCAATAGACCGTTGAAAAAATTTAAGTTTATTCCTGAAGAAATTCGGCTGGCCAATGTTATACGTTTTTCTAATAAAGCCATTCAAGCAGAGGAATTTTGAAAAACTTCAGGTTTTTTTGGCCGAGTTTTTCCACAAAAAAAAATTACCATTTTTCAATGGAAACAAATCAAAATTAAGTTTTTCTTAAATTTTTGTTTCGCTTCCTTTGATAGTTTGAAAGCTGTAACAGGTTGCTTTTAACAACTTGAAATTTCAGCGGAACGAGCTGATCTGAAAAACTGTTTGAACTAGTCTTGTACTAGGACTAGAGTGCAAAATTCGTCATGAATTTTCAAATACACAGAAGTCAAGTCTATCTTTGATCGAACAATGGTTTGATTTGATAGGTTTTCTTTGTTTTGAACAAAAAAGTATTCTATTTGAAGCGAAGCATCTTTGCTTCAGTTTTTCATTGTTTCGATTCAATTTACCATTGAATGACCTCTGGTCAGACAGGGTGGCCGAGTGGTTAAGGGGTTTGTCTGCTAAGTCAAAACGTTCTGCTTGCATGGGTTCGAAGCACATCTATGTCGATTAATTTTTTAAAAGCACCTGAACACCTGAACTGAATTCGGTAAGCACAACAATTGAGGATTGCCTAATTTGTTAAAAATTCACAAGGAAACTTACTAAATCACAATATTCTGGAGATAGAATTGGCTCGCAAACAGTTCAAATTCGTCTAAGCAGACTAGTCAAGCAATTAAACAATGACCAATTTTAAATTTAAGTTGAAAAATTTAAGTTTATTCATGAAGAAAATCGGTCGGCCAATGTTATACGTTTTTCCATTGAAACCATTCAAGTGATGCAATTTTGAAAAAAATTCTAGTTAATTTTTTGGCCCAGTTTTTTGACAAAAAAATCATCGTTTTCAAAAGGAAGCTGATCCAAATTAAAAATTCTTTAAATTTTTTGTTTCGCTTCCACTGATAGTTTGAAAGCTGTAACTTGAAATTTCAGCGAATCGATTTGGTCGGAAAAACTATTTGAACTTGTCTTGTTCTAGGACTAGAGTGCTAAATTCGTCATTATGATTCAAATACCAAGACGCCAAGTCTTTCTTTGATCGAACAATGGTTTGATTTGATAGGTTTTTTTGTTTTGAGCAAAAAAAATATAATCTTTTTGAAGCGGATCATCTTTACTTCAAAATTTTATTGGTTTGAGTCAATTAACAAACAAATGAACTATGGTCAGACAGGGTGGCCGATTGGTTAATGCGTTGGACTGCTCTTCTAATACAGTCTGCGTGCGTGGGTTTGAATCCCATCTCTGTCGATAAGTTTTTGAAAATACTTGAATTGAATTCATTAAGCACAACAATTGATGTTTACCTAATTTTCTATTAACTCACCGGGAAAATTACCAAATCACAAAAATGTAGAGAAAAACTTGGCTCGCCAACTTTTCAAGTTTGTCTAAGCAGAATAGTCAACCAATTAAACGTTGAAAAATTTAAGTTTAATCATGAAGAAAATCGGTTGGCCAGGGCTTTTTGGCCGAGTTTTTCCACAGAAAAATTTATCGTTTTTCAATGGAAACAAATCAAAATTAAGTTTTTCTTAATTTTTTGTTTCGCTTCCTTTGATAGTTTGAAAGCTGTAACAGGTTGCTTTTAACAACTTGAAATTTCAGCGAAACAAACTGGGTTAGACAAGTTGTTTGATCTAGTCCTGTTCTAGGACTAGAAAACTAAAACTCTCAATACATTTCAAATACATAGACATCAAGTCTATTTTTGATCGAACAAAGGTTTTATTTGATAGGTTATTTATTTTGAGCAAAAAAAAACATTCTTTTACAACCGAAGCGTTTTTGCTTCAGCTTTTTTATTGTTTCTCTGGTCAGACAGGGTTGCCGAGTGGTTAAGGTGTTCGACTGCTCTTCCAATACAGTCTGCGTGCGTGGGTTTGAATCCCATCTCTGTCGATTAGTTTTTAGAAACACCGAACTGAATATGGTAAGCACAACAATTGATGTTTACCTAATTTGTTGATAACTCACCGTGAAATTTACTAAATCACAAAATCAAGAGAAAAAATTGGCTCACAATTGTTTCAAATTCGTCTAAGCAGAATTGTCAAGCAAAAAACGTTGCAAATTGATATTTATTCATGAAAAGATTCGGCTGGTCAATGTTATACGTTTTTCTAATAAAGCCATTCAAGCAATGAACTTTTAAAAAACTTCTGGTTTTTTTTGGCCGAAACTTTCCACAAAAAACCTATCGATTTTTGTTTCGCTTCTTTTGATAGTTTGAAAGCTGTAACAGGTTGCTTTTCAAAACTGAAATTTCAGCGAAACAATTTGGAATAAAAAACAATTTGAACTAGTCCTGTTCTAGGACTAGAAAACTAAAATTGTCAATTCATTTCGAATACAAAGACGTCAAGTCTATTTTTGATCGAAAAATGGCTTGGATTGACGGGTTTTTTGTTTTGAGCAAAAAAAAATCCTATTTGAAGTGAAGCATCTCTGCTTGATTTTTTTTTGCTTCGATTCAATTTACCATTGAGTGAATTCTGGTTAGGCAGGGTTGCGGAGAGGTTAAAGCGGTTGACTGCTGACCCCATACGTTTTGCTTGCGTGGGTTCGAATCCTATCTCTGTCGATTAGTTTTTTTTTAAAACCCCTGAACTGAATTCGGTAAGCACAAAAACTGATGTTTATCTAGTTTGTTAAGAACTCACCGGGAAATTTACTAAATCACAAAACTCTAATCTCAGCAGACTAGTCAAGCAAAAAAACAATGACAAAGTTTAAGTTTTTTTTCATAAGGAAAATTGGTTTGCCAATTTTATACATTTTTCTTTATTTTCATTTCGCTTCTTCTGATAGTTTGAAAGCTTTAACAGGTTGCTTTGAAAAACTTGAAACTTCAGCGAAACAAACTGGGTTACAAAAATTGTTTGATCTAGTCCTGTTCTAACGATTTGGTCTGAAAAACGATTTGAACTAGTCTTGATGTAGGACTAGAGTGCCAAGTTTGTCATTACATTTCAAATACACAGACGTCAAGTCATCTTTGATCGAACAATGGTTTGATTTGATAGGTTTTTTTTGTTTCTAGCAAAAAAAATATACTATTTGAAGCCGAGCATCTTTGCTTCAAAGTTTTATTGGTTCGATTCAACTAACAACCGAATGACCTCAGGTTAGACAGGGTGGCCGACTGGTTAAGGCTTTAGACTGCTCATCCAATACAGTCTGCGTGCTTGGTTTTGAATCCCATCTCTGTCGATGATTAGTTTTTAAAAACACCTCAACTGAATTCGATAAGCATAATTGATATTTACCTAAATTGTTATTAACTCATCGGAAAATTTACTAAATCACAAAGTTCTAGAGATAAAATTTTCTCGCAAACTTTTCAAAATTGTCTAAGCAGAATAGCCAAGCAATTAAACAATGACAAATTTTATTTTTTTTTTCATAAAAAAATTTGGTTGGCCAATGTCATACGTTTCTCTATGTAAACCTTTCAAGTAATGAAATTTTGAAAAATTTCAAGTTATTTTTTTGGCCCAGTTTTTTTTTTCCACAAACAGCATCGTTTTTAAATGGAAGCAGATCAAAATTAAACTTTCCTCAAATTTTTGTTTCGCTTCCTCTGATAGCTTGAAAGTTGTAACAGGTTGCTATGAAAAAACTTGAAATTTCAGCGAAACGCATTGGTCTGAAAACACGATTTCAACTAGTCTCGTTCTGAGACTAGAGCGCTAAATTCGTCATTACATTTCAAATACACAGATTTCAAGTCTATCTTTGATCGAACAGTGGTTTGATTTGATAATTTTTTTTTGTTCTGAGCAAAAGTTAATAATCTTTTTGAAGCGGAGCATCTTTGCTTGAAAGTTTTTTTGGTTCAATTCAATAAACAAACGAATGCCCGCTGTTCGGACAAGGAGGCCGAGTTGTTAAGGTGTTGGACTGCTCTTCCAATATAGTCTGCGTGCGTGGGTTTGAACCCCATCTCTGTCGATTAGTTTTCAAAAATACCTGAACTGAATCCGGAGCACAACAATTGATGTTTACCTAAATTGTTAATAACTCACCGGGAAACATACAAAATCACAAAATTCTAGAGATAAAATTGGCTCGCAAATTTTTCAAATTCGTCTAAGCAGAATATTCAAGCAATTAAACGTTGAAAAATTTTAAGTTTATTCCTGAAGAAAATCGGTTGGTCAATGTTAACGTTTTTCTAATAAAGCCATTCAAGCAATGGAACTTTGAAAAATTTCAGGTTTTTTTGGCCGTGTTTTTCCACAAAAAACTTATCGTTTCTCAATGGAAGCATTTCAAAACTAAGTTTTCCTTAAATTTTTGTTTCGCTTCCTTTGATTGTTTGAAATTTGAAACAGGTTGCTTTAAAAAACTTGAAATTTCAGCGAAACGATTTGGTCTGAAAAAAGGTTTGAACTTACCTTGAATACCATCTCTGTCAATTTGTTTTTAAAAACTCCTGAACTGAATTCGGTAAGCACAACAATTGATGTTTACCTAATTTGTTAATAACTCACCGGAAAATTTACAAAATCACAAATTTCTAGAGATAAAATTGGCTCGAAAATTTTTCAAATTCGTCTCAGCAGAATAGTCAAGCAATTAAACGTTGAAAAATTTTAGGTTTATTTATGAAGAAAATCGGTTGGCCAATGCTACTTTTTTCTATCTAAACCAATCAAGGAATTTACTTTCTTGGCCCAGTTTTCTTTTTCAAAAAAAGAATCGTTTTTAAATGGAAGCAGATCAAAATTAAAGTTTTACTTAATTTTTTGTTTCGCTTCCTCTGATAGTTTGAAAGCTGTAATAAGTTGCTTTGAAAAATTTGAATTTTCAGCGAAACGATATGGTCTAAAATAATATTTAAACTAGTCTCGTTCTAGGACTAGAGTGCTAAATTCGTCATTACATTACAAATACACAGACCTCAAGTCTATTTTTGATCGAAAATTGGCTTGATTTGACGGGTTTTTTGTTTTGAGCAAAAAAAATTCGTATTTGAAATGAAGCATCTTTGCTTAATTTTTTTTGTTTCGACTCAATTTACCATTGAATGAACTCTGGTTAAGCAGGGGTGCCGAGAGGTTAAAGCGGTTGACTGCTGACACCATACGTTTTGCTTGCGTGGGTTCGAGTCCCATCTCTGACGATTAGTTTTTTTTAAAACCCCTGAACTGAATTCGGTAAGCACAAAAATTGATGTTTATCTAGTTTATTAATAACTCACCGGGAAATTAATTAAATCACAAAATTCTAGAGATAAAACTGGCTCGCAAACTTTTCAAATTCATCTAAGCAGACTAGTCAAGCAATTAAACAATGACAAAGTTTACGTTTTTTTTTCATACAGAAAATTGGTTGGCCAATGTTATACGTTTTTCTGTATTTTCATTTCGCTTCTTTTGATAGTTTGAAAGCTGTAACAGGTTGCTTTGAAAAACTTGATACTTCAGCCAAACGATTTGGTCTGAAAAACTATTTGAACTAGTCTTGATGTAAGACTAGAGTGCTAAATTTGTCATTACATTTCGAATACACAGAAAACAAGTCTATCTTTGATCGAGCAATGGTTTGATTTGATAGGTTTTTTTTGTTTCGAGCAAAAAAAGTATTCTATTTGAAGCGGAGCATCTTTGCTTCAAAGTTTTTTTTGGCTCGACTCAATTAACAACCGAATGACCTCAGGTTAGACAAGGTGGCCGAGTGGTTAAGGCTTTGGACTGCTTATCCAATGCAGTCCGCGTGCTTGGTTTTGAATCCCATCTCTGTCGATTAGATTTTAAAAAATACATGTGAACTGAATTAGATAAGCCCAACAATTGATGTTTACCTAATTTGTTAGTAACTCATCGGGAAATTTACGAAATCACAAAGTTCTAGAGATAAAATTGGCTCGCAAACTTTTCAAGTTCGTCTAAGCAGTATGGTCAAGCAATTAAACAATGACAAATTTTAGGTTTTTTCAAAACGAAAATCGGTTGGCCAATGTTATACGTTTCTCTATTTAAACCATTCAAGTAATGAACTTTGAAAAATTTCATGTTAATTTTTTGGCCCAGTTTTTTTTTCCACAAGAAAGCATCGTTTTTAAATGGTAGCAGATCAAAATTAAAATGTCCTTAAATTTTTATTTCGCTTCCTCTGATACATTGAAAGCTGTAACAGGTTGCTTTGAAAAACTTGAAATTTCAGCGAAACGAATTGGTCTGAAAACACGATTTCAAGTAGTCTCGTTCTAAGACTAGAGTGCTAAATTCGTCATTACATTTCAAATACACAGATGCCAAGTCTATCTTCTATCTTTGATCGAATAATGGTTTGATTTGTTAGGTTTTTTTTTGTTTTGAGCAAAAATTAATATTCTATTTGAAGCGGAGCATCTTTGCTTCAAAGTTTTATTGGTTCAATTCAATAAACAAACGAATGCCCGCCGTTCAGACAGGATGGCCGAGTTGTTAAGTTGTTTGACTGCTCTTCCGATATAGTCTGCGTGCGTGGGTTTGAAACCCATCTCTGTCGATTAGTTTTCAAAAATACCTGAACTGAATCCGGAGCACAACAATTGATGTTTACCTAAATTGTTAATAATTCACCGGGAAACATACAAAATCACAAAATTCTAGAGATAAAATTGGCTCGCAAATTTTTCAAATTCGTCTAAGCAGAATATTCAAGCAATTAAACGTTGAAAAATTTTAAGTTTATTCATGAAGAAAATCGGTTGGTCAATGTTATACGTTTTTCTAATAAAGCCATTCAAGCAATGGAATTTTGAAAAATTTCAGGTTTTTTTGGCCGAGTTTTTCCACAAAAAACTTATCGTTTCTCAATGGAAGCATTTCAAAACTAAGTTTTCCTTAAATTTTTGTTTTGCTTCCTTTGATAGTTTGAAAGTTGTAAAAGGTTGCCTTGAAAAACTTGAAATTTCAGCGAAACGATTTGGTCTGAAAAAAGGTTTGAACTTACCTTGAATACGATCTCTGTCGATTAGTTTTTAAAAATACCTGAACTGAATTCGGTAAGCACAACAATTGATGTTTACCTAATTTGATAATAACTCACCGGAAAAATTACAAAATCACAAATTTCTAGAGATAAAATTGGCTCGAAAATTTTTCAATTTGTCTAAGCAGAATATTCAAGCAATTAAACGTTGAAAAATTTTAGGTTTATTTATGAAGAAAATCGGTTGGCCAATGCTACGTTTTTCTATCTAAACCAATCAAGAAATTTACTTTCTTGGCCCAGTTTTGTTTTCAAAAAAAAAGAATCGTTTTTAAATGGAAGCAGATCAAAATTAAACTTTACCTAATTTTTTGTTTCGCTTCCTCTGATAGTTTGAAAGCTGTAATAGATTGCTTTGAAAAATTTGAAATTTCAGCGAAACGATATGGTCTAAAATTTTATTTAAACTAGTCTCGTTCTAGGACTAGAGTGCTAAATTCGTCATTACATTTCAAATACACAAACCTCAAGTCTATTTTTGATCGAAAAATGGCTTGATTTGACGGGTTTTTTGTTTTGAGCAAAAAAAATTCCTATTTGAAATGAAGCATCTTTGCTTCATTTTTTTTTGTTTCAATTCAATTTACCATTGAATGAACTCTGGTTAGGCAGGGTTGCCGAGAGGTTAAAGCGGTTGGCTGCTGACACCATACGTTTTGTTGCGTGGGTTCGAATCCCATCTCTGTCGATTAGTTTTTTTAAAAACCCCTGAAATGAATTCGGTAAGCACAAAAACTGATGTTTATCTAGTTTGTTAAAACTCACCGGGAAATTTACTAAATCAAAAAGTTCTAGAGATAAAATTGTCTCGCAATTTTTTCAAATTCATCTAAGCAGACTAGTCAAGCAGTTAAACAATGACAAATTTTACGTTTCTTTTTTCATAAAGAAAATCGGTTGGCCAATGTTATACGTTTTTTTGTATTTTCATTTCGCTTCTTTTGATAGTTTGAAAGCTGTAACAGGTTGCTTTGAAAAATTTGATACTTCAGCCAAACGATTTGGTCTGAAAAACGATTTGAACTAGTCTTGATGTAGGACTAGAGTGCTAAATTTGTCATTATATTTCGAATACACAGAAAACAAGTCTATCTTTGATCGAACAATGGTTTGATTTGATAGGTTTTCTTTGTTTCGAGCAAAAAAAAATTCTATTTGAAGCGGAGCATCTTTGCTTCAAAGTTTTTTTGGTTCGACTCAACTAACAACCGAATGACCTCAGGTTAGACAAGGTGACCGAGTGGTTAAGGCTTTGAACTGCTTATCCAATACAGTCCGCGTGCTTGATTTTGAATCCCATCTCTGTCGATTAGATTTGAAAAAAAAACAACTGAACTGAATTAGATAAGCACAACAATTGATGTTTACCTAATTTGTTAATAAGTCATCGGGAAATTTACTAAATTACAAAAATCTAGAGATAAAATTGGCTCGCAAACTTTTCAAGTTCGTCTAAGCAGTATAGTCAAGCAATTAAACAATGACAATTTTTAAGTTTTTCAAAAAGAAAATCGGTTGGCCAATGTTATACGTTTCTCTATTTAAACCATTCAAGTAATTAACTTTTGAAAAATTTCAAGTTATTTTTTTGGCCCAGTTTTCTTTTCACAAAAAAGCATCGTTTTTGAATGGAAGCAGATCAAAATTAAAATGTCCTTAAATTTTTAATTCGCTTCCTCTGATAAATTGCAAACTGTAACAGGTTGCTTTGAAAAACTTGAAATTTCAGCGAAACGAATTGGTCTGAAAACACAATTTCAACTAGTCTCGTTCTAAGACTAGAGTGCTAAATTCGTCATTACATTTCAAATACAGATGTAATTCCACCCCGTCTATCTTCTATCTTTGATCAAACAATGGTTTGATTTGATAGGTTTTTATTTGTTTTGAGCAAAAATTAATATTCTATTTGAAGCGGAGCATCTTTGCTTCAAAGTTTTAATGGTTCAATTCAATAAACAAACGAATGCCCGCTGTTCAGTAAGGATGGCCTAGTTGTTAAGGTGTCGGACTGCCCTTCCAATATTGTCTGCGTGCGTGGGTTTGAATCGCATCTCTGTCGATTAGTTTTCAAACATACCTGAACTGAATTCGGTAAGCACAACATTTGATGTTTACCTATTTGTTAATAAGTCACCGGGAAACTTAGAAAATCACAAAATTCTAGAGACAAAATTGGCTCGAATTTTTTTCAGTTTCGTCTAAGCAGTATAGTCAAGAATATAACGTTGAAAATTTTTAAGCTTATTCATGAGGAAAATCGGTTGGTCAATGTTATACGTTTTTCTAATAAAGCCTTTCAAGCAATGGAATTTTGAAAAATTTCAGGTTTTTTTGGCCGAGTTTTTCCACAAAAAACGTATCGTTTTGCAATGGAAGCAATTCAAAACTAAGTTTTCCTTAAACTTTTGTTTCGCTTCCTTTGATATTTTGAAAGCTGTAACAAAATGCTTTAAAAAACCTGAAATTTCAGCGAAACGGTTTGGTCTGAAAAAAGGTTTGAGCTTACCATGAATACCATCTCTGTCGATTAGTTTTTAAAAACACCTGAACTGAATTCGATAAGCACAACAATTGATATTTACCTAATTTGCTAATAACTCATCGGGAAATTTACTAAATTACAAAAATCTGGAGATAAAACTTTTCAAATTCGTCTAAGCAGAATAGTCAAGCAATTAAACGTTGAAAAAAATTAGGTTTATTTATGAAGAAAATCGGTCGGCCAATGTTATTCGTTTTTATGTTGAAACCATTCAAGTAATGGAGTTTTGAAAAATTTCAAGTTACTTTTTTGGCCCAGTTTTTTCACAAAAAATCATCGTTTTCAAATGGAAGCAGATCAAAATTAAAAATCCTTAAATGTTTGTTTTGCTTCCTCTGATAGTTTGAAAGCTGTAACAGGTTGCTTTGAAAAACTTGAAAATTCAGCGAAATGATTTGGTCTGAAAAACGATTTGAACTAGTCTCGTTCTAGGACGAGATTGCTAAATTCGTCTTTTTATTTCAAATACACAGACGTTGAGTCTATTTTCGATCGAACAATGGTTTGATTTGTTAGGTTATTTTGTTTAGAGAAGGTGGCCGAGTGGTTAAGGCGTTGGACTGCTCGACCAATACAATCTGCGGGCGTGGGTTTGAATCCTATCTCTGACGACTAGTTTTCAAATACACCTGAAATGAATTCGGTAAGCACAACACTAGATGTTTACCGGAAAATTTACAAAATCACAAAATTCTAGAAGTAAAATAGGCTCGAAAACTTTGAAATAGGCTCTGACGATTAGTTTTCAAAAACACCTGAACTGAATACGGTAAGCACAACAATTGATGTTTACGGAAAAATTTACAAAAAATCACAAAATACTAGAGTTAAAATAGGCTCGAAAACTTTTCAAGTTCGTCTCAATAGAAAAGTCAAGCGATCAAACGTTGAAAAAATTTAAGTTTATTCATGAATAAAATCGGTTGGCCAATGTTATACGTTTTTCCATTGAATTTTATTGGTTCAATTCAATAAACAAACGAATGTCCACGGTTCAGACAGGGTGGCCGAGTGGTTAAGACGTTGGACTGCTCGACCAATACAAACTACGGGCGCGGGTTTGAATCCCATTTCTGACGATTAGTTTTCAAAAACACCTGAACTGAATTCGGTAAGCACAACAATTGATGTTTACCGAAAAATTTACAAAATCACAAAATACTAGAGTTAAAATAGGCTCGAAAACTTTTCAAGTTCGTCTCAATAGAATAGTCAAGCAATTAAACGTTGAAAAAATTTAAGTTTATTCATGAAGAAAATCGGTTGGCCAATGTTATACGTTTTTCTATCTAAACCATTCAAGGAATGGAGTTTTGAAAATTTTCAAGTTACTTACTTGGCCAAGTTTTTTTTCCTCAAAAAAGCATCGTTTTTAAATGGAAGCAGATCAAGTTTAAAATTTACTTAAATTTTTTATTGCTTCCACTGATAGTTTGAAAGCTGTAACAGGTTGCATTGACAATCTTGAAAATTCAGTGAAACGATTTGGTCTGAAAAACGATTTGAACTAGTCTCGTTCTAGGACTAGAGTGCTAAATTTGTCATTACATTTCAAATACACAGACGTCAAGTCTATCTTTGATTGAACAATGGTTTGATTGGATAGGTTGTTTTTTGTTTTGAGCAAAAAAAATATTCTATTTGAAGCGGAGCATCTTAGCTTTAAAATTTTATTGGTTGGATTCAATTAACAAACGAATGAACTCTGGTCAGAGAAGGTAGCCGAGTGGTTATGGCGTTGGACTGCTCATCCAATACAGTCTGATTGCGTGGGTTTGAATCTTATCTTTGTCGATTAGTTTTTAAAAACACCTGAACTGAATTCGGTAAACACAACAATTGATGTTTACCTATTTTGTTATTAACTCACCGGTGGTTAGTTACTAAATTACAAAACTGGAGATAAAATTGGCTCGCAAACTTTTCAAATTCGTCCAAGCAGAATAGGAATTTCCAGTTACTTTTTTGGACCAGTTTTTTCACAAAAAATCATCGTTTCTAAGTAGAAGCAGATCAAAATTATAAAACCTTAAATTTTTGTTTCGCTTCCTCTGATAGTTTGAAAGCTGTAACAGGTTGCTTTGAAAAACTTGAAATTTCAGCGAAACGATTTGGTCTGAAAAACTACTTGAACTAGTCTTGTTCTAGGACTAGAGTGCTTAAATCTTCATTACCTTTCAAATACACATACCCCAAGTCTATCTTTGATCGAATAATGGTTTGATTTGACGGGTTTTTTGTTTTGAGCAAAAAAAAATTCTATTTGAAGTGAAGCATCTTTGCTTCATTTTTTTTGTTTCGATTCAATTTATCATTGAATAAACTCCGGTTAGGCAGGGTTGCCGAGAGGTTAAATCGATTGACTGCTGACCCCATACGTTTTGCTTGAGTGGGTTCGAATCCCATCTCTGTCGATTAGTTTTTTTAAAACCCTGAACTGAATTCGTTAGGCACAAAAATTGATGTTTATCTAGTTTGTTAGTAACTCACCGAGAAATTTACTAAATCACAAAATTCTAGAGATAAAATTGGCTTGCAAACTTTTCAAATTCATCTAAGCAGACTAGTCAAGCAATTAAACAATGACAAAGTTCAATTTTTTTCATAAAGAAAATCGGTTGGCCAATGCTATACGTTTTTCTAATTTTTCATTTCGCTTCTTCTATTAGTTTGAAAGCTGTAACAATTTGCTTCGAAAAACTTGAAACTTCAGCCAAACGATTTGGTCTGAAAAACGAGTTGAACTAGTCGAGATGAAGGACTAAAGTGCTAAGTTTGTCAATACATTTCAAATACACAGAAGTCAAGTCGATCTTTGATCGAACAATAGTTTGATTTGATAGGTTTTCTTTGTTTCGAGCACAAAAAAAAGTTTTATATTTGAAGCGGATCATCTTTGCTTCAAAGATTTTTTGGTTCGATTCAATTAACAACCGAATGACCGCAGGTTAGACAGGGTGGCCGAGTGGCTAATGCGTTGGAGTGCTCATCAAATACAGTCCGCGTGCTTGGTTTTGAATCCCATCTCTGTCGATTAGATTTAAAAAAAACACCTGAACTGAATTAGATAAGCACAACAATTGATGTTTACCTATTTTGTTATTAACTCATCTGGAAAATTACTAAATCACAACGTTCTAGAGATTAAATTGGCAGGCAAACTTTTCAAATTGGTCTAAGCAGAATAGTCAAGCAATTAAACAATGACAAGTTTTATTTTTTTTAATCAGGAAAATCGGTTGGCCAATGTCATACGTTTCTCTATGTAAACCATCCAAGTAATGAACTTTTGAAAAATTTAAAGTTAATCTTTTGGCCCAGTTTTTTTTTCCACAAAAAAGCATCGATTTTAAATAGAAGCAGATCAAAACTAAAATGTCCTTAAATTTTTTGTTTCGCTTCCTCTGATAGTTTGAAACTGTAACAGGTTGCTTTGAAAAACTTGATATTTCAGCGGAACGAATTGGTCTGAAAACACGATTTCAACTAGTCTCGTTCTAGGACTAGAGTGCTAAGTTCGTCATTACATTTCAAATACACAGATGTCAAGTCTATCTTTGATCGAACAGTAGTTTGATTAGATAGTTTTTTTTATTTGAGCGAAAAATATTATTCGATTAGAAGCGGAGCATCTTTGCTTCAAATTTTTATTGATTCAATTCAAAAAATAAACGAATGTCCGCTGTTCAGACAGGGTGGCCGAGTTGTTAAGGTGTTGGACTGCTCTTCCAATATAGTCTGCGTGCGTGGGTTTGAATCCCATCTCTGTCGAGTAGTTTGCAAAAACACCAGAACTGAATTCGGTAAGCACAACAATTGATGTTTAACTAATTTGTTATTAACTCATCGGCAAATTTTCTAAATCACAAAGTTCTTAGGCACGGATTTTTGAAAAACTTGAGGTTACTTTTTTGGCCGAGTTTTTCCACAAACAACTATCGTTTCTCAACGGAAACAATTTAAAATTAGGTTTTCCTTAATTTTTTGTTTCGCATCGTTTGATAGTTTCAAAGCTCTAACTGGTTGCCTAGAAAAACTAGAAGTTTTAGCAAAAAAAATTCAGTCTATAAAAAGGTTTGCACCAGCCCTGTTCTAAGACTAGTGTGCTAACTTCGTCATTGCAATTTATATACACAGACATCAAGTCCGTTTTTGATCGAGCAATGGCTTGATTTGCTTTAATTTTTATTGGTTCGATTCATTTTACCAATGATTGACTTCAAGTGTTACAGGCTGGCAGCGAGTTGAAGGCGGTGAAGTGGTAATCAATATGTTCTGCGTGCGTGGGTTCGAAACTCATTCCTTACGAGTAATTTTTTACGAGCACCTGGACTGAATTTGGTAGGCACAAAAACTGATGTTTACCTAACTTTGTTAATAATTCACCAAAAAACTTGTCAGGTCACAAAAAATTGGAGAAAGAATCGGCACGCAAAACATTGAAGTTCATATAAGCAGAATAGTCAAGCAACCAAACGTTGAAAAAATTCAAGTTTGTTCATGAAAAAATTGGATGGCAAATGTAATACGTTTTGCTATTCAAACCATTCAAGGCACGGATTTTTGAAAAACTTGAGGTTACTTTTTTGGCCGAGTTTTTCCACAAACAACTATCCTTTCACAACTGAAGTGATATAAAGTTGTATTTTTCTGAATTTTTTGTTTTGCATCGGTTGATAGATTTAAAGCTCTAACAGGTTGCTTAGAAAAATTGGAATTTTTAGCAAAACGATTCGGTCTATAAAAAGATTTCCACCAGTCCTGTTCTAAGACTAGTGTGCTAACTTCGTCATTACAATTTATATACACAGACATCAAGTCCGTTTTTGATCGAGCAATGGCTTGATTTGCTTTAATTTTTATTGGTTCGATTCATTTTACCAATGATTGACTTCAAGTGTTACAGGCTGGCAGCGAGTTGAAGGCGGTGAAGTGGTAATCAATATGTTCTGCGTGCGTGGGTTCGAAACTCATTCCTTACGAGTAATTTTTTACGAGCACCTGAACTGAATTCGGTAGGCACAAAAACTGATGTTTACCTAACTTTGTTAATAATTCACCAAAAAACTTGTCAGGTCACAAAAAATTGGAGAAAGAATCGGCACGCAAAACATGGAAGTTCATATAAGCAGAATAGTCAAGCAACCAAACGTTGAAAAAATTCAAGTTTGTTCATGAAAAAATTGGATGGCAAATGTAATACGTTTTGATATTCAAACCATTCAAGGCACGGATTTTTGAAAAACTTGAGGTTACTTTTTTGGCCTAGTTTTTCCACAAACAACTATCCTTTCACAACTGAAGTGATATAAAGTTGGATTTTTCTTAATTTTTTGTTTTGCATCGGTTGATAGATTTAAAGCTCTAACAGGTTGCTTAGAAAAATTGGAATTTTTAGCAAAACGATTCGGTCTATAAAAAGATTTCCACCAGTCCTGTTCTAAGACTAGTATACTAACTTCGTCATTACATTTTATATACACAGACATCAAGTCCATTTTTGATCAAGCAATGGCTTGAATGGCTTTAATTTTTTATTGGTTCGTTTCAATTTACCAATGATTGACCTCTGGTCTTACAGGCTGACAGCGAGGTGAAGGCGGTGAAGTGGTAATCAATATGTTCTGCGTGCGTGGGTTCGAAACTCATTCCTTACGAGTGAATTTTTACGAATACCTGAACTGAATTCGGTAGGCACAAAAACTGATGTTTACCTAACTTTGTTAATAATTCACCAAAAAAATTGTCAGGTCTCCAAAAATTGGTGAAAGAATTGGCACGCAAAACATTGAAGTTCGTATAAGCAGAATAGTCAAACAACCAAACGTTGAAAAATTTCAAGTTTGTTCATGAAAAAATTGGATGGCAAATGTAATACATTTTGCTAATCAAACCATTCAAGGCACGGATTTTTGAAAACCTTGAGGTTACTTTTTTGGCCGAGTTTTTCCGCAAACAACTATCCATTCACAACGGAAGCGATATAAAGTTAGGTTTTCCTTAATTTTTTGTTTTGCATCGGTTGATAGATTCAAAGCTCTAACAGGTTGCTTTGAAAAACTTGAAATTTCAGCGAAACGATTTGGTCTGAAAAACTACTTGAACTAGTCTTGTTCTAGGACTAGAGAGCTTAATTCGTCAATACCTTTCAAATACACAGACCTCAAGTCTATCTTTGATCGAATAATGGTTTGATTTGACGGGTTTTTTGTTTTGAGCAAAAAAAAATTCTATTTGAAGTGAAGCATCTTTGCTTCATTTTTTTTGTTTCGATTCAATTTATCATTGAATAAACTCTGGTTATACAGGGTTGCCGAGAGGTTAAAGCGGTTGACTGCTGATCCCATACGTTTTGCTTGCGTGGGTTCGAATCCCATCTCTGTCGATTAGTTTTTTTAAAACCCTGAACTGAATTCGGTAGGCACAAAAATCGATGTTTATCTAGTTTGTAAGTAACTCACCGAGGAATTTACTCAATCACAAAAATCTAGATATAAAATTGGCTCGCAAACTTTTCAAATTCATCTAAGCAGACTAGTCAAGCAATTAAACAATGACAAAGTTTAAGTTTTTTTCATAAAAAAATCGGTTGGCCAATGTTATACGTTTTTCTGTATTTTCAATTCGCTTCTTCTGTTAGTTTGAAAGCTGTAACAATTTGCTTTGAAAAACTTGAAACTTCAGCCAAACGATTTGGTCTGAAAAACGAGTTGAACTAGTCTTGATGTAGGACTAGAGTGCTAAGTTTGTCATTACATTTCAAATACACAGAAGTCAAGTCGATCTTTGATCGAACAATAGTTTGATTTGATAGGTTTTCTTTGTCTCGAGCACAAAAAAGTATTATATTTGAAGCGGATCATCTTTGCTGCAAAGATTTATTGGTTCGATTCAATTAACAACCGAATGACCTCAGGTTAGACAGGGTGGCCGAGTGGCTAAGGCGTTGGACTGCTCATCCAATACATTCCGCGTGCTTGGTTTTGAATCCCATCTCTGTCGATTAGATTTAAAAAAAAAAACCTGAACTGAATTAGATAAGCACAGCAATTGATGTTTACCTATGTTGTTATTAACTCATCGGGAAATTTACTAAATCACAAAGTTCTAAGAGATAAAATTGGCTCGCAAACTTTTCAAATTGGTCTAAGCAGAACATTCAAGCATTTAAACATTGACAAATTTTATTTTTTTTTCATAAGGAAAATCGGTTGGCCAATGTCATACGTTTCTCTATGTAAACTATTCAAGAAAGGAAATTTTGAAAAATTTCAAGTTAATCTTTTGGCCCAGTTTTTTTTTCTACAAAAAGCATCGTTTTTAAATGGAAGCAGATCAAAACTAAAATGTCCTTCAATTTTTGTTTCGCTTCCTCTGATAGTTTGAAAGCTGTAACAGGATGCTTTGAAAAACTTGATATTTCAGCGAACCGAATTGGTCTGAAAACACGATTTCAACTAGTCTCGTTCTAGGACTAGAGTGCTAAATTCGTCATTACATTTCAAATACACAGATTTCAAATCTATCTTTGATCGAACAGTGGTTTGATTTGATAGTTTTTTTTTATTTGAGCAAAAAATAATATTCTATTTGAAGCGGAGCATCTTTGCTTCAAAGTTTTATTGGTTCAATTCAATAAATAAACGAATATCCGCTGTTCAGACAGGGTGGCCGAGTTGTTAAGGTGTTGGACTGCTCTTCCAATATAGTCTGCGTGCGTGGGTTTGAATCCCATCTCTGTCGAGTAGTTTGCAAAAACACCAGAACTGAATTCGGTTAGCACAACATTTGATGTTTAACTAATTTGTTATTAACTCATCGGAAAATTTACTAAATCACAAAGTCCTAAGGCACGGATTTTTGAAAAACTTGAGGTTACTTTTTTGGCCGAGTTTTTCCACAAATAACTATCGTTTCTCAAAGGAAACAATGTAAAATTAGGTTTTCCTTAATTTTTTGTTTCTCATCGTTAGATAGTCGTTACAAAGCTCTAACTAGTTTCCTAGAAAAACTAGAAACTTTAGCAAAACAATTCAGTCTATAAAAAGGTTTGCACCAGTCCTATTCTAAGACTAGTGTGCTAACTTCGTCATTACAATTTATATACACAGACATCATGTCCGTTTTTGATCGAGCAATGGCTTGATTTGCTTTAATTTTCTAATGGTTCGATTCAATTTACCAATGATTGACTTCAAGTGTTACAGGCTGGCAGCGAGTTGAAGGCGGTGAAGTGTTAATCAATATGTTCTGAGTGCGTGGGTTCGAAACTCATCCCTGACGAGTAATTTTTTACAAACACCTGAACTGTATTCGGTAGGCACAAAAACTGATGTTTACCTAATTTTGTTAATAACTCACCAAAAAACTTGTCAGGTCAAAAAAAATTGGAGAAAGAATCGGCACGCAAAACATTGAAGTTCGTCTAAGCAGAATAGTCAAGCAACCAAACGTTGAAAAATTTCAAGATGTTCATGAAAAAAATTGGACGGCCAATTTAATACGTTTTGCCATTAAGACCATTCAAGGCACAGTATTTTGAAAAACTTGAGGTTAATTTTTGGCCGAGTTTCTCCACAAACAACTATCGTTTCAAAACGGAAACAATATAAAGTTAGGTTTTCCTTAACTTTTTGTTTCGCATCGGTTGATAGTTTCAAAGCTCTAATAGGTTGCTTAGAAAAACTGGAAAATTTAGCAAAACGATTCGGTCTATAAAAAGATTTCTACCAGTCCTGTTCTAAGACTAGTGTGCTAGTTTCGTCATTACATTTTATATACACAGACATCAAGTCCATTTTTGATCGAGCAATGGCTTGAATTGCTTTGATTTTTTATTGGATCGATTCAATTTACCAATGATTGACCTCTGGTTTTACAGGCTGGCAGCGAGGTGAAGGCGGTGAAGTGTTCATCAATATGTTCTGCGTGCCTGGGTTCGAAACTCATCCCTTACGAAATTTTTTTTTCTGAACTGAATTCGGTAGGCACAAAAACTGATGTTTACCTAACTTTGTTAATAACTCACCAAAAAACTTGTCAGGTCACAAAAAATTGGAGAAAGAATCGGCACGCCAAACATTGAAGTTCGTCTAAGCAGAATAGTCAAGCAACCAAACGTTGAAAAATTTCAAGATGTTCATGAAAAAATTGGATGGCCAATGTAATACGTTTTGCCATTAAAACCATTCAAGGCACGGTATTTTGAAAAATTTGAGGTTATTTTTGGCCGAGTTTTTCCACAAACAAATATCGTTTCACAACGGAAGCAATATAAAGTTAGGTTTTCCTTAATTTTTTGTTTCGCATCGGTTGATAGTTTCAAAGCTCTAACAGGTTGCTTGGAAAAATTGGAAATTTTAGCAAAACGATTCGGTCTATAAAAAGATTTCTACCAGTCCTGTTCTAAGACTAGTGTGCTAGTTTCGTCATTACATTTTATATACACAGACATCAAGTCCATTTTCGATCGAGCAATGGCTTGAATTGCTTTGATTTTTTATTGGATCGATTCAATTTACCAATGATTGACCTCTGGTTTTACAGGCTGGCAGCGAGGTGAAGGCGGTGAAGTGTTCATCAATATGTTCTGCGTGCCTGGGTTCGAAACTCATCCCTTACGAAATTTTTTTTCTGAACTGAATTCGGTAGGCACAAAAACTGATGTTTACCTAACTTTGTTGATAACTCACCAAAAAACTTGTCAGGTCACAAAAAATTGGAGAAAGAATCGGCACGCCAAACATTGAAGTTCGTCTAAGCAGAATAGTCAAGCAACCAAACGTTGAAAAATTTCAAGATGTTCATGAAAAACTTGGATGGCCAATGTAATACGTTTTGCCATTAAAACCATTCAAGGCACGGTATTTTGAAAAATTTGAGGTTATTTTTGGCCGAGTTTTTCCACAAACAAATATCGTTTCACAACGGAAGCAATATAAAGTTAGGTTTTCCTTAATTTTTTGTTTTGCATCGGTTGATAGTTTCAAAGCTCTAATAGGTTGCTTAGAAAAGTTGGAAATTTTAGCAAAACGATTCGGTCTATAAAAAGATTTCTACCAGTCCTGTTCTAAGTTTAGCGTGCTAACTTCGTCATTACATTTTATATACACAGACATCAAGTCCATTTTTGATCGAGCAATGGCTTGAATTGCTTTAATTTTTCATTGGTTCGATTCAATTTACCAATGATTGACCTCTGGTCTTACAGGCTGGCAGCGAGGTGAAGGCGGTGAAAAGTTAATCAATGTTCTGCGTGCGTGGGTTCGAAACTAATCCCTTACGAGTTATTTTTTCTGAACTGAATTTGGTAGTCACAAAAACTGATGTTTACCTAACTTTGTTAATAACTCACCAAAAAACTTGTGAGGTCACGAAAAATTGGAGAAAGAATCGGCACGCCAAACATTAAAGTTCGTCTGAGCAGAATAGTCAAGCAACCAAACGTTGAAAAGTTTCAAATTTGTTCATGAAAAAAATTGGATGGCCAATTTAATACGTTTTGCTATTAAGAACATTCGAGGCACGGATTTTTGAAAAACTTGAGGTTAATTTTTTGGCCACGTTTTTCCACAACCAACTATCGTTTAACAACGGAAGCAATATAAATTAGTTTTTCCTTAATTTTTTGTTTCGCATCGGTTGATAGTTTCAAAGCTCTAACAGGTTGCTTAGAAAAATTGGAAATTTTAGCAAAACGATTCGGTCTATAAAAAGATTTCTACCAGACCTGTTCTAAGACTAGTGTGCTAACTTCGTCATTACATTTTATATACACAGACATCAAGTCCATTTTTGATCGAGCAATGGCTTGAATTGCTTTAATTTTTCATTGGTTCGATTCAATTTACCAATGATTGACCTCTGGTCTTACAGGCTGGCAGCGAGGTGAAGGCGGTGAAGTGTTAATCAGTATGTTCTGCGTGCGTGGGTTCGAAACTAATCCCTTACGAGTTATTTTTTCTGAACTGATTTCGGTAGGCACAAAAACTGATGTTTACCTAACTTTGTTAACAACTCACCAAAAAACTTGTCAGGTCACAAAAAATTGGAGAAAGAATCGGCACGCCAAACATTGAAGTTCGTCTAAGCAGAATAGTCAAGCAACAAAACGTTGAAAAACTTCAAATTTGTTCATGAAAAAAATTGGATGGCCAATTTAATACGTTTTGCTATTAAAAACATTCGAGGCACGGATTTTTGAAAATTTTGAGGTTAATTTTTGGCCAAGTTTTTCCACAATCAACTATCGTTTAACAACGGAAGCAATATAAAGTTAGATTTTCCTTAATTTTTTGTTTCGCATCGGTTGATAGTTTCAGAGCTCTAACAGGTTGCATAGAAAAATTGGAAATTTTAGCAAAACGATTCGGTCAATAAAAAGATTTCTACCAGTCCTGTTCTAAGACTAGTGTGCTAACTTCGTCATTACATTTTTTATACACAGACATCAAGTCTATTTTTGATCGAGCAATGGCTTGAATTGCTTTAATTTTTTATTGGTTCGATTCAATTTACCAATGATTGACCTCTGGTCTTACAGGCTGGCAGCGAGGTGAAGGCGGTGAAGTGTTAATCAGTATGTTCTGCGTGCGTGGGTTCGAAACTAATCCCTTACGAGTTATTTTTTCTGAACTGATTTCGGTAGGCACAAAAACTGATGTTTACCTAACTTTGTTAACAACTCACCAAAAAACTTGTCAGGTCACAAAAAATTGGAGAAAGAATCGGCACGCCAAACATTGAAGTTCGTCTAAGCAGAATAGTCAAGCAACAAAACGTTGAAAAACTTCAAATTTGTTCATGAAAAAAATTGGATGGCCAATTTAATACGTTTTGCTATTAAAAACATTCGAGGCACGGATTTTTGAAAATTTTGAGGTTAATTTTTGGCCAAGTTTTTCCACAATCAACTATCGTTTAACAACGGAAGCAATATAAAGTTAGATTTTCCTTAATTTTTTGTTTCGCATCGGTTGATAGTTTCAGAGCTCTAACAGGTTGCTTAGAAAAATTGGAAATTTTAGCAAAACGATTCGGTCTATAAAAAGATTTCTACCAGTCCTGTTCTAAGACTAGTGTGCTAACTTCGTCATTACCTTTTTTATACACAGACATCAAGTCTATTTTTGATCGAGCAATGGCTTGAATTGCTTTAATTTTTTATTGGTTCGATTCAATTTACCAATGATTGACCTCTCGTCTTACAGGCTGGCAGCAAGGTGAAGGCGGTGAAGTGGTAATCAAAATGTTCTGCGTGCGTGGGTTCGAAACTCATCCCTTACGAGTAATTTTTTACGAACACGTGAACTGAATTCGGTAAGCACAAAAACTGATGTTTACCTAACTTTGTTAATAGCTCACCAAAAAACTTGTCAGGTCACAAAAAATTGGAGAAAGAATCGGCACGCAAAACATTGAAGTTCGTCTAAGCAGAATAGTCAAGCAACCAAACGTTGAAAAATTTCAAGTTTGTTCATGAAAAAAATTGGATGGCAAATGTAATACATTTTGCTATTCAAACCATTCAAGGCACGGATTTTTGAAAAACTTGAGGTTGCTTTTTTGGCCGAGTTTTTTCACAAACAACTATCCTTTCACAACAGAAGCGATATAAAGTTAGGTTTTCCCCCTTAATTTTTTGTTTTGCATCGGTTGATAGATTCAAAGATCTAACAGGTTGCTCAGAAAAATTGGAACTTTTAGCAAAACGATTCGGTCTATAAAAAGATTTCCACCAGTCCTGTTCTAAGACTAGTAAACTAACTTCGTCATTACATTTTATATACACAAACATCAAGTCCATTTTTGATCAAGCAATGGCTGAATGGCTTTGATTTTTTATTGGTTCGATTCAATTTACGAATGATTGACTTCTGGTCTTACAGGCTGGAAGCGAGGTGAAGGCGGTGAAAAGATTATCAATATGTTCAGCGGGCGTGTGTTCGAAACTCATCCCTTACGAGTTATTTTTTCTGAACTGAATTCGGTAGGCACAAAAACTGATGTTTACCTAACTTTGTTAATATTTCACCAAAAAACTTGTCAGGTCACAAAAATTTGGTGAAAGGGTCGGCACGCAACACATTGAAGTTCGTCTAAGCAGAATAGTCAAGCAACCAAACGTTGAAAAATTTCAAGTTTGTTCATGAAAAAAATTGGATGGCAAATGTAATACGTTTTGCTATTCAAACCATTCAAGGCACGGATTTTTGAAAAACTTGAGGTTGCTTTTTTGGCCGAGTTTTTTCACAAACAACTATCCTTTCACAACAGAAGCGATATAAAGTTAGGTTTTCCTTAATTTTTTGTTTTGCATCGGTTGATAGATTCAAAGATCTAACAGGTTGCTCAGAAAAATTGGAACTTTTAGCAAAACGATTCGGTCTATAAAAAGATTTCCACCAGTCCTGTTCTAAGACTAGTAAACTAACTTCGTCATTACATTTTATATACACAGACATCAAGTCCATTTTTGATCAAGCAATGGCTGAATTGCTTTAATTTTTTATTGGTTCGATTCAATTTACCAATGATTGACTTCTGGTCTTACAGGCTGGAAGCGAGGTGAAGGCGGTCAAAAGATTATCAGTATGTTCAGCGGGCGTGGGTTCGAAACTCATCCCTTACGAGTTATTTTTTCTGAACTGAATTCGGTAGGCACAAAAACTGATGTTTACCTAACTTTGTTAATAACTCACCAAAAAACTTGTCAGGTCACAAAAAATTGGAGAAAGTATCGGCACGCCAAACATTGAAATTCGTCTAAGCAGAATAGTCAAGCAACCAAACGTTGAAAAATTTCAAGTTTGTTCATGAAAAAAATTGGATGGCAAATGTAATACGTTTTGCTATTCAAACCATTCGAGGCACGGATTTTTGAAAAACTTGAGGTTGCTTTTTTGGCCGAGTTTTTTCACAAACAACTATCCTTTCACAACAGAAGCGATATAAAGTTAGGTTTTCCTTAATTTTTTGTTTTGCATCGGTTGATAGATTCAAAGATCTAACAGGTTGCTCAGAAAAATTGGAACTTTTAGCAAAACGATTCGGTCTATAAAAAGATTTCCACCAGTCCTGTTCTAAGACTAGTAAACTAACTTCGTCATTACATTTTATATACACAGACATCAAGTCCATTTTTGATCAAGCAATGGCTGAATTGCTTTAATTTTTTATTGGTTCGATTCAATTTACCAATGATTGACTGCTGGTCTTACAGGCTCGAAGCGAGGTGAAGGCGGTGAAAAGATTATCAATATGTTCAGCGGGCGTGGGTTCGAAACTCATCCCTTACGAGTTATTTTTTCTGAACTGAATTCGGTAGGCACAAAAACTGATGTTTACCTAACTTTGTTAATAACTCACCAAAAAACTTGTCAGGTCACAAAAAATTGGAGAAAGAATCGGCACGCCAAACATTGAAGTTCGTCTAATCAGAATAGTCAAGCAACCAAACGTTGAAAAATTTCAAATTTGTTCATGAAAAAAATTGGATGGCCAATTTAAGACGTTTTGCTATTAAAACCATTCGAGGCACGGAATTTTGAAAAACTTGAGGTTATTTTTTTGGCCAAGTTTTTCCACAACCAACTATCGTTTAACAACGGAAGCAAAATAAAGTTAGATTTTCCTTAATTTTTTGTTTCGCATCGGTTGATAGTTTCAGAGCTCTAACAGGTTGCTTAGAAAAATTGGAAATTTTAGCAAAACGATTCGGTCTATAAAAAGATTTCCACCAGTCCTGTTCTAAGACTAGTAAACTAACTTCGTCATTACATTTTATATACACAAACATCAAGTCCATTTTTGATCAAGCAATGGCTGAATGGCTTTGATTTTTTATTGGTTCGATTCAATTTACGAATGATTGACTTCTGGTCTTACAGGCTGGAAGCGAGGTGAAGGCGGTGAAAAGATTATCAATATGTTCAGCGGGCGTGTGTTCGAAACTCATCCCTTACGAGTTATTTTTTCTGAACTGAATTCGGTAGGCACAAAAACTGATGTTTACCTAACTTTGTTAATATTTCACCAAAAAACTTGTCAGGTCACAAAAATTTGGTGAAAGGGTCGGCACGCAACACATTGAAGTTCGTCTAAGCAGAATGGTCAAGCAACCAAACGTTGAAAAATTTCAAGTTTGTTCATGAAAAAAATTGGATGGCAAATGTAATACGTTTTGCTATTCAAACCATTCAAGGCACTGATTTTTGAAAAACTTGAGGTTGCTTTTTTGGCCGAGTTTTTTCACAAACAACTATCCTTTCACAACAGAAGCGATATAAAGTTAGGTTTTCCTTAATTTTTTGTTTTGCATCGGTTGATAGATTCAAAGATCTAACAGGTTGCTCAGAAAAATTGGAACTTTTAGCAAAACGATTCGGTCTATAAAAAGATTTCCACCAGTCCTGTTCTAAGACTAGTAAACTAACTTCGTCATTACATTTTATATACACAGACATCAAGTCCATTTTTGATCAAGCAATGGCTGAATTGCTTTAATTTTTTATTGGTTCGATTCAATTTACCAATGATTGACTTCTGGTCTTACAGGCTGGAAGCGAGGTGAAGGCGGTCAAAAGATTATCAGTATGTTCAGCGGGCGTGGGTTCGAAACTCATCCCTTACGAGTTATTTTTTCTGAACTGAATTCGGTAGGCACAAAAACTGATGTTTACCTAACTTTGTTAATAACTCACCAAAAAACTTGTCAGGTCACAAAAAATTGGAGAAAGTATCGGCACGCCAAACATTGAAATTCGTCTAAGCAGAATAGTCAAGCAACCAAACGTTGAAAAATTTCAAGTTTGTTCATGAAAAAAATTGGATGGCAAATGTAATACGTTTTGCTATTCAAACCATTCGAGGCACGGATTTTTGAAAAACTTGAGGTTGCTTTTTTGGCCGACTTTTTTCACAAACAACTATCCTTTCACAACAGAAGCGATATAAAGTTAGGTTTTCCTTAATTTTTTGTTTTGCATCGGTTGATAGATTCAAAGATCTAACAGGTTGCTCAGAAAAATTGGAACTTTTAGCAAAACGATTCGGTCTATAAAAAGATTTCCACCAGTCCTGTTCTAAGACTAGTAAACTAACTTCGTCATTACATTTTATATACACAGACATCAAGTCCATTTTTGATCAAGCAATGGCTGAATTGCTTTAATTTTTTATTGGTTCGATTCAATTTACCAATGATTGACTGCTGGTCTTACAGGCTCGAAGCGAGGTGAAGGCGGTGAAAAGATTATCAATATGTTCAGCGGGCGTGGGTTCGAAACTCATCCCTTACGAGTTATTTTTTCTGAACTGAATTCGGTAGGCACAAAAACTGATGTTTACCTAACTTTGTTAATAACTCACCAAAAAACTTGTCAGGTCACAAAAAATTGGAGAAAGAATCGGCACGCCAAACATTGAAGTTCGTCTAAGCAGAATAGTCAAGCAACCAAACGTTGAAAAATTTCAAATTTGTTCATGAAAAAAATTGGATGGCCAATTTAAGACGTTTTGCTATTAAAACCATTCGAGGCACGGAATTTTGAAAAACTTGAGGTTATTTTTTTGGCCAAGTTTTTCCACAACCAACTATCGTTTAACAACGGAAGCAAAATAAAGTTAGATTTTCCTTAATTTTTTGTTTCGCATCGGTTGATAGTTTCAGAGCTCTAACAGGTTGCTTAGAAAAATTGGAAATTTTAGCAAAACGATTCGGTCTATAAAAAGATTTCTACCAGTCCTGTTCTAAGACTAGTGTGCTAACTTCGTCATTACATTTTTTATACACAGACACAGACATTTTTTACGAACACGTGAACTGAATTCGGTAGGCACAAAAACTGATGTTTACCTAACTTTGTTAATAACTCACCAAAAAACTTGTCAGGTCACAAAAAATTGGAGAAAGACTCGGCACGCAAAACATTGAAGTTCGTCTAAGCAGAATAGTCAAGCAACCAAACGTTGAAAAATTTCAAGTTTGTTCATGAAAAAAATTGGATGGCAAATGTAATACGTTTGGCTATTCAAACCATTCAAGGCACGAATTTTTGAAAAACTTGAGGTTAATTTTTGGCCAAGTTTTTCCACAACCAACTATCGTTTAACAACGGAAGCAATATAAAGCTAGTTTTTCTTTAATTTTTTTATTTCGCATCGGTTGATAGATTCAAAGATCTAACAGGTTGCTCTAACAGGAAAAATTGGAACTTTTAGCAAAACGATTCGGTCTATAAAAAGATTTCCACCAGTCCTGTTCTAAGACTAGTAAACTAACTTCGTGATTACATTTTATATACACAGACATCAAGTGCATTTTTGATCAAGCAATGGCTGAATTGCTTTAATTTTTTATTGGTTCGATTCAATTTACCAATGATTGACCTCTGGTCTTACAGGCTGGAAGCGAGGTGAAGGTGGTGAAGTGATTATCAATATGTTCAGCGGGCGTGGGTTCGAAACTCATCCCTTACGAGTTATTTTTTATGAACTGAATTCGGTAGGCACAAAAACTGATGTTTACCTAACTTTGTTAATAACTCACCAAAAAACTTGTCAGGTCACAAAAAATTGGAGAAGGAATCGGCACGCCAAACATTGAAGTTCGCCAAAACAGAATAGTCAAGCAACCAAACGTTGAAAAATTTCAAATTTGTTCATGAAAAAATTGGATGGCCAATTTAATACGTTTTGCTATTAAAACCATTCGAGGCACGAATTTTTGAAAAACTTGAGGTTAATTTTTTGGCCAAGTTTTTCCACAACCAACTATCGTTTAACAACGGAAGCAATATAAAGCTAGTTTTTCTTTAATTTTTTTATTTCGCATCGGTTGATAGTTTCAAAGCTCTAACAGGTTGCTTAGAAAAATTGGAAATTTTGGCAAAACGATTCGGTCTATAAAAAGATTTCTACCAGTCCTGTTCTAAGACTAGTGTGCTAACTTCGTCATTACATTTTTTATACACAGACATCAAGTCTATTTTTGATCGAGCAATGGCTTGAATTGCTTTAATGTTTTATTGGTTCGACTCAATTTACCAATGATTGACCTCTCGTCTTACAGGCTGGCAGCGAGGTGAAGGCGGTGAAGTGGTAATCAATATGTTCTGCGTGCGTGGGTTCGAAACTCATCCCTTACGAGTAATTTTTTACGAACACGTGAACTGAATTCGGTAGGCACAAAAACTGATGTTTACCTAACTTTGTTAATAACTCACCAAAAAACTTGTCAGGTCACAAAAAATTGGAGAAAGAATCGGCACGCAAAACATTGAAGTTCGTCTAAGCAGAATAGTCAAGCAACCAAACGTTGAAAAATTTCAAGTTTGTTCATGAAAAAAATTGGATGGCAAATGTAATACGTTTTGCTATTAAAACTTTTCAAGGCACGGATTTTTGAAAAACTTGACGCTACTTTTTTGGCCGAATTTTTCCACAAACAACTATCGTTTCACAACGGAAGCAATATAAAGTTAGGTTTTCCTTAATTTTTTTTTCGCATCGGATGATAGTTTCAAAGCTCTAACAGGTTGCTGAGAAAAATTGGAAATTTTAGCAAAATGATTCGGTCTATAAAAAGATTTCTATCAGTCCTGTTCTAAGACTAGTGTACTAAGTTCGTCATTACAATTTATATACACAGACATCAAGTCCGTTTTTGATCGAGCATGGCTTGAATTGCTTTATTTTTTTATTGGTTCGATTCAATTTACAAATGATTGACCTCTGATCTTACAGGATGGCCGCGAGGTGAAGGCGGTGGAGTGTTAATCGATTTGTTCTGCGTGCATGGGTTTGAAATTCATCACTGTCGATTAGTTTTTAAAAACACCTGAACTGAGCTCGGTAAGCACAAAACTAATATTTAACTAATTTTCATATTAAATCACCAAAAAAATTTTCAGATCACAAAAATTTGGTGAAAGAATCGGCACGCAACACATTGAAGTTCGTATAAGCAGAATAGTCAAGCAACCAAACGTTGAAAATTTTCAAGTTTGTTCATGAAAAAAATTGGATGGCAAATGAAATACGTTTTGCTATTAAAACCATTCAAGGCACGGGTTTTTGAAAAAGTTGAGGTAACTTTTTTGGCCGAGTTTTCCACAAACAACTACCGTTTCACAACGGAAATAATATAAAGTTAGGTTTTCCTTAATTTTTGTTTCGCATCGGTTGATAGTTTCAAAGCTCTAACAGGTTGCTTAGAAAAATTGGAAGTTTAAGCAAAACGATTCGGTCTATAAAAAGATTTCCACCAGTCCTGTTCTAAGACTAGAGTACTCTTTTCGTCATTACGTTTTTTTTACATAGACATCAAGTCCGTTTTTAATCGAGCAATGGCTTGAATTGCTTTAATTTTTTATTGGTCAGATTCAATTAACCAATGATTGACCTCTGATCTTACAAGCTGGCCGCGAGGTGAAGGCGGTGAAGTGTTAATCAATATGTTCTGCGTGCTTGCGTTTGAGACTCATCCCTAACGAGTAATTTTTTACGAACACCTGAACTGAATTCAGTAGATCAAAAAAAAATGATGTTTACCTAACTTTGTTAATAAATCACCAAAAAACTTGTCAGGTCACAAAAAATTGGAGAAAGAATCGGCACGCAAAACATTGAATTTCGTCTAAGCAGAATAGTCAAGCAACCAAACGTTGAAAAATTTCAAGTTTGCTCATGAAAAAAATTGGATGGCCAATATAATACGTTTTGCTATTAAAACTATTCAAGGCACGGATTTTTGAAAAACTTGAGGTTACTTTTTTGCCAGATTTTTTCCACATACAACAATCGTTTCACAACGGAAGCAATATAAAGTTAGGTTTTCCTTAATTTTTTGTTTCGCATCGGTGGATAGTTTCAAAGCTCTAACAGGTTACTTAGAAAAATTGGAAATTCTAGCAAAACGATTCGGTCTATAAAAAAGATTTCCACCAGTCTTGTTCTTAGTTTAGCGTGCTAACTTCGTCATTACATTTTATATATTCAGAAATCAAGTCCGTTTTTGATCGAGCAATGGCTTGAATTGCTTTATTTTTTTATTGGTTAGATTCAATTAACCAATGATTGACCTCTGATCTTACAGGCTGGCCGCGAGGTGAAGGCGGTGAAGTGTTAATCAATATGTTCTGCGTGCGTGGGTTCGAGACTCATCCCTAACGAGTAATTTTTTACGAACACCTGAATTGAATTCGGTAGGCACAAAAACTGATGTTTACCTAATTTTGTTAATAACTCACCAAAAAACTTGTCAGGTCACAAAAAATTGGATAAAGAATCGGCACGCAAAACATTGAAGTTCGTCTAAGCAGAATAGTCAAGCAACCAAACGTTGAAAAATTTCAAGATGTTCAAGAAAAAATTGGATGGCCAATATATTACGTTTTGCTATTAAAACTATTCAAGGCACGGATTTTTGTAAAACTTGAGGTTACTTTTTTGCCCGATTTTTTCCACATACAACAATCGTTTCACAACGGAAGCAATATAAAGTTAGGTTTTCCTTAATTTTTTGTTTCGCATCGGTGGATAGTTTCAAAGCTCTAACAGGTTACTTAGAAAAATTGGAAATTCTAGCAAAACGATTCGGTCTATAAAAAAGATTTCCACCAGTCTTGTTCTTAGTTTAGCGTGCTAACTTCGTCATTACATTTTATATACTCAGACATCAAGTCCGTTTTTGATCGAGCAATGGCTTGAATTGCGCTATTTTTTTATTGGTTAGATTCAATTAACCAATGATTGACCTCTGGTCTTACAGGCTGGCCGCGAGGTGAAGGCGGTGAAGTGTTAATCAATATGTTCTGCGTGCGTGGGTTCGAGACTCATCCCTAACGAGTAATTTTTTACGAACACCTGAATTGAATTCGGTAGGCACAAAAACTGATGTTTACCTATTTTTGTTAATAACTCACCAAAAAATTTGTCAGGTCACAAAAAATTGGATAAAGAATCGGCACGCAAAACATTGAAGTTCGTCTAAGCAGAATAGTCAAGCAACCAAACGTTGAAAAATTTCAAGATGTTCAAGAAAAAATTGGATGGCCAATGTAATACGTTTTGCCATTAAAACCATTCAAGGCACGGTATTTTGAAAAATTTGAGGTTATTTTTGGCCGAGTTTTTCCACAAACAACTATCGTTTCACAACGGAAGCAATATAAAGTTAGGTTTTCCTTAATTTTTTGTTTCGCATCGGTTGATAGTTTCAAAGCTCTAATAGGTTGCTTAGAAAAGTTGGAAATTTTAGCAAAACGATTCGGTCTATAAAAAGATTTCAACCAGTCTTGTTCTAAGTTTAGCGTGCTAACTTCGTCATTACATTTTATATACACAGACATCAAGTCCGTTTTTGATCGAGCAATGGCTTGAATTGCTTTATATTTTTATTGGTTAGATTCAATTAACCAATGATTGACCTCTGATCTTACAGGCTGGCCGCGTGGTGAAGGCGGTGAAGTGTTAATCAATATGTTCTGCGTGCGTGGGTTCAAGACTCATCCCTAACGAGTAATTTTTTACGAACACCTGAACTGAATTCGGTAGGCACAAAAACTGATGTTTACCTAACTTTGTTCATAAATCACCAAAAAACTTGTCAGGTCACAAAAAATTGGAGAAAGAATCGGCACGCAAAACATTGAATTTCGTCTAAGCAGAATAGTCAAGCAACCAAACGTTGAAATTTTCAAGTTTGCTCATGAAAAAAATTGGATGGCCAATATAATACGTTTTGCTATTAAAACCATTCAAGGCACGGATTTTTGAAAAACTTGAGGTTACTTTTTTGCCCGAGTTTTTCCACATACAACAATCGTTTTACAACGGAAGCAATATAGAGTTAGGTTTTCCTTAATTTTTTGTTTCGCATCGGTGGATAGTTTCAAAGCTCTAACAGGTTGCTTAGAAAAATTGGAAATTCTAGCAAAACAATTCGGTCTATAAAAAAGATTTCCACCAGTCTTGTTCTAAATTTAGCGTGCTAACTTCGTCATTACATTTTATATACACAGACATCAAGTCCGTTTTTGATCGAGCAATGGCTTGAATTGCTTTATTTTTTTATTGGTTAGATTCAATTAACCAATGATTGACCTCTGATCTTACAGGCTGGCCGCGAGGTGAAGGCGGTGAAGTTCTAATCAATATGTTCTGCGTGCGTGGGTTCGAGACTCATCCCTAACGAGTAATTTTTTACGAACACCTGAACTGAATTCGGTAGGCGCAAAACTAATATTTACCTAATTTTCATAATAAATCACCAAAAAATTTCTCAGATCACAAAAATTTGGTGAAAGAATCGGGACGCAAAACATTGAAGTTCGTATAAGCAGAATAGTCAAGCAACCAAACGTTGAAAATTTTTAAGATTGTTCATGAAAAAAATTGGATGGCAAATTTAATACGTTTTGCTATTAAAACTTTTCAAGGCACGGATTTTTGAAAAATTTGACGTTACTTTTTTGGCCGAGTTTTTCCACAAACAACTATCGTTTCACAACGGAAGCAATATAAAAGATAGGTTTTCCTTAATTTTTTTTTCGCATCGGTTGATAGTTTCAAAGCTCTAACAGGTTGCTGAGAAAAATTGGAAATTTTAGCAAAAAGATTTCCACCAGTCCTCTTCTAAGGCTAGTGTACTAAGTTCGTCATTACAATTTATATACACAGACATCAAGTCCGTTTTTGATCGAGCAATGGCTTGAATTGCTTTTATTTTTTATTGGTTCGATTTAATTTACCAATGATTGACCTCTGATCTTACAGGCTGGCCGCGAGGTGAAGGCGGTGAAGTGTTAATCAATATGTTCTGCGTGCGTGGGTTCGAGACTCATCCCTAACGAGTAATTTTTTACGAACACCTGAACTGAATTCGGTAGGCGCAAAACTAATATTTACCTAATTTTCATAATAAATCACCAAAAAATTTCTCAGATCACAAAAATTTGGTGAAAGAATCGGGACGCAAAACATTGAAGTTCGTATAAGCAGAATAGTCAAGCAACCAAACGTTGAAAATTTCAAGTTTGTTCATGAAAAAAATTGGATGGCAAATGTAATACGTTTTGCTATTAAAACCATTCAAGGCACGGATTTTTGAAAAACTTGAGGTAACTTTTTTGGCCGAGTTTTTCCACAAACAACTGCCATTTCACAACGGAAGCAATATAAAGTTAGATTTTTCTTAATTTTATCTTTCGCATCGTTTGATAGTTTCAAAGCTCTAACAGGTTGCTTAGGAAAATTGGAAGTTTTAGCAAAACGATTCGGTCAATAAAAAAATTTCCACCAGTCCTGTTCTAAGACTAGTGTACTAACTTCGTCATTACATGTTTTATACACAGACATCAAGTCCGTTTTTAATCGAGCAATGGCTTGAATTGCTTTAATTTTTTATTGGTTAGATTGAATTAACCAATGATTGACCTCTGATCTTACAGGCTGGCCGCGAGGTGATGGCGGTGAAGTGTTAATCAATATGTTCTGCGTGCGTGGGTTCGAGACTCATCCCTAACGAGTAATTTTTTACGAACACCTGAACTGAATTCGGTAGATAAAAAAAATTGATGTTTACCTAACTTTGTTAATAAATCACCAAAAAACTTGTCAGGTCACAAAAAATTGGAGAAAGAATCGGCACGCAAAAACAATCGTTTCACATTGGAAGCAATATAAAGTTTGGTTTTCCTTTATTTTTTTGTTTCGCATCGGTGGATAGTTTCAAAGCTCTAACAGGTTGCTTAGAAAAATTTGAAATTCTAGCAAAACGATTCGGTCTATAAAAAAGATTTCAACCAGTCTTGTTCTAAGTTTAGCGTGCTAACTTCGTCATTACATTTTATATACCCAGACATCAAGTCCGTTTTTGATCGAGCAATGGCTTGAATTGCTTTAATTTTTTATTGGTTCGATTCAATTTACCAATGATTGACCTCTGATCTTATAGGCTGGCAGCGAGGTGAAGGCGGTGAAATGTTAATCAATTTGTTCTGCGTGCATGGGTTTGAAATTCATCCCTGTCGATTAGTTTTTAAAAACAGCTGAACTGAGTTCGGTAAGCACAAAACTAATATTTACCTAATTTTCATAAAAACTCACCAAAAAATTTGTCAGATCACAAAAATTTGGTGAAAGAAATGGCTCGCAAACCCTTGAAGTTTGTCTAAGCAGACTAGTTAAGCAACCAAACATTGAAAAACTTTAAGATTGTTCATGAAGAAAATCGGATGGCCAATGTTATACGTTTTCCTATTGAAACCATTCAAGGCACGGTTTTTTGAAAAACTTGAGGTTACCTTTTCGGCCGAGTTTTTCCACAAACAACTATCGTTTCTCAACGGAAGCAATATAAAATTAGATTTTTCTTAATTTTATGTTTCGCATCGTTTGATAGTTTCAAAGCTCTAACAGGTTGCTTAGAAAAACTGGAAATTTTAGCGAAACGATTTGGTCTATAAAAAGATTCGCACCAGTCCTGTTCTATGACTAGTGTGCTAACTTCGTCATTACATTTTATATACACAGACATCCAGTTCGTTTTTGATCGAGCAATGGCTTGATTTCCTTAAATTTTTTATTGGTTCGATTCAATTTACCAATGATTGACCTCTGGTCGTACAAGCTGGCCGCGAGGTGAAGGCGGTGAAGTGTTAATCAATATGTTCTGCGTGCGTGGGTTCAAAATGCATCCCTGTCGATTAGTTTTTAAAAACACTGAACTGAGTTCGGTAAGCACAAAAACTGATTTTTACCCAATCTTCTTAATAACTCACCAAAAAAATTTGTCAGATCACGAAAAATTGGTGAAAAAATTGGCTCGCAAACTATTGGAATTCATCTAAACAGATTATTCAAGCAATTAAACGTTAAAAAAATTCAGTTTGTTCGAAAAGAAAATTGGATGGCCAATGTTATACGTTTTTCTATTGAGAGCATTCAAGGCATGGAAATTTGAAAATTTTCAGGTTAATTTTTTGACCGTTTTTCCACGAAAAACTATCGTTTTTCATTGGAAGCAATTCAAAATCAGGTTTCTTTTATTTTTTTGTTCTGCTTTGTTTGATAGTTTCAAAGCTCTGTTAGGTTGCTCAGAAAAACTTGAAATTTTAGCGAAACGACTTGGGCTATAAAAAGATTTGCACTAGTCCTGTTCTAAGACTAGAGTGCTTATTTTGTCATTATGTTTTCTATACACAGACGTCAAGTTTTTTTTTCGATAGAACAATGGCTTGATTTGATTCGTTTTTTTGTTTTGAGCAAAAAAGTTATTCAATTTGAAGCGAAGCAACTTTCCTTTATTATTTTTTTGGTTCAATTCATTTTACCAAAAAATTACTTCTTGTCTTACAGGTTTCCGAGAGATTAAGGGATTGAAGTGCTATTCAAAAAGTTCTGCGTGCGTGGGTCCGAATCCCATCCCTGTCGATTAGTTTTTAAAAACACCTGAACTGAATTCGGTAAGCACAAAAACTGATATTTACCTAATTTTGTTAATAACTCACCCAAAAATTTGTCAGAACACCAAAATTAGGAGAAAGAATTGGCTTGCAAACCATTGAAGTTCGTGCAAGCAGTTTAGTCAAGCAACCAAACGTTGAAAACTTTTAAGTTTGTTCATGACGAAAATCGGATGGCCAAGGTTATACGTTTTTCTATTGAAACCAACAAGGCATGGACTTTGCAAAACTTCAGGTTACTTTTTTGGCCGATTTTTTCCACAAACAACTAACATTTTTCAACGGAAGCAAAAAAAAAGGTTTTCTTGAATTTTTTGTTTCTTTTCGTTTGATAGTTTCAAAGCTCTAACAGGGTACTAATGAAAACTTGACATTTTAGCGAAACGGTTTGGTCTATAAGAAGATTTGCACTAGTCCTCTTCTAAGACAAGAGTGCTTATTTCGTCATTATATTTTCTATACACAGACTTCAAGTCTATTTTTCATCGAACAATGGCTTGATTTGATAAGTTTTTTTGTTTTGAGCAAAAAAGTTATTCAATTTGAAGCGAAGCAACTTTCCTTTATTTTTTTTGGTTCAATTCATTTTACCAAAAAATTACTTCTGGTCCTACAGGTTTCCGAGGGATTAAGGGATTGAAGTGCTATTCAATATGTTCTGCGTGCGTGGGTCCGAACCCCATACCTGTCGATTAGTTTTTAAAAACTTCTGAGCTGAATTCAGTAAGCACAAAAACTGATATTTACCTAGTTTTGTTAATAACTCACCCAAAAATTTGTCAGAACACCAAAATTAGGAGAAAGAATTGGCTCGCAAACCATTGAAGTTCGTGCAAGCAGTTTAGTCAAGCAACCAAACGTTGAAAACTTTTAAGTTTGTTCATGACGAAAATCGGATGGCCAAGGTTATACGTTTTTCTATTGAAACCAACAAGGCATGGACTTTGCAAAACTTCAGGTTACTTTTTTGGCCGATTTTTTCCACAAACAACTAACGTTTTTCAACGGAAGCAAAAAAAAAAGGTTTTCCTGAATTTTTTGTTTCTTTTCGTTTGATAGTTTCAAAGCTCTAACAGGGTACTAATGAAAACTTGACATTTTAGCGAAACGGTTTGGTCTATAAGAAGATTTGCACTAGTCCTCTTCTAAGACAAGAGTGCTTATTTCGTCATTATATTTTCTATACACAGACTTCAAGTCTATTTTTCATCGAACAATGGCTTGATTTGATAAGTTTTTTTGTTTTGAGCAAAAAAGTTATTCAATTTGAAGCGAAGCAACTTTCCTTTATTTTTTTTGGTTCAATTCATTTTACCAAAAAATTACTTCTGGTCCTACAGGTTTCCGAGGGATTAAGGGATTGAAGTGCTATTCAATATGTTCTGCGTGCGTGGGTCCGAACCCCATACCTGTCGATTAGTTTTTAAAAACTTCTGAGCTGAATTCAGTAAGCACAAAAACTGATATTTACCTAGTTTTGTTAATAACTCACCCAAAAATTTGTCAGAACACCAAAATTAGGAGAAAGAATTGGCTCGCAAACCATTGAAGTTCGTGCAAGCAGTTTAGTCAAGCAACCAAACGTTGAAAACTTTTAAGTTTGTTCATGACGAAAATCGGATGGCCAAGGTTATACGTTTTTCTATTGAAACCAACAAGGCATGGACTTTGCAAAACTTCAGGTTACTTTTTTGGCCGATTTTTTCCACAAACAACTAACGTTTTTCAACGGAAGCAAAAAAAAAGGTTTTCCTGAATTTTTTGTTTCTTTTCGTTTGATAGTTTCAAAGCTCTAACAGGGTACTAATGAAAACTTGACATTTTAGCGAAACGGTTTGGTCTATAAGAAGATTTGCACTAGTCCTCTTCTAAGACAAGAGTGCTTATTTCGTCATTATATTTTCTATACACAGACTTCAAGTCTATTTTTCATCGAACAATGGCTTGATTTGATAAGTTTTTTTGTTTTGAGCAAAAAAGTTATTCAATTTGAAGCGAAGCAACTTTCCTTTATTTTTTTTGGTTCAATTCATTTTACCAAAAAATTACTTCTGGTCCTACAGGTTTCCGAGGGATTAAGGGATTGAAGTGCTATTCAATATGTTCTGCATGCGTGGGTCCGAACCCCATACCTGTCGATTAGTTTTTAAAAACTTCTGAGCTGAATTCAGTAAGCACAAAAACTGATATTTACCTAGTTTTGTTAATAAATCACCCAAAAATTTGTCAGATCACCAAAGTTTGGAGAAAGAATTGGCTCGCAAATCATTGAAGTTCGTGTAAGCAGTTTAGTCAAGCAACCAAACATGAAAAAACTTTTAATATTGTTCATGACAAAAATCGGATGGCCAAGGTTATACGTTTTTCTATTGAAACCACTCAAGGCATGGACTTTGCAAAACTTCAGGTTACCTTTTTGGCCGAGTTTTTCCACAATCAACTACTGTTTTTTAACGGAAGCAAAAAAAAAATAGGTTTCCCCTAATTTTTTGTTTTGCCTCGTTTGATAGTTTCAAAGCCTAACAGGTTGCTCAGAAAAACTTAAATTTTAAGCGAAACGATTTGGTCTATAAAAAGATCTACACTAGTCCTGTTCTAAGAATAGAGTGCTTATTTCGTCATTATATTTTCTATACACAGACTTCAAGTCTATTTTTTATCGAACAATGGCTTGATTTGATACGTGTTTTTGTTTTGAGCAAAAAAAACTATTCTATTTGAAGCGAAACAACTTTGCTTTCTTTTTTTATTGGTCCGAATCATTTTACCGATAATTGACTTCTGGTCTTCCAATTTTTCCGAGGGGTTAGAGGATTGAAAAACTTTCCAATATGTTCTGCGTGCGTGGGCTCTAAACCCGTTACTGTCCAGTAATTTTTTAAAAACACTTGAACTGAATTCGGTAGGCAGGTTTCTTACAGGTTTCCGAGAGATTAAGAGATTAAAGTGCTTTTCAATATGTTCTGCGTGCGTGGGTCCGAATCCCATCCGTGTCGATTAGCTTTTAAAAACACCTGAACTGAATTCGGTAAGCACAAAAACTGAAACTTACCTAAATTTGTTGATAACTCACCCAAAAATTTGTCAGAACACCAAAATTAGGAGAAAGAATTGGCTCGCAAACCATTGAAGTTCGTGCAAGCAGTTTAATCAAGCAACCAAACGTTGAAAACTTTTAAGTTTCTTCATGACGAAAATCGGATGGCCAAGGTTATACGTTTTTCTATTGAAACCAACAAGGCATGGACTTTGCAAAACTTCAGGTTACTTTTTTGGCCGATTTTTTCCACAAACAACTAACGTTTTTCAACGGAAGCAAAAAAAAGGTTTTCCTGAATTTTTTGTTCCTTTTCGTTTGATAGTTTCAAAGCTCTAACAGGGTACTAATGAAAACTTGACATTTTAGCGAAACGGCTTTGAAACTATCAAACGATGCGAAAAATAAAAATATGGAAAACCTAATTTTATATTGCTTCCGTTGAGAAACGATAGTTATAGGTGAAAAAACTCGGCCGAAAAAGTAACCTCAAGTTTTTCAAAAATCCATGCCTAGAATGGTTTCAATAGGAAAACGTATAACATTGGCCATCCGATTTTCTTCATGAACAAACTTAAAGTTTTTCAACGTTTGGTTGCTTGACTAGTCTGCTTAGACAAACTTCAAATGTTTGCGAGCCGATTCTTTTACCAAATTTTTGTGATCTGACAATTTTTTTGGTAAGTTTTTATGAAAATTAGGTAAATAATATTTTTGTGCTTACCGAACGCAGTTCAGCTGTTTTTAAAAACTAACCGACAGGGATGAATTTCAAACCCATGCACGCAGAACAAATTGATTAGCAATTCACCGCCTTCACCTCGCTGCCAGCCAAAAGATCAGAGGTCAATCATTTGTAAATTGAATCGAACCAATAAAAAATTAAAGCAATTCAAGCCATTGCTCGATCAAAAACGGACTTGATGTCTGTGTATATGAAATGTAATGACAAAGTTAGCACACTAGTCTTAGAACAGGACTGGTGCAAATCTTTTTATAGACCAAATCATTTCGCTAAAATTTCCAGTTTTTCTAAGCAACCTGTTAGAGCTTTGAAACTATCAACCGATGCGAAACAAAAATTAGGGAAAAACCTAACTCTATATTGCTTCCGTTGTGAAACGATAGTTTATTGTGGAAAAACTCGGCCGAAAAAGTAACCTCAAGTTTTTCAAAACTCCGTGCCTTGAATGGTTTCAATAGGAAACGTATAACATTGGCCATCCGATTTTCTTCATGAACAAACTTAAAGTTTTTCAACGTTTGGTTGCTTGACTAGTCTGCTTAGACAAACTTCCTGGGTTTGCGAGCCGATTCTTTCCTCAAATTTTTGTGATCTGACAAATTTTTTGGTGAGTTATTATGAAAACTATGTAAGTATTAGTTTTGCGCTTACCGAACTCAATCCAGGTGTTTTTAAAAACTAATCGACAGGGATGAGTTTCGAACCCACGCCCGCTGAACATATTGATTATCACTTCACCGCCTTCACCTCGCTTCCAGCCTGTAAGACCAGAGGTGAATCATTGGTAAATTGAATCGAATCAATAAAAAATTAAAGCAATTCAAGCCATTGCTCGATCAAAAACGGACTTGATGTCTGTGCATAACAAATGTAATGACGAAGTTAGCACACTAGTCTTAGAACAGGACTGGTGGAAATCTTTTTATAGACCGAATCGTTTTGCTAAAACTTCCAATTTTTCTAAGCAACCTGTTAGAGCTTTGAAACTATCAACCAACGCGAAACAAAAAATTAAGGAAAACCTAAGTTTACATTGCTTCCGTTGTGAAACGATACTTAATTGTGGAAAATCTCGGCCAAAAAAGTAACCTCAAGTTTTTCAAAAATCAGTGCCTTGAATGGGTTTAATAGCAAAATCTATTACATTTGCCATCCAATTTTTTTCATGAACAAACTTGAAATTTTTCAACGTTTGGTTGCTTGACTATTCTGCTTAGACGAACTTCAATGTTTTGCGTGCCAATTTTTTCTCCAATTTTTTGTGACCTGAATAGTTTTTTGGTGAGTTATTAACAAAATTAGGTAAACATCAGTTTTTGTGCCTACCGAATTCAATTCAGGTGTTTGTAAAAAATTACTCGTCAGGGATGAGTTTCGAACCCACGCACGCAGAATATATTGCTTAACAATTCACCGCCTTCACCTCGCTGCCAGCCTGTAAGACCAGAGGTCAATCATTGGTAAATTGAATCGAACCAATAAAAAATTTAAAGCAATTCAAGCCATTGCTCGATCAAAATCGGACTTGATGTCTGTGTATATAAAATGTAATGACGATGTTAGTACACTAGTCTTAGAACAGGACTGGTGGAAATCTTTTTATAGACCGAATCGTTTTGCTAAATGTTCCAATTTTTCTGAGCAACCTGTTAGATCTTTGAATCTATCAACCGATGCGAAGCAAAAATTCAGGAAAACCTAAGTTTATAATGCTTCCGTTGTGAAACGATACTTAATTGTGGAAAAACTCGGCCAAAAAGTAACCTCAAGTTTTTAAAAAATCAGTGGCTTGAATGGTTTTAATAGCAAAATGTATTACATTTGCCATCCAATTTTTTTCATGAACAAACTTGAAATTTTTCAACGTTTGGTTGCTTGACTATTCTGCTTAGACGAGCTTCAATATTTTGCGTGCTGATTCTTTCTCCAATTTTCTGTGACCTGACAAGTTTTTTGGTGAGTTATAAACAAAATTACTTAAACATCAGTTTTTGTGCCTACCGAATTCAGTTCAGGTGTTTGTAAAAAATTACCGGATAGGGATGGGTCACAAACGCACGCACGCACGCAGAACAAAATGAATAGCACTTCAAAGCCTTCACCTCGCGGCCAGCTTGTAAGACCAGAGAGCAATCATAAGTATCGAATAAATGTTTAGCTTAAAACAAAAAACCTATCAAATCAAGCTATTGTTCGATCAAAAATAGACTTGACGTCTGAGTATATAAAATGTAATGACGAAATAAGCTCTCTAGTCTTAGTACAGGACTAGTGCAGATATTTTTATAGACCAAATCAATTCGCTAACCTTTCCAGTTTTTCTAAGCAACCTGTTAGAGCTTTGAAACTATCAAACGATGCGAAGCAAAAATTTAGAGAAAGCCGATTTTTTTTTGCTTCCGTGTAAAAATGAGAGTTGTATGTTTAAAAGTTTAGTTAAACAAGTAAATTGATTTTTTACAAAAATCCATGACTTGAATGGTTTCAATAGAAAAATGTATACCATTGGTCATCTGAGTTTCTTAATGAACAAACTTGAAAACTTTCAACGTTTGGTTGCTTGACTAGTCTGCTTAGACGAACTTCAATGTTTTGCGTGCCGATTGTTTCTCCATTTTTTTGTGAACTGAAAAGTTTTTTGGTGAGTTATTAACAAAATTAGATAATCATCAGTTTTTGTGCCTACCGAATTCAGTTCAGGTGTTTGTAAAAAATTACCGGACAGGGATGGGTTACAAACCCACGAACGCAGAACGAAATGAATAGCACTTCAAAGCCTTCACCTTGCGTCCAGCGTGTAAGACCAGAGAGCAATCATAAGTATCGAATAAATGTTTAGCTTAAAACAAAAAACGTATCAAAACAAGATATTGTTCGATCAGAAATAGACTTGAAGTCTGTGTATATAATATGTAATGACAAAATAAGCTCTCTGGTCTTAGTACAGGACTAGTGCAGATATTTTTATAGACCAAATCGTTTCGCTAACATTTTCAGTTTTTCTAAGCAACCTGTTAGAGCTTTGAAACTATCAAACGATGCGAAGCAAAAAATTGAGGAAAACCATATTTTTCATTGCTTCCGTTGAGAAATGATTGTTGTTTGTGGAAAAGCTCAGCCAAAAGCATAACCTCGATTTTTTCAAAAATCCAAGCCTTGAATGTCTTCAATAGAAAAACGTATAACATTGGCCATCCGATTCCTTAATGAACAAACTTGAAATTTTTTCAACGTTTGTTTGCTTGACTAGTCTGATTAGACTAACTTCAATGTTTTGCGTGCCGATTCTTTCTCCAATTTTTTGTGACCTGACGAGTTTTTTGGTGAGGTTTTATCAAATTAGGTAAACATTAGTTTTTGTGCCTACCAAATTCCGTTCAGGTGTTGTAAGAAATTACTCGACAGGGATGAGTTTCGAACCCACGCACGAAGAACAAATTGAATAACCCTTCACCGACTTCACTTCGCGGCCAGCCTGAAATACCAGAAATCAATCATTGGTAAATTGAATCGAACCAATAAAAAAATAAAGAAATCAAGCCATTGCTCGATCAAAAACGGACTTCATGTCTATGTATATAAAATGTAATGACGAAGTTAGCACACTAGACTTAGAATAGGACTGGTGCAAATCTTTTTATAGACCAAATCGTTTCGCTAAAATTTCAAGTTCTCCAAGCAATCTGTTACAGCTTTCAAATTATCAAACGAAGCGAAACAAAAAAAGAGGAAACTTAAAATTGAATTGCTTCCGTTGGAAAACGATTGTTTTTTTTGGAAAGCCTTAGCCCAAAAAGTAACCTGAATTTTTTCAAAAATCCATGCCTTGAAGGGTTTCAAAAGAAAAACGTATAAAATTGGCCATCCGATTTTCTTCATGAACACATTTAAAGTTTTTCAACGTTTGGTTGCTTGATTAGTTTGCTTAAACGAACTTCAATGGTTTGCGAGCCGATTCTTTCTCCCAACTTTTGTGAAATGACGAACTTTTTGTTGATTTAATTATCAGTTTTTGTGCCTACCGAATTCAGTTCGGGTGTTTTTACAAAATTACTGGACAGGGATGGGTTTCCAACCCACGCACGCAGAACATATTGAATAGCACTTCAATGCCTTAAACTCTCGGGCAGCTAGTAAGATCAGAGGTCAATCAATGGTAAATTGAATCGAACCAATAAAAAATTTAAAGCAATTCAAGCCATTGCTCGATCAAAATCGGACTTGATGTCTGTGTATATAAAATGTAATGACAATGTTAGTACACTAGTCTTAGAACAGGACTGGTGGAAATCTTTTTATAGACCGAATCGTTTTGCTGAAATTTCCAATTTTTCTAAGCAACCTGTTAGAGTTTTGAAACTATCAAACGGTGCGAAACAAAAAGATAATGAAAACCTAAAATTAAAATGGTTCCGCTGAAAAAAGATAGTTGTTTGTGGAAAAACTGGCCCGAAAAAGTAACCTGAAGTTTTTCAAAACTCCATGCTTTGAATGGTTTTAATAGAAAAACGTAAAAAATTGGCCATCCGATTTTCTTCATGAACAAACTTCATTTTATTTCAACGTTTGTTTGCTTGACTAGTCACTTTAGACGAGCTCCAATGGTTTGCGAGCCAATTTTTTGTCCAAATTTTTGTATTCTGACAAATTTTTTGGTGAATTATTAATAAAATTAGGTAAACATCACTTTTGTGCCTACCAAATTCAGTTCAGGTATGTATAAGAAATTAATGGACAGGGATGGGTTTCCAACCCATGCACGGAGAACATATTGAATAGCACTTCAACTCCTTCACTTCTCGGGCAACCCTTATGACCAGAAGTCAATTTTTTGTAAAATGTATCAAACCAAAAAAAAATTAAAGCAAATTTGCTTCGCTTCAAATAGAATAGTTTTTTTCTCAAATTAAAAAAACGTATGAAATCAAGCCATTGATCGATCAAAAAAGTTTTGACGTCTGTGTATAGAAAATATAATGACGAAATAAGCACTCTAGTTGTAGAAAAGGACAGTTGCAAATCTTTTTAAGAGCAAATCGTTTCGCTAACATTTCAAGTTTTTCTAAGCAACCTGTCAGAGCTTTGAAACTATCAAACAAATCAAAACAAAAAATCAAAGAAACCTATTTTGAATTGCTTCCAATGAAAATCGATAGTTATTTGTGGAAAAACGCGGCCAAAAAACTAACCTGATTTTTTTCAAAACTCCATGCCTTGAATGGTTTCAAAAGAAAAACGTATAACATTGGCCATCCAATTTTCTTCATGAACAAACTTAGAAGTAGAAGAGTGAGGGAGAATGGGGGGTGGTTGCTGAACCCCATGTATTAACATAGGCTAAAGAGTATCCGGTCAGCAACCTATGTATTATGATAGAGAATAGAGTTCCCTATGTAATCAGATAGGGAATAGGTTTCCCAATGTATTAAGATAGCAGGTTTCAGATGGTAAAGTTTCAGATGGTACGATGGTAAGTTTCAGAAAAATTTTGGCGCCCGAATTTTTTGAATTCGGTTTTGCCGATTTTGTTTTACAGGTTTGATTCAACGAGAAAACTATCTAAAACTATAACATGTTTGGGGAATAAAGTTAAACTCAAAACATGAATTATATTAATCACTGCTTCGTATAATCAAATTACCACAAAATTACAGTTAGTTAATCAATACTGAATTGAATGCTATTTCACTATCAGTTATTTACGAGTTCAAAGGTTTTGTGTAAACTCCGTCGTCCTGAACTTGTCTTTTAGGGTAAAAGTAGCTCAATCCTTTCTTTGTTTGCTCGTATGTAGCAACCATATGATTACTGGTTCTAAACCCTCTGTTTGTTGAATTCAAGTTGATTGCTTCATCGAGTACTTTTCTGTAATTTTCCATAGGATCATCAACGGATTCCTCTAGATTTCTTTTATTCAATCTTTACTGCTAATTTTTATCTTGTCTGATTTGTTGTCATAGCAACAACAAGTCTTGCTGCATGAACATAGCATCTCCGTACACCTAAATTCTTCTTTGAACAGACCAGGCTCTCGTTTATCATGCTTCTTGTGAACGCTACAACATTTTCGTGGAAAAATTCAATTTTGAATCTGCTCTAAATTAATCTCTGCAAACTTTTTCTCTCAGTTTTTCTCAGTCACCTTCTTTCTCCGGACGCGTACAACCATACAAATTTTCCTCAGCAAATCTGGGTCCAATTTTAATTCCTCAAACTTATTTACATCACAAAACTTGCCGAAAAAATTGCAGTAAAGCTCAAGCATTCTCAGCTCTGCATACTGCAGAATCAAAAATCCGACTATTATGGGTTCTGTGTGCTCAATTGTTGACTTTAGTAACTCAATCTCGTACAAGTCTTTCTGAAAAGTGTTCAACCGTTTGAAAAAGTGTTCATTAATTGCTTTGTGTGTTTTCTCATCATTCAAATACTTTGTGATCGTATGTCTCGATCTGTCCATTATCTGGTTACCGTAGGATGAATTACCTAAAAGCTTCATAGTCTGTGCAACAGCACCGGATAAAGGGTTCTCATCTCCTTTCCTTCTAGCACCAACAACTGATTGAACAAACTGGTTGTAGGATTTTTGACGAAGATACTGTACAATATGATAAATTTTTGTACACTGTAAGCCAAGCTCCATATGAAAAATGAAAAGAAGGGTAAGGATGGAACCTTTTTCTAGTTTGAAACTAGATATTAGCATTCGCTGGGGATGCTTAAGAAGATCATTTTCAGTGGCATAATTTTGCATAGATTCTCCAGCGTAATTTCTTCCAACTTCAGTGTTTTTAAAAAAAGGAGGAAATTTAGAAAATTTTGCTTTCAGTTCAACTGGAACAACTAAGTCACACGGAATATAGCCATAAAGAGATCCATATCTTATTTTTCCCAATAAAGAATCAGTAGAGAGAGGTCTTTCGTAGGGAAAGTTGGATCGGATAAGATTCTTAATTTTTTCGTTCGTTTTGAAGTTTTGCCACCACTCACATCTCTTTGATTTTGTAATCTTTGTTGCAAATATACTCACATCTCAAGTCATCCATCCCTCTCATTTTTTTCCTCTCTCAATATCTTTCTCATTAAGTGAGGGACGAGTCTCCTGGCAAGGAAAAAATGGTAATAGCATCCCATTGCTTCAAACACAGTTTTGAAGTGATCACAAAATCCATCTACATTGAAACTGTCAATTTTCTTTTGATTTCCAGATGTGTGGTAGTTCTCAATTCTGCATTCAGGTCTTGTTTCTTGGTAGTAAGACATCACCATGGTCTCAAAGCTTCGAGATCGGTTATGTCTAGCCTTGAATTTTTGCATATCGCAATCAAACTCCCATCTAAGGTACAATCATGTTGGCATGTCTTGACACATTGAATAGGGATAGAACTGCCTGGCATCAATTCCAACGATTGATTTGCAGATATTTGATGAATCCCTGATAAAAGTTTTGTCCACAACAGCTTTTCGCGTAAACACAATTGATGGTCCAACCGTCATATCCTCTCTAATTTTCTGGCACAAATCGTTACCATTTTCGCAAAATGGGTAGATTTTTTCATTAATGTTTTGTGCAGACAATTATTTGCTAGATTTGGAAAAGTACATACAAGTTTTAACATATCAATTTTTTTCTGATGATAAAATTGAACTATTTTTTGCATTGCTTCAAGGGTTGGAACAACATCTTTGTTGTTGTATCACTGCAAAAAATCTTTAAATGTAGTCTTTCCATGTTTCTGCCAAATCTCCTGTAAATATTTGTAATTTTCCCATCCAGTTGCAGGTACTGACCTAATTTGAAGTTTCTTTAGTACTTTCTGCTTATCAAGTCCACTTGACCTCAACTTTTGATAATCCTGAAAGTCTTTATCAAAAGGGTTGTTGTTTCTCAGTTTACTGAAAAAGGCTTTGTATGGAGGTAATTCCTCATTCTCGAGCTCGTTCGCAATTGTCAAACCACTCATAAGGGAAAAACTTTTTTAACTCACTTGCTTTGTAGGCTTTAAGAAAGGAGCCTACAGATGTTGCTCCACCCAAAAATTTCATGATGTCGAGAAATTGTATGTCTCCAAACTGGAAAGATATGAAATCGTTAGCCTTTTTGATAACCATAGGTTCAGCTTCTTTATCATTGATTAAGTAGGGAATCAGTTAGCTCTTGATCAAGTTCAGATCTTATTTTCAACTGTTGAGTCCAAATATAGGTAAGGTGTTAACAAACCTCTCCAGATTTTGTTTCAAATCAATCAGCTGATTCTTCTGCATTCTCAAAAACTGAGTTGATATATAAGTTTCCTCTGTATCTTCTCTAGAATTGTTTTCATATTCAAAACTTTCTTTTGAATGATTTCGAGATCTTTTATTTAACTTTGTGCTCAACTTTGTGCTCTTTGTGCTCAATTGTTGACTTTAGTAACTCAATCTCGTACAAAACTCTCTGAACAGTGTTTAATCGTTTGAAGGGTGGTTCAATAAATGCTTTGTGTGTTTTCTCATCATTCAAGTACTTTGTGATCGTATGTCTCGATCTGTCCATTATCTGCTAATCGTAGTATGAATTACCTAAAAGCTTCCTAGTCTCTGCAACAACACCGGATAAAGGGTTCTCATCTCCTTCCCTTCTAGCATCAACAACTGATTGAACAAACTTGTTGAAGCTTTTTTGAGAGAGATACTGTACAAAGCGGTAAACTTTTGTCCACTGTAAGCCAAGCTCCATATGAAAAATGAAAAGAAGGGCAATGATGGAACATTTTTCTAGTTTGAAACTAGATATCAGCATTCGCTGGGGATGCTTAAGAAGATCATTTTCAATGGCATAATTTTGCATATATTATCCAATGTAATTTCTTCCAACTTCAGTGTTTTTTTGAAAAAAAAAGGAGGAAAATAAGAAATCTTTGCTTTCAGTTCAGGTGAAACAACTCAGTCACACGGAAAATAGACATAAAGATATCCATCTCTTATTTTTCCCAATAAAGAATCATTAGAGAGAGGTTTTTTGTATGGAAAGTTGGATCGGATATGATTCTTAAATTTTTCGTTCATTTTGAAGTTTTGCCACCACTCACATTCCCACATCTCTTTGATTTTGTAATCTTTTTCGCGAATTTATTCACGTCTCAAGTCATCCATCTCTCTCATTTTTTTCCTCTCTCAATATCTTTCTCGCTAAGTGAGGGACGAGTCTCCTGGCAGTGACAAAATGGTAAGAGCATCCCATTGCTTCAAACACAGTTTTGCAGTGATCACAATATCATTCTACATTGAAATATACAATTTTTTTTTATTTCCAGATGTGTGGAAGCTTTCAATTCTGCATTCTGTTCTTGTTTCTTGGTAGTAAGACATCGCCGTAATCTCAAAGCTTTGAGATCGGTTATGTCTAGCCTTGCATTTTTGCATATCGGAATCAAACTCCCATCTTGTGTACAATCATGTTGGCATGTCTTGACTCCTTGAATAAGGATAGAACTGGCTGGCGTCAATTTCAACAATTGATTTGCAGATATTTGATGAATCTCTGATAAAAGCTTTGTCCACAACAGCTTTCCGCGTAAACACAATTGATGGTCCACCTGTCATATCCTCTCTAACTTTCTGGCACAAATCTCTATCAGTTTCGCAAAATGGGTAGAATTTTTCATTGGTTGATTTGTGCAGACAAATATTTGCTAGATTTGAAGAATACATCCAAGTTTTTACAAATCATTTTCTTTCTGATGATAAAATTGAACGAGTTTTTGCATTGCTTCAGGGGTTGGAACAACATCTTTGTTGTTGTATCACTGCAAAAAATCTTTAAATGTAGTCATTCCATGTTTCTGCCAACTCTCGTGTAAATAATTTTAATTTTCCCATCAAGATGCGTGTACAAATTTTTGTACACTGTAAGCCAAGCTCCATATGAAAATTGAAAAGAAGGGTAATGATGGAACCATTTTATAGTTTCGAACTAGATATTAGCATTCGCTGGGGATGCTTAAGAAGATCATTTTCATTGGCATAATTTTGCATATATTCACCAATGTAATTTCTTCCGACTTCAGTGTTTTTAAAAAATGGAGGAAAATTAGAAATCTTTGCTTTCAGTTCATCTGGAACAACTAAGTCACACGAAATATAGCCATAAAGAGATCCATCTCTTATTTTTCCCAATAAAAAGTCAGTAGAGAGAGGTCTTTTGTAGGGAAAGTTGGATCGGATATGATACTTACTTTTTTCGTTCGTTTTGAAGTTTTGCCACCACTCACATTCCCACATCTCTTTGATTTTGTAATCTTTTTCGCGATTCCACTCACGTCTCAAGTCATCCATCTCTCTCATTTTTTCCTCTCTCAATATCTTTCTCGCTAAAAGAGGGACGAGTCTCCTGTGAAGGTAAAAATGATAATAGCATCCCAGTGCTTCAAACACAGTTTTGCAGTGATCACAATATCAATCTACATTGAAATATACAATTTTTTTTTATTTCCAGATGTGTGGAAGCTCTCAATTCTGCATTCTGACTTTGTTTCTTGGTAGTAAGACATCACCATATTCTCAAAGCTTCGAGATGGGTTATGTCTAGCATTGAATTTTTGCATATCGGAATGAAACTCCCATCTTGTGTACAATCATGTTGGCATGTCTTGACATCCAAGTTTTAACATATCATTTTCTTTCTGATGATAAAATTGAACCTTTTTTGCATTGCTTCAAGGGTTGGAACAACATCTTTGTTGCTGTATCACTGCAAAAAATCTTTGAATGTAGTCATTCCATGTTTCTGCCATATCTCGTGTTAATATTTGTAATTTTCCCATCCAGATGCGGGTACTGACTTGATTTGAAATTTTTAGTACTTTCTGCTCATCAAGTCCACTTGACCTCAACTTTTGATAATCCTTAAAGTCTCTATCAAGAGGGTTGTTGTTTCTCAATTTACTGAAAAAGGCTTCGTAGGATGTAATTCTTCATTCTCGAGCTTGTTCGCACTGTCAAACAACTCATAAGGGAAGAACTTTTTTTTATCTCACTTCCAACATCTCTCCAGAGATGTTGCTCCACCCAAAAATTTCATGATGTCGAGAACTTGTATGTCTCCAAACTTGAAAGATATGAAATTCCTAGCCTTTTTGATAACCATAGGTTCAGCTTCTTTATCATTGATTAAGAAGGGAATCAGTTAGCTCTTGATCAAGTTCAGATCTTATTTTCAACTGTTGAGTCCAAATACAGGTAACGTGTTAACAAACCTCTCCAGATTTTGTTTCAAATCAATCAGCTGATTTTTCTGCATTCTTAAAAACTGAAATGACATATCAGTTTCCTCTGTATCTTTTATACAATCGTCTTCATATTCAAAATTTACAGTTGAATGATATCGACATCTTTCATCCTTGGAAAGTTTTGGACATCAGCTCATAATTACTCTGTCAACTTCTTGAAATTTAGTTCTCATTTCGAGTTTATTTTTCTCAGCCAAAAGTCCGATGATTACAAAATGGATAATAAGTTTTTGCGGATCCTTGTTACGAAGAAAAATTGAAGAATTGGTTCATCTATCAGGTTCGAGGATATTGATACAGAATTTGGAACGTGTTTTCCAATCCAGGTTGTTGTTTGGGTAACTTTCAGTTCATCTGATGAAACACATATCGACTCAAAATTGAAAATGGGTAGATTGTTGAACAGTGTGTTATCTTTCGAAACTGGGATTTTGAAACCTTCCATTTTTTTAAATAGCGTTTCTCGGAGTGTATATACATTGTTTGGCTAAATGTGTCGCACTATATCTTTACAAGTCATAAGATGTCTGTTGAAGTTTTCTGATCTGTTGAAGAGACAGTCACAGCTAGGACATCGGAAACACTTGAAGAAAGAATCAATATCATTCGTATGAATGATATGATTGTTGAATCTTAGCAATTTCACTGTTTTTTCGAGTTTTCCATTACTTCGCCTGGCTATTTCTCCATTATATTCTCCTTTTCATAGATGAATAGGTTAAGTTCAACTATTCCCTCTACAAGAGGTAAATCATTAATGGCAACTCCGCGAAGGGTATTCGGATTGTATCCAGATTTTGATATAAACTCTGTAAATAATTGAGATGTATGAGCATCGAGGTTACTATGGCTATGCAAATACATTGTTAACGCACGGAAAAGACATAGATGATCTTTGTATGGTTGTTTATCTTGGTCCGATAAAAGACAGTTTACTTGCGTATGTCGTAGTAAAGGTTCAGGCAAGACAGAGTCTGGACATATCATTGTGATGTTTTTCAGTAGTGCAGCAAAAATAGTAACTTTTGTGATCAATTTGAACCTCCAGTTTGTGTTCTGACGTTCTTGAGTGCATTTCTCCACGATATCAAATTTTTCAACTTTCCCTGGATTCAAATCAAATCCGCTTTCGTACACAGTAAAAACGGTTTTTCGAACAAAGTATGGTTTTCGTGTGCATAATAATACCGATATTCTCCCGTTTCGACATTACGGAGAACAAATCCAAGAGCAATTTTGATTTTTGCAGCGGAATCCAGCTTGTTGAAGACTTCTTCAAGCTTCTCCTTGATAATTTTGGTATCTAACTTTGACATGTGAAAGTTAAATACCTTATGACTCCCATTCTCCATCTCAGTGTCCACCAGGAAATGCTGACAAGCACTCAACTCATCTTTGAGTTTCTCTCCATCTTCCGCTTCCTCCTGCACAATCTTGTTCAAGTCTGCCACCGTATCACTTGGCTTTCGTTGTTTCGCCCCATGTTCTTTTCTCCGTTGTTGTTGGAGCGAGTAGTAACTCGGAAACTCTTTTTCGCAAGACGAGCTAACCGTTGATTGCTTGAAAGTTGTTGGAGCATGTTTTTTGGCCACGTGATAGTTCATTTCTTGTTGATTGTAAGTGAAATACCTACACTCGGAACAAGAAATAACTCCTCGCACGCAATTTTTACTATGTCGAGCCCCATCGAACCTCCTGTACTCTTTGTCACAGTCCTCACATGTCTTTTTCTCATTCCTGCTGAGTGAAGGCATTTGAAAAAAAAGTGGGAGATTTAGCTTGTAGCAGAATTGAATAAAAGTACATGGCATCTACAAAAATGGGAGATTTAAAAAGTCCCAAAAAATTCGTTTGTTTATACTTACTTTGAATTGTTGAAAAAATTTGAAAATACTTTCAAGTAGTTATACAAAGTATAGAGCGATTGCTTTTAACCTAAAAGAAAATCAGAATGAAGTGAGTTTTATTTACTTTTTCATAGAGAAAATCAACCAATCATAATTGAGTACTTTTTTTGTAACACTGTTGGTTGGAAATCAACCAATCAGAATCTAGCATTTTCTCAAAGAGAACTGTTCATTATTTTCAAAAATCTTAATCTTTTTTTGAAAAATGTCTATCAAAAACATTTGAGCCTCCTCGAGTTACTTTACAAGAAAAAGGAAAAATTTCCAACTGTTTTTCTTATTGATGAAATAGATGTTGACTCTTACTTTGTCATAGTTTTTTGGACGTTTTGAATGTACAAAATATAGTTATCCGACTAAGTAAAGGTCTTTTCAGAGAAACTTACTCAATCAAAGAGTTTACTTTTGATCCACATAATGCGTATCAAAGTTTTAATCTTACGGCTGAATAACACCTCACAAGGAAAGAAGTTTTGTTTATTCTCGAGAATATGAAATTAATCAAAAAAGTCGTACGATAATATATCAAAAACTCTTTTTATCCCCCATCCAATACCCAAATTTGTAAAAAAAAAACCCCAGCAAGTTTCTTTATTCCTTCATTTCTGTAAGGGTTTTTGAAGTTCAAAATCCTGCTTGATTCGGTTTGGAAATAGATTTCCAGAGGTTTGCTTTGAAAAATTCGTCAACTTTCAGTTATCCTCCCAAATTTACATATAAATTAAAGAACTTGACTATCTACTTAAAAATCAGCAGTTTCTCATTGATTAAATACAAAAAATTCAATTAAATTTTGATGAAAAAAATTGCAGAGATGTTACTTTTATTAATTTTCTTTCTTTTGTTACTTATATCAGCAATATTTCCTATTTTTACTGCAAACAACTTTTGGCCATTTATTTTTGCAATTGCTTTTGTGTATAATAATATTTATTTGGAAGATTTAAGTCCTGAAAATGGTCTTCTGATTGAATACGACAACCAGAACAAAAATGAACAGTTTTGTGATTGGAAAAGACAATACCCAAAATGGAGCTTTGTTTCTGATTGGACACGACTTTTATCCAAGAATGCCATAAAAGGAAGCTGAAATATGATTGAATACGACTACTATCCAAACAGGAAAATCAATTCTGATTGGTCAAACCCACACATTCGAGTTGAAGGTGCCCCTACCTACTAAGTAAAAATCATTTTATTTTCAACTTAACTACTGTCAACTACCTCCTCTCTCAGCTCTAAATACCTTAACTTCAACTTATCTTCCGTCAAATAGCCCTCTCTCAGCTCTTTCTTGTTTTTACTCTTTAACTCAGTTTTTGCTCAAAATTATCTTCTCAGTGCAAAACAGCAATCTCATGTACTCTGTAGAATTTTTGCCTGATCTAGTACAAATTCAAGCGCGAGAAGGAGTATCTGGATTTTTTTGGCACGAATGGACATCCCAATCCAAGTCTGGTACATGGTGGAAGTGATGGGAAGGGATTTCAACGAACATCATATGATGCAAGTTCCCATCAAAGAGAACCAACTTTTTAACAATGCAAATGATGGAGGAAGTTTCTGATCATGTGGGAATGAATTACCCCGAGATTCCTGACTCAAGATTTGTAGCTCAACCAGTCGACGACTTCCTCTTCCCGTGGGAAGAAGCAGGATCAGTCGAAAACCACATCACAATAGATGAAGAAGAGGGTTTCTCAGAAACAATGACGCAAAACACTCCTCAAAACACTCCTCCACAACAACCACCAGCAATGGAACCTCGTCCAGCTCTGCGTTCTATAGACAGCCCTTTGATTAAAAGTTTTTTTTGAAATAATTGTTGTTTGGTTTTGACTTCGTTTTCTTTATTTAATTAATTTTCGCAATATCATTTCAATTTAAGAATAGCCGAGAGATTCAGAGTAAATCACTGAAAAACAATTAGAACTTAAGTTAGTGCTCCGAACTCGCATAAATGTTACAAAACTGGAATACTTTTTGCACACATATTCGGAAAAACACTAGCAAAATTGTACACGAAAAAAAGTTTACCTAATGGTTTTTGCATCTTGTCAAAAAACTCACACACTTTTAGCATTTGAAGAAAAAATTGAAACAATTTTCGTATTTTGTCGAAAAAAGTGAAACAGTTTTTGCATTTGTAGGAAAAAAGTGTAGGAATTTTAACTTTTCGCATCTTGTTAAAAAAAAAGTGAAACACTTATCGCATCTTAACTAAAAAAGTTGAAACCTTTTCGCATTTTGTCGAAAAAAGTGAAACACTTTTCGCATTTGTAGGAAAAAAGTGAAACACTTTTTGCATCTTGTTTAAAAAAATTTGAAACACTTTTCGATTTTGTAGGAAAAAAATGAAACACTTTTCGCATCTTGTTAAAAAAAGTGAAACACTTTTTGCTTCTTGTCAAAAAAAGTTGAAACACTTTTCGCATTTTATCGAAAAAAGCAAAAGACTTTTCGCATTTTGTCGAAAAAAGTGAATTTTTTTTTGCATTTGCAGGAAAAAAGTGAAACACTTTTTGCATCTTGTTAAAAAAAGTTAAACACTTTTCGCATCTTGTCAAAAAAATTGAAACACTTGTTGCATTTTATCAAAAAAAGCAAAACACTTTTCGCATCTTGTTCAAAAAAAATGAAACATTTTTTGCGTCTTTTCAATAAACATTTGAAACACTTTTCGCCTTCTGTCGAAAAAATTGATACACTTTTTGCATTTTCTCAAAAAAAAATTGAATACCTTTTACAACTCGTTAAAAAAATTCAAAATTTTTTTGCAACTTTTTGAAAATCAAAAGAAATATTTCATCTTTCTTTCATTTTTTTCTTCTTCGAATTTTTTGGTACTTTTGTAAACATATGAGAGAAAATAGATGGATTATCCAAAAGTTTTTTACTGAAAAGTTGACATGATCACTATTTACAAATCCATAACCATCAAAAAAACAGTCAATTTTTTCTAACAAATCATGTTCAAATTTTGAAATTTGTACTTTACGAACTCTTTCTAGAAAAGCTGAACCAGTAGTTTGTGTGGAAGCTAATTTCTGGTTAGAACATATTTAGTGACTTTTGATTTTTTTTCGTAACAGTCTTTTCTTTGCAACACTTGGTTTTTTTTCTGCTCCTTTTCATTTCATATTATGATGAACAGCGCGGTCAAGTTGATTGAAAACTTCGCCAGTTGATGAAAAAAAACATTTGAATAAAATTTGTATTTGTGCAGAGTGTGAAGAAAGTCGATAATTCGGCATGTACAAGAAAAATTACCCAATCGTCGTGGGAAGAAGCAGGATCAGCCGAAAACCCCATCACAATAGATGAAGATGAATGTTTCTCAGAAACAATGACGCCTCAAAACCCTCCTCCACAACAACCACCAGCAATGGAACCTCGTTCAGCTCTGCGTTCTAAAGAGAACCTCCAGAACTCTCGACAGCTCTTTGATTAAAAATTTCTGTAAATAAATGTTGTTTGGTATTGACTTCGTTTTCTGTAATTAATTAATTTTCTCAATTTCATTTTAATTTAACAATAGCTGAGAGGTTCAGAGTAAACCATTGAAAAACAATTAGAACTTAATTTAAGGCTCCGAACTTGCACTTAATTTAGTGCTCCAAAACTCAAACACTTCTCGCCTCATGTCAGAAAAATTGATACACTTTTCGCATTTTGTCAAAAAAAATTGAATACTTTTTACAACTTTAAAAAAAAAATGACTTTTTTTTTGCAACTTCTTGAAAATCAAAAGAAATATTTTATCTTTCTTTCCTGTTTGAAAAACTTTTTGCAATTTTTTTGACAACGGTGAATTTTCTTCATCGAAATTTTTGGTTCTTTCGTGAACATATGAGAGAAAAGATTGACTATCCAAAAGTTTTTTATTGAAAAATTGACATGATCACTATTTACAAATCCATAACCATCAATAAAACAGTCAATTATTTTTACAAATCTTGTTCATATTTTGAGTTTTGTAATTTACGAACTCTTTCTAGAAAAGCTGAACCAATAGTTTGTGTGGAAGCTAATTTCTGGTTAGAACATAAATAGTGACGTTTTGTTTTTTTTTGCGTAACAGTCTTTTCTTTGCAACACTTGGCATTTTTTCTGCTCCTTTTCATTTCATATTATGATGAAGAGCTTGGTCAAGTTGATTGAAAACTTCGCCAGTTGATGAAAAAAAATTCGAAAAAAATTTGTATTTGTGCAGAGTGTAAAGACAATCGATAATTTGGCATGTGAAATAAAAATTACCCAATCGTTGTAAAATTTGATCGAAAGATGAACCAATCAGAAGTATGTGGAACTTACAATTTTCCAGAGAAGAGTAAGAATTGTGGGTAGAGATACAAAAATTATTGGTTACTATATATTTTTCGTAAAAAGCACTGGAAACGGAAATAAATAGCGATTTTTTAACGACAAAAATCTGAATAAAAGCTGGGAAGAGCTTGACACATAGCTGCAGCCATCTGAAACGATGATTTTTGCTGAGAGTTGTCGATTTACATAGGAAAACTAACACCGACAAAATTCCATAATCGAAATTTCACTCAAAAATTCCATTTATAGATCTATCCTTTTACGGAAAAGTGAATGACTCATACTGTTTACTTCCAGTTTCATTTCATCTCAAAATCATTTCTCTCATTTCTCTTCATCTGATCAGTCTGTGCTCCTTTTGAAAAATGTACTCAAGAAAAGATACTAGTCCCATTTATTTTGAATTCTCAAAAAATCAAACAAGAATTGGGAGTTTTGCTTGATCCCAAAAATCCTACGAGGAGAAAATTTATTTTGAACACTGTTTTTAACTATTCAAGAAAAATGAAGTGGAACAACTCGAAAAAAGACAGCAAATCTATTTTGACAAAAAAGAAGGAGAAGCACTCCCGGCAATTATAAATAATGTTATTGACATTGCTGAAAACCTTGGACTTGTTCCTATGTTGGAACTCACTTCTGACAACTATGGATCAGGAGCTTGCCAACTGCAACAAAGTGTATGACATAGCAACTTACAATAGAAGAATTACAATGTTAATAAACCTCCCTACATTCAAATTCGACTGCTCACCGCAAAAGAGATTGAAGCAACGAAACAAGTCGCCTATATCATCTATACTTTGAACGATTTCAAAGAACTGTCCCAAATTTTGGGAGACTTTATGTTTGTTGAGAATTGTAATGCACATTAAATTGTGTTATTTGTTTTAGTTTTGTAATTTAATTATTCATCCTCAAAATCTTTTTTCGGTTTGTATTGGTGTTGAACAGTTTGACTTTTTCATATTGTTCTAGAAGAAAAGTCCCAAAAAATTTCACTAACAATTATAGAATCTCAAAGATTACCAAACTTGCAGAAATCGGACGTAGACTCGCAGATATCTCATTTCGAGTAGACTCTGCATAATGGTAGAAGAAACAATCACATAGAATACCGATCTGATACCAAAAAAATAGAGCTTGTAGAATATCGTAGAAATGGAAATCAATGAAAAAATAGTCAATCTTTACAACTACTAAGAGAAGAATATGATAAACTACTCGATATGCTTCCTTCATTACTAGGTTATGTAGAGAACTTTAAAAAATCTTGTATCATTATTGACGAATGCACTGTAGAAAATGAACGTACAGAAATTGAATGAAATTCTAAGAATTTTTGAGATTATTAAGCAAAATTTCTCATGAAATACAAAAATTAAAATTTTATTTCTTTGTACCTGTTTTGTTTTGTTTTGGACCCGGACTCAAATTTTAAAAAAATGGACCAAAAATTTCCTTTTGGAGGACTAACTGGATACGGAAATTCCTGTATGGATTACTTTTTTGCAAACTCCAAAATTTTTACACTACGTGCATTTCTACATGACTCTGCTGGATCTGTGAAATCTACTACAATAAGAGGTCCTGGGTATTGTTATGTTGCACCTAGTGTCCCCAGTTCATGCTTTCTTGGTCACGTGACTGTATTATTTTTCTGTTTGTAAGTTAAAATATTCGCTTCATCAGTATTTGCATTGTTTAATAATCATTTTAACCTAAAAACTCCAGAGAAAACAGTTAACAGAATGCATCTAGTTTGTTTTGGATATTAAATGTATTGAAAGAATATGATTGGAGGTGGAGCCACTACCCATGTCGTCATGCCGAAACTCTTCACTGTGCAGAAAGAGAAGCATTTGCCCACGTAACATGGACTCGATGTTTTTTTAACAAGTTATAAATTATAATAATCTAAATGTACGACCATTTTCAAACTTTAATTAATTTTTATTGTCAACTTTTTCCTTTTTGAGTTAAGATGGTCGATCGATGTGACAAGCCCGTAAGTTTGGGAAATTCTGTTTTTGATGAAGAAAATTATGAACGAAAATCATGGAAATTGTTTGGACGTACATGTAATAGATTTCTTTTAGTTTTTTTGTGCCAATTTTTCGTTATAGTTTTGATGCTAGTATGTGCACTCGTTCGAATTATGTTATCCACAATATGTGAAGAAACAACATTTTGTGCAGCTATCTTATCAAGTACAGTCGGTTATATTCTACCTTCTCCAAAGCTATCAATAAAATTTTATCTCTCAAAGAACAAATTTTTCCCCTAGTTGGACCAAGTGGATCTGGAAAAATTTATCTCATTTTTGATTGGTTGAAAATTGGTACTTTCCAACCAGCTTTCGAAATTTTTTAAAATTTTTATCAACCTTCATATCATCTTTATAGTCAAGTGCAAAGAAAAAACCTTAATTTACCCAAGGAGTAGATTTTGACTTGATTGAAAAACTTCCCAAAAACGGAACTAAGTATTTGCTTATATTTGATGATTCTTGTGAAGAAATTTCAAACTCCAAACAATTTGTAAAAATTGCCACTACTGGACGAGAGAATGGACTGAATACAATAAACATCAAACACAATTTGTTTCATCGAAGCCAATTAGGAAGAGATGTAGAGTTACAAAATACACACACAGTCTTGTTCAAGCCGCTGAGGGAAGTTTCACAAATCAATACATTAAGTCAACAACTAATTCTAGGATCTGAATTGAAAGAGTGGTATCATGATGCAACATCCGTTCTTTATGGTCATTTACTTATTGATTTAACCCCAAAAACAGTTGATTCACTTATGTATTGCTCTAATAGTGGCTCAGTTGCAACAAAAATTTACTTACCAGCTGGAATAGAGACAAAAATTTAGGACGACGAGTACACAATAGTCTCTATTCTCCCAATATTTCAAAAGTTTTCCCTAAGGCTTCGAAAACATTTCATTCTCAATATTCCAAAAGATTTCATTCAGTTTCTGAGCGAGTGTTTAGTAAACCTATTAGGAGGAGAGCTCCGAGACCTTTGGAAAGAAGACGTAGAAAAATATCGAAAAGAAATTTCAGAACTAATACAAAAAAGAACTCCTCTACACAATAGAAGAATTGATTCAAGTTCAACTAAAGGGTTACAATTGATATCTATTATCACCACTTTTGTCATTAAATGATTGACATAGTATGGAACAGTTTGTTTTCATGCCGTACTCAGTGTATCAATCATAAAGTACAATTCCAAGAAAACAAAAACTGGAACAAACGCAAGAAAAAGAGGAGGTTGTACCAAAAATTTTTAAATCTGTTCACAGTGCTGTAAATGCGATGTTGGAAACGAGCAACAATAAGCACATTATTGATTTAATTTTGAATTCTCTCAGAAATGATCTCAGCCAGTCAGACAAGATTATAATAGATAATCGAGATACAAAAAAATCTATTGTAGACTTTGTGTGTGCACTAAAGCGAAAAAAGACCGATTTTCCAGGTATTTACTTTACTATTCTGGAAGCAACTCAACTTCCTCCTAAACTTGCTATCAACAAGAATGCCAAAGCAAAAGAAAGAGGAACTTGGATCCCTCTCAAAATTTGAAAAGATAAGACTAAACAGATTGTCTTATAGGGGAAGAGCTGCATACGGTTCTTTTCAAAACTTGAGTAAAGCGAGTGGTTTATCAAAAAAAAGTAGAAAAGTTTTTAAATAGAGTCAAGTATCTCTTAGTTGCTGTAGATATTTTTTCGAAATTTGTCAGAGTTCAAACAACAAAAACAAAGTATGCCAAAGACACTTTAAATGCTTCAGAAAAATGATTTCTCGAAAAAGCACTCCTGAAATATTTGGGTTGATAAAGGAACAGAGTATGGTGGAACTTTTAAAAAATTTTGCAAGGAGGAAGACATTGAAGTTTACTCAACAATGAGTGAAACAAAGGCTGCATTTGCAGAGAGAGCAATTCAGTCTTTGAAACATATAATATATCGTTACCTTGAAAATCATCGTGAAAAAATTGCCCTCAAAGTGCAGCAGTTTGCTTCTACATTGAACTGTCGCAAAAATCGATCAAGTGGAAAATCTCCCAGAGATGTGAAAAACAGTTCCTGAATTTTTCTTTCGCATCGGTTGATAGTTTCAAAGCTCTAACAGGTTGCTTAGAAAAATTGGAAGTTTTAGCAAAACGATTCGGTCTCTAAAAAGATTTCCACCAGTCTTGTTCTAAGTTTAGCGTGCTAACTTCGTCATTACATTTTATATACACAAACATCAAGTCTATTTTTGATCGAGCAATGGCTTGAATTGCTTTAATTTTTTATTGGTTCGATTCAATTTACCAATGATTGACCTCTCGTCTTACAGGCTGGCAGCGAGGTGAAGGCGGTGAAGTGGTAATCAAAATGTTCTGCGTGCGTGGATTCGAAACTCATCCCTTACGAGTAATTTTTTAAGAACACGTGAACTGAATTCGGAAGGCACAAAACCTGATGTTTACCTAACTTTGATAATAACTCACCAAAATACTTGTCAGGTCACAAAAAATTGGAGAAAGAATCGGCACGCCAAACATTGAAGTTCGCCTAAGCAGAATAGTCAAGCAACCAAACGTTGAAAAATTTCAAATTTGTTCATGAAAAAATTGGATAGCCAATTTAATACGTTTTGCTATTAAAACCATTCGAGGCACGGATTTTTGAAAAACTTGAGGTTAATTTTTTGGCCAAGTTTTTCCACAACCAACTATCGTTTAACAACGGAAGCAATATAAAGTTAGTTTTTCCTTAATTTTTTTGTTTCGCATCGGTTGATAGATTCAAAGCTCCTACAGGTTGCTTAGAAAAAGTGGAAGTTTTAGCAAAACGATTCGGTCTATAAAAATATTTCCACCAGTCTTGTTCTAAGTTTAGCGTGCTAACTTCGTCATTACATTTTATATACACAAACATCAAGTCTATTTTTGATCGAGCAATGGCTTGAATTGCTTTAATTTTTTATTGGTTCGATTCAATTTACCAATGATTGACCTCTCGTCTTACAGGCTGGCAGCGAGGTGAAGGCGGTGAAGTGGTAATCAAAATGTTCTGCGTGCGTGGATTCGAAACTCATCCCTTACGAGTAATTTTTTACGAACACGTGAACTGAATTCGGAAGGCACAAAAACTGATGTTTACCTAACTTTGATAATAACTCACCAAAATACTTGTCAGGTCACAAAAAATTGGAGAAAGAATCGGCACGCCAAACATTGAAGTTCGCCTAAGCAGAATAGTCAAGCAACCAAACGTTGAAAAATTTCAAATTTGTTCATGAAAAAATTGGATAGCCAATTTAATACGTTTTGCTATTAAAACCATTCGAGGCACGGATTTTTGAAAAAATTGAGGTTAATTTTTTTGGCCAAGTTTTTCCACAACCAACTATCGTTTAACACCGGAAGCAATATAAAGTTAGTTTTTCCTTAATTTTTTTGTTTCGCATCGGTTGATAGTTTCAAAGCTCCTACAGGTTGCTTAGAAAAAGTGGAAATTTTAGCAAAACGATTCGTCTATTAAAAGATTTCTACCAGTCCTGTTCTAAGACTAGTGTGCTAACTTCGTCATTACATTTTTTATACACAGACATCAAGTCTATTTTTGATCGAGCAATGGCTTGAATTGCTTAAATTTTTTATTGGTTCGATTCAATTTACCAATGATTGACCTCTCGTCTTACAGGCTGGCCGCGAGGTGAAGGCGGTGAAGTGGTAATCAATATGTTCTGCGTGCGTGGGTTCGAAACTCATCCCTTACGAGTAATTTTTTACGAACACGTGAACTGAATTCGGAAGGCACAAAAACTGATGTTTACCTAACTTTGTTAATAACTCACCAAAAAACTTGTCAGGTCACAAAAAATTGGAGAAAGAATCGGCACGCCAAACATTGAAGTTCGCCTAAGCAGATTAGTAAAGCAACCAAACATTGAAAAATTTCAAATTTGTTCATGAAAAAATTGGATAGCCAATTTAATACGTTTTGCTATTAAAACCATTCGAGGCACGGATTTTTGAAAATTTTGAGGTTAATTTTTTGGCCAAGTTTTTCCACAACCAACTATCGTTTAACACCGGAAGCAATATAAAGTTAGTTTTTCCTTAATTTTTTTGTTTCGCATCGGTTGATAGTTTCAAAGCTCCTACAGGTTGCTTAGAAAAAGTGGAAATTTTAGCAAAACGATTCGTCTATTAAAAGATTTCTACCAGTCCTGTTCTAAGACTAGTGTGCTAACTTCGTCATTACATTTTTTATACACAGACATCAAGTCTATTTTTGATCGAGCAATGGCTTGAATTGCTTAAATTTTTTATTGGTTCGATTCAATTTACCAATGATTGACCTCTCGTCTTACAGGCTGGCCGCGAGGTGAAGGCGGTGAAGTGGTAATCAATATGTTCTGCGTGCGTGGGTTCGAAACTCATCCCTTACGAGTAATTTTTTACGAACACGTGAACTGAATTCGGAAGGCACAAAAACTGATGTTTACCTAACTTTGTTAATAACTCACCAAAAAACTTGTCAGGTCACAAAAAATTGGAGAAAGAATCGGCACGCCAAACATTGAAGTTCGCCTAAGCAGATTAGTAAAGCAACCAAACATTGAAAAATTTCAAATTTGTTCATGAAAAAATTGGATAGCCAATTTAATACGTTTTGCTATTAAAACCATTCGAGGCACGGATTTTTGAAAATTTGGAGGTTAATTTTTTGGCCAAGTTTTTCCACAACCAACTATCGTTTAACAACGGAAGCAATATAAAGTTAGTTTTTCCTTAATTTTTTTATTTCGCATCGGTTGATAGTTTCAAAGCTCTTACAGGTTGCTTAGAAAAAGTGGAAATTTTGGCAAAACGATTCGGTCTATAAAAATATTTCCACCAGTCTTGTTCTAAGTTTAGCGTGCTAACTTCGTCATTACATTTTATATACACAAACATCAAGTCTAATTTTGATCGAGCAATGGCTTGAATTGCTTAAATTTTTTATTGGTTCGATTCAATTTACCAATGATTGACCTCACGTCTTACAGGCTGGCCGCGAGGTGAAGGCGGTGAAGTGGTAATCAATATGTTCTGCGTGCGTGGGTTCGAAACTCATCCCTTACGAGTAATTTTTTACGAACACGTGAACTGAATTCGGAAGGCACAAAAACTGATGTTTACCTAACTTTGTTAATAACTCACCAAAAAACTTGTCAGGTCACAAAAAATTGGAGAAAGAATCGGCACGCCAAACATTGAAGTTCGCCTAAGCAGATTAGTAAAGCAACCAAACATTGAAAAATTTCAAATTTGTTCATGAAAAAATTGGATAGCCAATTTAATACGTTTTGCTATTAAAACCATTCGAGGCACGGATTTTTGAAAATTTTGAGGTTAATTTTTTGGCCAAGTTTTTCCACAACCAACTATCGTTTAACAACGGAAGCAATATAAAGTTAGTTTTTCCTAATTTTTTTTATTTCGCATCGGTTGATAGTTTCAAAGCTCTTACAGGTTGCTTAGAAAAAGTGGAAATTTTAGCAAAACGATTCGTCTATTAAAATATTTCTACCAGTCCTGTTCTAAGACTAGTGTGCTAACTTCGTCATTACATTTTTTAAACACAGACATCAAGTCTATTTTTGATCGAGCAATGGCTTGAATTGCTTAAATTTTTTATTGGTTCGATTCAATTTACCAATGATTGACCTCTCGTCTTACAGGCTGGCTGCGAGGTGAAGGCGGTGAAGTGGTAATCAATATGTTCTGCGTGCGTGGGTTCGAAACTCATCCCTTACGAGTAATTTTTTACGAACACGTGAACTGAATTCGGAAGGCACAAAAACTGATGTTTACCTAACTTTGTTAATAACTCACCAAAAAACTTGTCAGGTCACAAAAAATTGGAGAAAGAATCGGCACGCCAAACATTGAAGTTCGCCTAAGCAGATTAGTAAAGCAACCAAACATTGAAAAATTTCAAATTTGTTCATGAAAAAATTGGATAGCCAATTTAATACGTTTTGCTATTAAAACCATTCGAGGCACGGATTTTTGAAAATTTTGAGGTTAATTTTTTGGCCAAGTTTTTCCACAACCAACTATCGTTTAACAACGGAAGCAATATAAAGTTAGTTTTTCCTTAATTTTTTTATTTCGCATCGGTTGATAGTTTCAAAGCTCTTACAGGTTGTTTAGAAAAAGTGGAAATTTTAGCAAAACGATTCGTCTATTAAAATATTTCTACCAGTCCTGTTCTAAGACTACTGTGCTAACTTCGTCATTACATTTTTTATACACAGACATCAAGTCTATTTTTGATCGAGCAATGGCTTGAATTGCTTAAATTTTTTATTGGTTCGATTCAATTTACCAATGATTGACCTCTCGTCTTACAGGCTGGCCGCGAGGTGAAGGCGGTGAAGTGGTAATCAATATGTTCTGCGTGTGTGGGTTCGAAACTCATCCCTTACGAGTAATTTTTTACGAACACGTGAACTGAATTCGGAAGGCACAAAAACTGATGTTTACCTAACTTTGTTAATAACTCACCAAAAAACTTGTCAGGTCACAAAAAATTGGATTAAGAATCGGCACGCAAAACATTGAAGTTCGTCTAAGCAGAATAGTCAAGCAACCAAACGTTGAAAAATTTCAAGTTTGTTCATGAAAAAAATTGGATGGCAAATGTAATACGTTTGCTATTCAAACCATTCAAGGCACAAATTTTTTAAACTTGAGGTTGCTTTTTGTGCCGAGTTTTTCCACAAACAACTATCCTTTCACAACGGAAGCGATATAAAGTTAGGTTTTCCTTATTTTTTTGTTTTGCATCGGTTGATAGATTCAAAGCTCTAACAGGTTGCTCAGAAAAACTGGAATTTTTAGCAAAACGATTCAGTCTATAAAAAGATTTCCACCAGTCCTGTTCTAAGACTAGTAAACTAACTTCGTCATTACATTTTATATACACAAACATCAAGTCCATTTTTGATCAAGCAATGTCTGAATTGCTTTAATTTTTTATTGGTTCGATTCAATTTACCAATGATTGACCTCTGGTCTTACAAGCTGGAAGCGAGGTGAAGGCGGTGAAGTGTTAATCAATATGTTTTGCGGGCATGGGTTCGAAACTCATCTCTGACGAGTCATTTTTTACAAACACCTGAACTGAATTCGGTAGGCACAAAAACTGATGTTTACCTAATTTTGTTAATAGCTCACCAAAATTTTTGCCAGGTCACAAAAAATTGGAGAAAGAATCGGAACGCAAAACATTGAAGTTCGTCTAAGCAGAATAGTCAAGCAACCAAACGTCGAAAAATTTCAAGTTTGTACATGAAAAAAATTGGATGGCAAATGAAATACGTTTTGCTATTAAAACTTTTCAAGGCACGGTTTTTTGAAAAACTTGACGTTACTTTTTTGGCCGAGTTTTTCCACAAACAACTACCGTTTCACAACCGAAGCAATATAAAGTTAGGTTTTCCTGAATTTTTGTTTCGCATCGGTTGATAGTTTCAAAGCTCTAACAGGTTTCTTAGAAAAATTGGAAGTTTTAGCAAAACGATTCGGTCTATAAAAAGATTTCCACCAGTCCTGTTCTAAGACTAGTGTACTGACTTCGTCATTACATTTTTTATACACAGACATCAAGTCCGTTTTTAATCGAGCAATGGCTTGAATTGCTTTAATTTTTTATTGGTTAGATTCAATTTACCAATGATTGACCTCTGATTTTACAAGCTGGCCTCGAGGTGAAGGGGGTGAAGTGTTAATCAATATGTTCTGCGTGCGTGGGTTTGAGACTCATCCCTAACGAGTATCTTTTTACGAACACCTGAACTGAATTCGGTAGATAAAATAAAATGATGTTTACCTAACTTTGTTTTTAAATCACCAAAAAACTTGTCAGGTCACAAAAAATTGGAGAAAGAATCGGCACGCAAAATATTGAATTTCGTCTAAGCAGAATAGTCAAGCAACCAAACGTTGAAAAATTTCAAGTTTGCTCATGAAAAAAATTGGATGGCCAATATAATACGTTTTGCTATTAAAACCATTCAAGGCACGGATTTTTGAAAAATTTGAGGTTACTTTTTTGCCCGAGTTTTTCCACATACAACAATCGTTTCAAAACGGAAGCAATATAAAGTTAGGTTTTCCTTAATTTTTTGTTTCGCATCGGTGGATAGTTTCAAAGCTCTATCAGGTTGCTTAGAAAAATTGGAAATTCTAGCAAAACGATTCGGTCTATAAAAAAGATTTCCACCAGTCTTGTTCTAAGTTTAGCGTGCTAACTTCGTCATTACATTTTATATACACAGACCTCAAGTCCGTTTTTGATCGAGCAATGGCTTGAATTGCTTTAATTTTTTATTGGTTCGATTAAATTTACCAATGATTGACCTCTGATCTTATAGGATGGCCGCGAGGTGAAGGCGGTGGAATGTTAATCAATTTGTTCTGGGTGCATGGGTTTGAAATTCATCACTGTCGATTAGTTTTTAAAAACACCTGAACTGAGTTCGGTAAGCACAAAACTAATATTTACCTAATTTTCATAATAAATCACCAAAAAATTTCTCAGATCACAAAAATTTGGTGAAAGAATCGGCATCAAAACATTGAAGTTCGTATAAGCAGAATAGTCAAGCAACCAAACGTTGAAATTTTTTAAGGTTGTTCATGAAAAAAATTGGATGGCAAATGTAATACGTTTTGCTATTAAAACTTTTCAAGGCATGGATTTTTGAAAAAATTGACGTTACTTTTTTGGCCGAGTTTTTCCACAAACAACTATCGTTTCACAACGGAAGCAATATAAAGTTAGGTTTTCCTTAGTTTTTTTTCGCATCGGTTGATAGTTTCAAAGCTCTAACAGGTTGCTGAGAAAAATTGGAAATTCTAGCAAAACGATTCGGTCTATAAAAAAGATTTCCACCAGTCTTGTTCTAAGTTTAGCGTGCTAACTTCGTCATTACATTTTATATACACAGACATCAAGTCCGTTTTTGATCGAGCAATGGCTTGAATTGCTTTATTTTTTTATTGGTTAGATTCAATTAACCAATGATTGACCTCTGATCTTACAGGCTGGCCGCGAGGTGAAGGCGGTGGAGTGTTAATCAATTTGTTCTGCGTGCATGGGTTTGAAATTCATCACTGTCGATTAGTTTTTAAAAACACCTGAACTGAGTTCGGTAAGCACAAAACTAATATTATCCTAATTTTCATAATAAATCACCAAAAAATTTCTCAGATCATAAAAATTTGGTGAAAGAATCGGCACGCAAAACATTGAAGTTCGTATAAGCAGAAAAGTCAAGCAACCAAACGTTGAAAATTTCAAGTTTGTTCATGAAAAAAATTGGATGGCAAATGTAATACGTTTTGCTATTAAAACCATTCAAGGCACGGATTTTTGAAAAACTTGAGGTAACTTTTTTGGCTGAGTTTTTCCACAAACAACTACCGTTTCACAACGGAAGCAATATAAAGTTAGGTTTTCCTCAATTTTTGATTCGCATAGGTTGATAGTTTCAAAGCTCTAACAGGTTGCTTAGAAAAATTGGAAGTTTTAGCAAAACGATTCGGTCTGTAGAAAGATTTCCACCAGTCCTGTTCTAAGACTAGTGTACTAACTTCGTCATTACATTCTTTATACACAGACATCAAGTCCGTTTTTATTCGAGCAATGGCTTGAATTGCTTTAATTTTTTATTGGTTAGATTCAATTAACCAATGATTGACCTCTGATCTTACAGGCTGGCCGCGAGGTGAAGGCGGTGAAGTGTTAATCAATATGTTCTGCGTGCGTGGGTTCGAGACTCATCCCTAACGAGTAATTTTTTACGAACACCTGAACTGAATTCGGTAGATAAAAAAATGATGTTTACCTAACTTTGTTAATAAATCACCAAAAAACTTCTCAGGTCACAAAAAATAGGAGAAATAATCGGCACGCAAAACATTGAATTTCGTCTAAGCAGAATAGTCAAGCAGCCAAACGTTGAAAAATTTCAAGTTTGCTCATGAAAAAAATTGGATGGCCAATATAATACGTTTTGCTATTAAAACCATTCAAGGCACGGATTTTTGAAAAACTTGAGGTTACTTTTTTGCCCGAGTTTTTCCATATACAACAATCGTTTCACAACGGAAGCAATATAAAGTTAGGTTTTTCTTAATTTTTTGTTTCGCATCGGTGGATAGTTTCAAAGCTCTAACAGGTTGCTAAGAAAAATTAGAAATTCTAGCAAAACGTTTCGGTCTATAAAAAAGATTTCCACCAGTCTTGTTCTAAGTTTAGCGTGCTAACTTCGTCATTACATTTTTTATACACAGACATCAAGTCCGTTTTTAATCGAGCAATGGCTTGAATTGCTTTAATTTTTTATTGGTTAGATTCAATTAACCAATGACTGACCTCTGATCTTACAGGCTGGCCGCGAGGTGAAGGCGGTGAAGTGTTAATCAATATGTTCTGCGTGCGTGGGTTCGACACTCATCCCTAACGAGTAAATTTTTACGAACACCTGAACTGAATTCGGTAGATAAAAAAAATGATGTTTACCTAACTTTGTTAATAAATCACCAAAAAACTTGTCAGGTCACAAAAAATTGGAGAAATATTCGGCACACAAAACATTGAATTTCGTCTAAGCAGAATAGTCAAGCAACCAAACGTTGAAAAATTTCAAGTTTGCTCATGAAAAAAATTGGATGGCCAATATAATACGTTTTGCTATTACAATCATTCAAGGCACGGATTTTTGAAAAAAACTGAGGTTACTTTTATGCCCGAGTTTTTCCACATACAACAATCGTTTCACAACGGAAGCAATATAAAGTTAGGTTTTCCTTAATTTTTTGTTTGGCATCGGTGGATAGTTTCAAAGCTCTAACAGGTTGCTAAGAAAAATTGGAAATTCTAGCAAAACGTTTCGGTCTATAAAAAAGATTTCCACCAGTCTTGTTCTAAGTTTAGCGTGCTAACTTCGTCATTACATTTTTTATACACAGACATCAAGTCCGTTTTTAATCGAGCAATGGCTTGAATTGCTTTAATTTTTTATTGGTTAGATTCAATTAACCAATGATTGACCTCTGATCTTACAGGCTGGCCGCGAGGTGAAGGCGGTGAAGTGTTAATCAATATGTTCTGCGTGCGTGGGTTCGAGACTCATCCCTAACGAGTAATTTTTACGAACACCTGAACTGAATTCGGTAGTTTAAAAAAATGATGTTTACCTAACTTTGTTAATAAATCACCAGAAAACTTGTCAGGTCACAAAAAATTGGAGAAAGAATCGGCACGCAAAACATTGAATTTCGTCTAAGCAGAATAGTCAAGCAACCAAACGTTGAAAAATTTCAAGTTTGCTCATGAAAAAAATTGGATGGCCAATATAATACGTTTTGCTATTAAAACCATTCAAGACACGGATTTTTGAAAAACTTGAGGTTACTTTTTCGCCCGAGTTTTTCCACATACAACAATTGTTTCACAACGGAAGCAATATAAAGTTAGGTTTTCCTTAATTTTTTGTTTCGCATCGGTGGATAGTTTCAAAGCTCTAACAGGTTGCTAAGAAAAATTGGAAATTCTAGCAAAATGATTCGGTCTATAAAAAAGATTTCCAACAGTCTTGTTCTAAGTTTAGCGTGCTAACTTCGTCATTACATTTTATAAACACAGACATCAAGTCCGTTTTTGATCGAGCAATGGCTTGAATTGCTTTAATTTTTTATTGGTTCGATTCAATTTACCAATGATTGACCTCTGATCTTATAGGCTGGCAGCGAGGTGAAGGCGGTGAAGTGTTAATCAATTTGTTCTGCGTGCATGGGTTTGAAATTCATCCCTGTCGATTAATTTTTAAAAACAGCTTAACTGAGTTCGGTAAGCACAAAACTAATATTTGCTTAATTTTCATAAAAACTCACCAAAATCACAAAAATTTGGTGAAAGAATCGGCTCGCAAACCCTTGAAGTTTGTCTAAGCAGACTAGTTAAGCAACCAAACATTGAAAAACTTTAAGTTTGTTCATGAAGAAAATCGGATGGCCAATGCTATACGTTTTCCTATTGAAACCATTCAAGGCACGGTTTTTTGAAAAACTTGAGGTTACTTTTTCGGCCGAGTTTTTCCAAAAACAACTATCGTTTCTCAACGGAAGCAATATAAAATTAGATTTTTCTTAATTTTATGTTTCGCATCGTTTGATAGTTTCAAAGCTCTAACAGGTTGCTTAGAAAAACTGGAAATTTTAGCGAAATGATTTGGTCTATAAAAAGATTTGCACCAATCCTGTTCTATGACTAGTGTGCTAACTTTGTCATTACATTTTTTATACACAGACATTCAGTTCGTTTTTGATCGAGCAATGGCTTGATTTCCTTAAATTTTTTATTGGTTCGATTCAATTTACCAATGATTGACCTCTGGTCGTACAAGCTGGCCGCGAGGTGAAGGCGGTGATATGTTCTGCGTGCGTGGGTTCAAAATGCATCCCTGTCGATTAGTTTTTAAAAACACTGAACTGAGTTCGGTAAGCACAAACACTGATTTTTACCCAATTTTCTTAATAACTCACCAAAAAAATTCAGATCACAAAAAGTTGGTGAAAAAATTGGCTCGCAAACTATTGGAATTCATCTAAACAGATTATTCAAGCAATTAAACGTTGAAAAATTTCAGTTTGTTCAAAAAGAAAATCGGATGGCCAATGTTATACGTTTTTTTATTGAGAGCATTTAAGGCATGGAAATTTGAAAATTTTCAGGTTAATTTTTTGACCGTTTTTCCACAAAAAACTATCGTTTTTCATTGGAAGCAATTCAAAATCAGGTTTCTTTTATTTTTTGTTCTGCTTTGTTTGATAGTTTCAAAGCTCTGTTAGGTTGCTCAGAAAAACTTGAAATTTTAGCGAAACGACTTGAGCTATAAAAAGATTTGCACTAGTCCTGTTGTAAGACTAGGGTGCTCATTTTGTCAATATGTTTTCTATACACAGACGTCAAGTTTTTTTCTCGATAGAACAATGGCTTGATTTGATTCGTTTTTTGTTTTGAGGATAGTTCAGAGCCTCGATGTCCTTAACTTTGGAGATGCGGGGTATTGCTCCCGGTACTTCTGGCTCGCTAAGTGGGCGCTCTACCATTTGACCTTCATACCTATTACTATCAAATCTCGCGGAATTTTTTTCGCTTAGTCAGCAACTATGAACTTTTTCTTTTCGTTCGCAAAAAATCCACTTGTTAGGAATTTAAATTTGCAATAGATTATCTGGAGATAGTGATTACCATTTGATGAGTGGCTTTAGTTTTGGAGATGCGGGGCATCGATCCCCGTACCTCTCGCATGCAAAGCGAGCGCTCTACCATTTGAGCTACATCCCCATAGTTTAGAACTGTCGAGGAAGCTTTCATTTCAGTCGGCAAACAAGAGGTTATAAATTTTCTGGGAAGGTATTTCTTGTATAAGATTTCAATATTCAGTAGTTTTCTAAGAAAATTAATTAAAAACTTGATGTCCTTAACTTTGGAGATGCGGGGTATTGCTCCCCGTACTTCTGGCTTGATAAGTGGGCGCTCTACCATTTGACCTACATCCCATGTATATCATATCTCGCTGAGTTTTTTTCGCTTAGTCAGCAACTATGAATTTTTTCTTTTCGTTCGCAGAAAATCTACTTGTTAGCAATTTCAATATGCAATAGATTATCTGGAGATAATGATTACCATTTGATGAGTGACTCTAAATTTGGAGATGCGGGGCATCGATCCCCGTACCTCTCGCATGCAAAGCGAGGTCTCTACCATTTAAGCTACATCCCAATAGTTTAGAACTGTCGAGGAAGGTTTTGTTTCAGTCAACAAACAAGAGGTTATAAAATTTCTGGGAAGGTATTTCTTGTATAAGATTTCAATATTCAGTAGTTTTCTGAAGAAAATTAATTAAAAACTCGATGTCCTTAACTTTGGAGATGCGGGGTATTGCTCCCCGTACTTCTGGCTTGATAAATGGGCGCTCTACCATTTGACCTGCATCCCATGTTTATCAAATCTCGCGGATTTTTTTTTTCGCTTAGTCAGGAACTATGAATTTTTTCTTTTCGTTCGCAGAAAATCTACTTGTTAGGAATTTCAATATGCAATAGTTTATCTGGAGATAGAAATTACCATTTGATGAGTGACTCTAGTTTTGGAGATGCGGGGTATTGATCCCCGTTCCTCTCGCATGCTAAGCGCAGGATCTACCATTTGCGCTACATCCCCATGATTTAAGGTTGTCGAGGAAGCTTTTGATTCAGTCGGCAAACAAGAGGTTATAAATTTTCTGGGAAGGTATTTCTTGTATAAGATTTCAATATTCATTAGTTATCTGAAGAAAATTAATTAAAAACTCGATGTCCTTAACTTCGGAGATGCGGGGCATTGCTCCACGTACTTCTGGCTTGGTAAGTAGGCGCTCTAACATTTGACCTACATCCCATGTTCATCAAATCTCGCGAAATTTTTTTGGCTTTGTCAGCAACTATGAAATTTTTTTTTCGTTCGTAGAAAATCTACTTGTTAGGAATTTCAATATGGAATAGATTATCTGCAGATAGTGATTAACATTTGATGAGTGGCTCTAGTTTTGGAGATGCGGGGCATCGATCCCCGTACCTCTCGCATGCAAAGCGATCGCTCTACCATTTGAGCTACATCCCCATAGTTTAGAACTGTCGAGGAAGGTTTTGTTTCAGTCAACAAACATGAGGTTATAAATTTTCTGGGAAGGTATTTCTTGTATAAGATTTCAATATTCAGTAGTTTTCTGAAGAAAATTAATTAAAAACTCGATGCCCTTAACTTTGGAGATGCGGGGTATTGCTCCCCGTACTTCTGGCTTGATAAGTGGGCGCTCTACCATGTGACCTACATCGCATGTTTATCAAACCTCGCGGAATTTTTTTTCGCTTAGTCAGCAACTATGAATTTTTTATTTTCGTTCGCAGAAAATCTACTTAATAGGAATTTCAATATGCAATAGATTATCTGCAGATAGTGATTACCATTTCATGAGTGGCTCTAGTTTTGGAGATGCGGGGCATCGATACCCGTACCTCTCGCATGCAAAGCGATCGCTCTACCATTTGAGCTACATCCCCAAAGTTTAGAACTGTCGAGGAAGGTTTTGTTTCAGTCAACAAACAAGAGGTTATAAATTTTCTGGGAAGGTATTTCTTGTATAAGATTTCAATATTCAGTAGTTTTCTGAAGAAAATTAATTAAAAACTCGATGTCCTTAACTTTGGAGATGCGGGGTATTGCTCCCCGTACTTCTGGCTTGATAAGTGGGCGCTCTACCATTTGACCTACATCCCATGTTTTTCAAATCTCGCGGAATTTTTTTCGCTTAGTCAGCAACTATGAAGTTTTTTTTTTCGTTCGCAGAAAATCTACTTGTAAGGAATTTCAATATGCAATAGATTATCTGGAGATAATGATTACCATTTGATGAGTGACTCTAGTTTTAGAGATGCGGGGTATTGATCCCCGTACCTCTCGCATGCTAAGCGCGCGCTCTACCATTTGAGCTACATCCCCATGATTTAAGGTTGTCGAGGAAGCTTTTGATTCAGTCGGCAAACAAGAGGTTATAAATTTTCTGGGAAGGTATTTCTTGTATAAGATTTCAATATTCATTAGTTATCTGAAGAAAATTAATTAAAAACTCGATGTCCTTAACTTCGGAGATGCGGGGTATTGCTCCCCGTACTTCTGGCTCGGTAAGTAGGCGATCTACCATTTGACCTACATCCCATGTTTATCAAATCTCGCGGAACTTTTTTCGCTTAGTCAGCAACTATGAAGTTTTTTTTTCGTTTGTAGAAAATCTACTTGTTAAGAATTTCAATATGCAATAGATTATCTGCAGATAGTGATTACCATTTGATGAGTGGCTCTAGTTTTGGAGAAGCGGGGCATCGATCCCCGTACCTCTCGCATGCAAAACGAGCGCTCTACCATTTGAGCTACATCCCCATAGTTTAGAACTGTCGAGGAAGCTTTTGTTTCAGTCGGCAAACAAGAGGTTATTCATTTTCTGGGAAGGTATTTCTTGTATAAGATTTCAATATTCAGGAGTTTTCTAAAAAAAATTAATTAAAAACTCGATGTCCTTAACTTTGGAGATGCGGGGTATTGCTCCCCGTTCTTCTGGCTTGATAAGTGGGCGCTCTACCATTTGACCTACATCCCATGTGTATCAAATCTCGCGGAATTTTTTTTCGCTTAGTCAGCAACTATGAAGTTTTTCTTTTCGTTTGCAGAAAATTTCCTTGTTAGCAATTTCAACATGCAATAGATTATCTGAAGATAATGATTATCATTTGATGAGTGACTCTAGATTTGTAGATGCGGGGCATTGATCCCCGTACCTCTCGCATGCTAAGCGGGCGCTCTACTATTTGCGCTACATCCCCATGATTTATAACAGTCGAGAAAGTTTTTGTTTCAGTCGGCAAACAAGAGGTTAAAATTTTTCTTGGAAGGTATTTCTTGTATGAAACTCAATATTCAGTAGTTTTCTGAAGAAAGTTAATTAATTGCTCGATGAACTTAACTTCGGAGATGCGGGGTATTGATCCCCGTACTTCTGGCTTGCTAAGTAGGCGCTCTACCATTTGACCTACATCCCATGTTTATCAAATCTCGCGGAATTTTTTTTCGCTTAGTCAGCAATTATGAAGTTTTTCTTTTCGTTCGCAGAAAATTGGGATTATCTGCAGATATTGATTACATTTGATGAGTGGATCAAGTTTTGGAGATGCCGGGCATCGATCCCCGTACCTCTCGAATGCAAAGCGAGCACTCTACCATTTGAGCTACATCCCCACAGTTTAGAACTGTCCAGTAAGCTTTTGTTTCAGTCGCCAAAGAAGAGGTTAAAAATTTCCTGGGAAGGTGTTTCTTGTATAAGATTTCAATATTCAGTAGTTTTCTGAAGAAAACTCGATGTCCTTAATTTTGGAGATGCGGGGTATTGCTCCCCGTACTTCTGGCTTGATAAGTGGGCGCTCTACCATTTGAACTACATCCCATGTTTATCAAATCTCGCGGAATTTTTTTTCGCTTAGTCAGCAACTATGAAGTTTTTCTTTTAGTTCGCAGAAAATCTACTTGTTAGGAATTTCAGTATGCAATAGATTATCTGGAGATAGTGATTACCATTTAATGAGTGACTCTAGATTTGGAGATGCGGGGCAGTGATCCCCGTACCTCTCGCATGCTAAGCGAGCGCTCTACTATTTGAGCTACATCCCCATGATCTCAAACTGTCGAGGAAGCTTTTGTTTCAGTCGGCAAACAAGAGGTTAAAATTTTTCTTGGAAGGTATTTCTTGTATGAAACTTCAATATTCAGTAGTTTTCTGAAGAAAGTTAATTAATTGCTCGATGAACTTAACTTCGGAGATGCGGGGTATTGATACCCGTACTTCTGGCTTGCTAAGTAGGCGCTCTACCATTTGACCTACATCCCATGTTTATCAAATCTCGCGGAATTTTTTTTCGCTTAGTCAGCAATTATGAATTTTTTCTTTTCGTTCGCATAAAATTGGGATTATCTGCAGATAGTGATTACCATTTGATGAGTGGCTCTAGTTTTAGAGATGCTGGGCATCGATCCCCGTACCTCTCGAATGCAAAGCGAGCACTCTACCATTTGAGCTGCATCCCCATATTTTATAACTGTCGAGGAAGTTTTTGTTTCAGTCGCCAAACAAGAGGTTAAAAATTTTCTGGGAAGGTGTTTCTTGTATAAGATTTCAATATTCAGTAGTTTTCTGAAGAAAACTCGATGTCCTTAATTTTGGAGATGCGGGGTATTGCTCCCCGTACTTCTGGCTTGATAAGTGGGCGCTCTACCATTTGAACTACATCCCATGTTTATCAAATCTCGCGGAATTTTTTTTCGCTTAGTCAGCAACTATGAAGTTTTTCTTTTAGTTCGCAGAAAATCTACTTGTTAGGAATTTCAGTATGCAATAGATTATCTGGAGATAGTGATTACCATTTAATGAGTGACTCTAGATTTGGAGATGCGGGGCATCGATCTCCGTACCTCTCGCATGCAAAGCGAGCGCTCTACCATTTGAGCTACATGCCCATAGTTTAGAACTGTCGAGAAAGCTTTTATTTCAGTCGGCAAACAAGAGGTTATAAATTTTCTGGGAAGGTATTTCTTGCATAAGATTCCAATATTCAGTATTTTTTTGAAGAAAATTAATTAAAATCTCGATGTCCTTAACTTTGGAGATGCGGGGTATTGCTCCCCGTACTTCTGGCTTGATTAGTAGGCGCTCTACCATTTGACCTACATCCCATGTTTATCAATTCTCGCGAAATCTTTTTTCGCTTAGTCAGCAACTAAGAAGTTTTTCTTTTCGTTCGCAGAAAATCTACTTGTTAGGAATTTCAATATGCAATAGATTATCTGGAGAGAGTCATTACCATTTGATGAGTGACTCTAGCTTTGGAGATGCGGGGAATCGATCCCCGTACCTCTCGCATGCAAAGCGATCGCTCTTCCACTTGAGCTACATCCCCATGATTTATAACTGTCGAGGAAGCTTTTGTTTCAGTCGGCAAACAAGAGGTTAAAATTTTTCTTGGAAAGTATTTTTTGTATAAGACTTCAATATTCAGTAGTTTTCTGAAGAAAGTTAAATAATTGCTCGATGTCCTTAACTTCGGAGATGCGGGGTATTGCTCCCCGTACTTCTGGCTTGATAATTAGGCGCTCTACCATTTGACATACATCCCATGTTTATCAATTCTCGCGAAATTTTTTTTCGCTTATTCAGCAACTAAGAAGTTTTTCTTTTCTTTCGCAGAAAATCTACTTGTTAGGAATTTCAATATGCAATAGATTATCTGGAGATAGTCATTACCATTTGGTGAATGGCTCTAGTTTTGGAGATGCGGGCCAACGATCCCCGTACCTCTCTCATGCAAAGCGAGCGCTCTACCATTTGAGCTACATCCCCATAGTTTAGAACTGTCGAGGAAGCTTTTATTTCAGTCGGCAAACAAGAGGTTATAAATTTTCTGGGAAGGTTTTTCTTGTATAAGATTCCAATATTCAGTAGTTTTCTGAAGAAAATTAATTAAAAACTCGATGTCCTTAACTTTGGAGATGCGGGGTATTGCTCCCCGTACTTCTGGCTTGATAATTAGGCGCTCTACCATTTGACCTACATCCCATGTTTATCAATTCTCGCGAAATTTTTTTTCGCTTATTCAGCAACTAAGAAGTTTTTCTTTTCTTTCGCAGAAAATCTACTTGTTAGGAATTTCAATATGCAATAGATTATCTGGAGATAGTCATTACCATTTGATGAGTGGCTCTAGCTTTGGAGATGCGGGGCATCGATCCCCGTAACTATCGCATGCAAAGCGAGAGCTCTACTGTTTGAGCTACATCCCCATAGTTTAGAACTGTCGAGGAAGCTTTTATTTCAGTCGGCAAACAAGAGGTTATAAATTTTCTGGGAAGGTTTTTCTTGTATAAGATTCCAATATTCAGTAGTTTTCTGAAGAAAATTAATTAAAAACTCGATGTCCTTAACTTTGGAGATGCGGGGTATTGCTCCCCGTACTTCTGGCTTGATAAGTGGGCGCTCTACCATTTGACCTACATCCCATGTTTTTCAAATCTCGCGGAATTTTTTTCGCTTAGTCAGCAACTATGAAGTTTTTTTTTCGTTCGCAGAAAATCTACTTGTAAGGAATTTCAATATGCAATAGATTATCTGGAGATAATGATTACCATTTGATGAGTGACTCTAGATTTGGAGATGCGGGGCATTGATCCCCGTACCTCTCGCATTCTAGGCCAGCGCTCAACTATTTGAGCTACATCCCCATGATTTATAACTGTCGGGGAAGCTTTTGTTTCAGTCGGCAAACAAGAGGTTAAAATTTTTCTTGGAAGGTATTTCTTGTATAAAACTTCAATATCCAGTAGTTTTCTGAAGAAAGTCAAATAATTGCTCGATGATCATAACTTCGGAGATGCGGGGTATTGCTCCCCGTACTTCTGGCTTGCTAAGTAGGCGCTCTACCATTTGACCTACATCCCGAGGTCCCGGAAGGAGAGAGCCTTTTTGCGGTGGGACCAACAACCAGAGGATGCGAGGACTCCGGTTGCAAACTCTCTGGATCGGGAGCGACGACCCGACCTCTGCTACCAGCAGACCAACGTCAAACTCCTCTCACCGGGCGCCCATGCGTGGGACCCTCGGCCGGGTTTTTGTTATCGGATCAGCCTAAGCCGGCGAGTCTGATCCGCACCCTCCTACTAAGAGCCGGCGTCGAGCCAAACCCTGGACCACCCAGACGTCCTCAGACACTGAAATCCCCATGCACGGTGTGCACTGAAACGTGGGGAGGCGGCACCACCGTATGGTGCCACTGCTGCGGAACCTGGATCCACCAGCGATGCAGCGGCCTTCGGACTGTGGCCGAATGGCACAGAGACTACGTCTGCCCGAGGTGTCCACCAGTCACGCCTTTCAGTGCACCCACACCCTCCCAAGCAACCACCCAGACTGTAGATCCTCCAACCCCCACTACACCACCCCACCCCACCAAACGAGATCCCATCACACCTCCAAATCCACGACCCCGACAACCGAAGGCAGAGCCACTGACGTTCCTGCAACTAAATTGCAATGGGATACGGAACAAAACAACAGAACTGAGCCGTTTTCTCCGTACCCGTAAGATCAAAGTGGCCGCCTTGCAGGAGACAAAACTCACCGCCAAAGGGAAAGACCCAGTCTTTGAAGACTACACTATAGTCCGAAAAGACCGAGGTAGCGGAGCCGGCGGAGGACTTATGTTTCTCGTGCACCACACAATCCCTTTCACCCCTGTGGACGAGAACACACCTCCTGGCGAGCCCCTCGAACACCAATCGATTCAAATCCCACTCCTAAACGAGGTGCTCACAATAAGAAACGTATACATCCCCCCCAGCAGTAGCTGCCCCTCGAACTTCACCCCCTCGTTGACCCCTTTCCTCGAGACTAGATGCTCCCTGATACTGGGCGACATCAACGCACACGAACCCCTTTGGTGCTCGTCCATTCAGGACTCGCGCGGAGAGACCCTAGCCGACGAAATTGAGGCATCGAGCTTTGGAGCGCTGAACAAACCCACATCGACCCGTATGCCAACTTCGGGCAAGGCAACCTCTCCTGACGTATCCCTTGCCTCAGAAGATCTCCTGCCGAAACTGAGCTGGGAGACGGAAACCACGCTGAGCTCCGACCACCTGCCAGTCATCATCCGACTATCAACCAGTCCCCTGACAATTCCAGCCCCGAACAAGACCTTCACAAACTTCCTCCGCGCGGACTGGGACGGCTTCAAGTCGGAAACAGAAGCTGCGTTCGCGTCTCTCGAGGAGCAGCCCGATCCCTACAAAGGAGAAAGGTTGTTCCGCGAGATCGTAAACAAGGCAGCCAAGCACCACATCCCGTCTGGCCGTCGCCCAACGAGCACTCCAGGCCTACCGCCAGAAGCGGCCAAGCTCACCAGCCAACGCGATGCCCTGAGGACAAACAACCCCACATCCCCAGACTTGCCACTCCTCAACAACAAAATCGAGATGATCCTCAGGAAGTCCCAAACTGCCCGATGGCACGAATACCTCCAGACATTTGATCACAAAACAAAACCAGAGAACCATTCGTACCATCGGAGCACCATTCGTACCATCGACGGCAAAAAACGCGACCCGCCAAACCCGTCCATCAGGTTTGACGGACGCACATACATCCGACCTAAGGACCACGCCAGACTTTTCAACAAGCATTTGACGGCCCCAATCAAACATGAAAGCTCAAAAGAGAACCGAGTCATCAAACGCAAATTGAAGTCACTTTCCCTCGAAACCCCCATACAGACGACCCCGTCCCACGTCAGCAAGACGATCCGCAAGTGCAAGAGTTCGAAGGCGTGCGGCCCCGATGGGCTAAACGCACTGCATATGAAAAACCTCGGACAGACGGCGTCGCCTGGCTGACCAAAGTTTTCAATGGCTCCCTCGCAAAGTCCCAAATCCCCGCCATTTGGAAAAAATCAATTGTCATACCACTACTCAAGCCCGGAGAACCCCCACAGGACTGGTCCTACTACCGCCCCGTCTCGTTACTCTGCCCCGCTGTCAAAATTTTGGAAGCCTGCATCCTCCCAATACTTCAATACCAGCTGACCCCAGAACCACACCAACACGGCTTCCGCCCCCTCCACTCAACCACAACTGCCCTGCTCGAAATCTCCAGCGCGGTCGCCGACGGTTTCAACCAAAAGAAACCGGCAGACCGCACGGTACTGGTGACATTAGACCTTTCCAAGGCCTTTGATAAGGTATGTCAACGCACCCTGCTGGAGAAATTGAGCAGAACTTCACTACCCCCTTCGCTGACCCGCTGGCTCTCAGGGTACCTGACCGGCCGCCAAGCACGCACCCTGTTCCGCGGTGAGACATCTCCCGCCAGAATTGTCCGAACAGGTGTTCCGCAAGGCTCAGTCATATCACCGAATCTGTTTAACTCCTACGTTGGCTCCCTCCCCTCCCCTCCCGAGGGTGTCAACGTGGTGAGCTACGCAGACGACGTGACGCCCTGGGCCAGCGGGCCGAAGATCAATATCATCACCGCTAAGTTGCAGCCATACCTCGACTCCCTAACGTCCTACTTTCAATCCCTGAAACTCGCACTCTCCCCCGGAAAATGCGCTGTAACATTACTCACGCCTGACACCAAGGAATGCAACGTACAACCACACTTGACGGTGGCAGATATCCAGCTCAAGTTGGAAAAACACCCCAAAGTACTTGGTGTCAGGTTTGACCCGATGTTCAAGTTCGGGGAACATTGCAGGGTCGCTGCCTCCAACGCCTCCAGGGCGGTCAACGCCATGAAGGCCTTGGCAGGCACGGACTGGGGTCAGGACACGGAAACGCTACTCGTGACCTTTAAAGCCCTGGTCAGGCCTCGTCTCGAATACGCGGCCCCAGTTTGGTCTACAGTCGCATCCGAGACCAGTGTCAAGCGTCTGCAGACCGTCCAAAACGCGGCTCTGCGGGTCGCCACCGGGAACCATCTAATGGCCCCCCAAAGCCACCTACACGAAGAGACGCAGGTGCTCCCGGTGAAAGCCCACACGGCAATGCTTGCAACACAACATCTCTTGGCTTGCCACCTCCCCGAACACCCTGGTCAGAGACTCCTCGAGAGACCTCCTCCCCCCCGCAAAATGAAACCCACACTAGTCTCTGCCCATGCCCCCCGTCTGGAACACCTCCTCGAAGGCGTTGACATGCCGCTACCAACGAAGGAGTACCGACGGCTCCTGAAAACTGTGCACAAAGAGACGGTGGCGACGACAACGCAGTCGTATCCACCGTCTGGAGTCCTCGGTACAAGACCCCCTCCTGTCAACGTCCGAGAGGAGAAGACCCTACCCAGACGTACTCGGAGGACCCTCAGCCAACTTCGGTCCGGCTACAGTCAACACCTGTTGTCGTACCGGGCCAGGCTCGAACCAGAACAAGAGTCCTCCTGTCCCCTCTGCCATACAGCCCCCCACACGACTGCCCACCTGTTCCAGTGCCCCACAAACCCCACTAACCTCCCCCTCACTGCCCTTTGGACAAACCCGGTGGAAGCCGCCCGTTTCATTGACCTGGCCGGGGTACACCCCACAATGTAGGGCCCCGGCGAGAGGCAACTACAACTACAACAACCTACATCCCATGTTTATCAAATCTCGCGGAATTTTTTTTCGCTTAGTCAGCAATTATGAAGTTTTTCTTTTCGTTCGCATAAAATTGGGATTATCTGCAGATAGTGATTACCATTTGATGAGTGGCTCTAGTTTTAGAGATGCTGGGCATCGATCCCCGTACCTCTCGAATGCACAGCGAGCACTCTACCATTTGAGCTACATCCCCACAGTTTAGAACTGTCCAGTAAGCTTTTGTTTCAGTCGCCAAAGAAGAGAAGAAGAGGTTAAAAATTTTCTGGGAAGGTGTTTCTTGTATAAGATTTCAATATTCAGTAGTTTTCTGAAGAAAATTAATTAAAAACTCAATGTCCTTAACTTTGGAGATGCGGGGTATTGCTCCCCGTTCTTCTGGCTTGATAAGTGGGCGCTCTACCATTTGACCTACATCCCATGTTTATCAAATCTCGCGGAATTTCTTTTCGCTTAGTCAGCAACTAGGAAGTTTTTCTTTTCGTTCGCAGAAAATCTACTTGTTAGTAATTTCAATATGCTCTAGATTATCTGGAGATAGTGATTACCATTTAATGAGTGACTCTAGATTTGGAGATGCGGGGCATTGAAACCCGTACCTCTCGCATGCTAAGCGAGCGCTGTACCATTTGAGCTACATCCCCATGATTTATAACTGTCGTTGAAGCTTTTGTTTCAGTCGGCAAACAGGAGGTTAAAATTTTTTTTGGAAGGTATTTTTTGTATAAGACTTCAATATTCAGTAGTTTTCTGAAGAAAGTTAAATATTTGCGCGATGTCCTTAACTTCGGAGATGCGGGGTATTGCTCCCCGTACTTCTGGCTTGCTAAGAAGGCGCTCTACCATTTGACCTACATTCCATGTTTATCAAATCTCGCGGATTTTTTTTTTCTTAGTCAGCAACTATGAAGTTTTTTTTTCGTTCGCAGAAAATCTACTTGTTAGGAATTTCAATATGCAATAGATTATCTGCAGATAGTGCTTACTATTTGGTGAGTGGCTCTTGTTTTGGAGATGCGGGGCATCGATCCCCGTACCTATCGCATGCAAAGCGAGCGCTCTACCATTTGAGCTACATCCCCATAATTTAGAACTGTCGAGGAAGCTTTTATTTCAGTCGGCAAACAAGAGGTTATTAATTTTCTGGTAAGGTATTTCTTGTATAGGATTTCAATATTCAGTAGTTTTCTGAAGAAAATTAATTAAAAACTTGATGTCCTTAACTTTGGAGATGCGGGGTATTGCTCCCCGTACTTCTGGCTTGGTAAGTGGGCGCTCTACCATTTGACCTACATCCCATGGTTTTCAAATCTCGCGGAATTTTTTTTCTCTTAGTCAGCAATTATGAAATTTTTCTTTTCGTTCGCATAAAATTGGGATTATCTGCAGATAGTTATTAGCATTTGAGGAGTGGCTCTAGTTTTGGAGATGCCGGGCATCGATCCCAGTCCCTCTCGAATGCAAAGCGAGCACTCTACCATTTGAGCTACATCCCCATAGTTTAGAACTGTCGAGGAAGCGTTTGTTTCAGTCGCCAAACAAGAGGTTAAAAATTTTCTGGGAAGGTGTTTCTTGTATGAGATTTCAATATTCAGTAGTTTTCTGAAGAAAATTAGTTAAAAACTCGATGTCCTTAACTTTGGAGATGCGGGGTATTGCTCCCCGTACTTCTCACTTGATAAGTGGGCGCTCTACCATTTGACCTACATCCCATGTTTATCAAATCTCGCGGAATTTTTTTTCGCTTAGTCAGCAACTATGGAGTTTTTCTTCTCGTTCGCAGAAAATCTACTTGTTAGGAATTTCAATATGCAATAGATTATCTGGAGATAGTGATTAATATTTAATGATTGACTCTAGATTTGGAGATGCGGGGCATTGATCCCCGTACCTCTCGCATGCTAAGCGAGCGCTCTACCATTTGAGCTACATCCCCATGATTTATTACTGTCGAGGAAGCTTTTGTTTCAGTCGGCAACCAAGAGGTTGAAAATTTTCTTGGAAGGTATTTTTTGTAAAAGACTTCACTATTCAGTAGTTTTCTGAAGAAAGTTAAATAATTGCGCGATGTCCTTAACTTCGGAGATGCGGGGTATTGCTCCCCGTACTTCAGGCTTCCTAAGAAGGCGCTCTACCATTTGACCTACATTCCATGGTTATCAAATCTCGCGGAATTTTTTTCGCTTAGTCAGCAACTATGAAGTTTTTTTTCGTTCGCAGAAAATCTACTTGTTAGTAATTTCAATATGCAATAGATTATCTGCAGATAGTGATTACCATTTGGTGAGTGGCTCTAGTTTTGGAGCTGCGGGGCATCGATCCCCGTACCTCTCGCACGCAAAGCGATCGCTCTACCATTTGAGCTACATCCCCACAATATAGAACTGTCGAGGAAGCTTTTATTTCAGTCGGCAAACAAGAGGTTATAAATTTTCTGGGAAAGTATTTCTTGTATAAGTTTTCAATATTCAGTAGTTTTCTGAAGAAAATTAATTAAAAACTCGATGTCCTTAACTTTGGAGATCCGGGGTATTGCTCCCCGTACTTCTGGCTTGATAAGTGGGCGCTCTACCATTTGACCTACATCCCATGTTTATCAAATCTCGCGGAATTTTTTTTCGCTTAGTCAGCAACTATGAAGTTTTTCTTTTCGTTCGCAGAAAATCTACTTGTTAGGAATTTCAATATGCAATAGATTATCTGGAGATAGTTATTAATATTTAATGAGTGACTCTAGATTTTGAGATGCGGGGCATTGATCCACGTACCTCTCGCATGCTAAGCGAGCGCTCTACCATTTCAGCTACATCCCCATGATTTATAACTGTCGAGGAAGCTTTTGTTTCAGTCGGCAACCAAGAGGTTAAAAGTTTTCTTGGAAGGTATTTTTTGTATAAGACTTCAATATTCAGTAGTTTTCTGAAGAAAGTTAAATAATTGCGCGATGTCCTTATCTTCGGAGATGCGGGGTATTGCTCTCCGTACTTCTGGCTTCCTAAGAAGGCGCTCTAACCTTTGACCTACATTCCATGTGTATCAAATCTCGCGGAATTTTTTTCACTTAGTCAGCAACTATGAAGTTTTTTTTCGTTCGCAGAAAGTCTACTTGTTAGGAATTTCAATATGCAATAGATTATCTGCAGATAGTGATTACCATTTGGTGAGTGGCTCTAGTTTTGGAGATGCGGGGCATCGATCCCCGTACCTCTCGCACGCAAAGCGAGCGCTCTACCATTTGAGCTACATCCCCATAGTTTAGAACTGTCGAGGAAGCTTTTATTTCAGTCGGCAAACAAGAGGTTATAAATTTTCTGGGAAGGTATTTCTTGTATAAGATTTCAATATTCAGTAGTTTTCTGAAGAAAATTAATTAAAAACTCGATGTCCTTAACTTTGGAGATGCGGGGTATTGCTTACCGTACTTCTGGCTTGATAAGTGGGCGCTCTACCATCTGACCTACATCCCATGTTTATCAAATCTCGCGGAAATTTTTTTCGCTTAGTCAGCAACTATGAAGTTTTTCTTTTGGTTCGCAGAAAATCTACTTGTTAGGAATTTCAATATGCAATAGATTATCTGGAGACAGTGATTACCATTTATTGAGTGGATCTAGTTTTGGAGATGCGGGGCATCGATCCCCGTACCTCTCGCACAAAAATCGAGCGCTCTACCATTTGAGCTACATCCCCATAGTTTAGAACTGTCGAGGAAGCTTTTATTTCAGTCGGCAAACAAGAGGTTATAAATTTTCTGGGAAGGTATTTCTTGTATAAGATTTCAATATTCAGTAGTTTTCTGAAGAAAATTAATTAAAAACTCGATGTCCTTAACTTTGGAGATGCGGGGTATTGCTCCCCGTACTTCTGGCTTGATAAGTGGGCGCTCTACCATCTGACCTACATCCCATGTTTATCAAATCTCGCGGAAATTTTTTTCGCTTAGTCAGCAACTATGAAGTTTTTCTTTTCGTTCGCAGAAAATCTACTTGTTAGGAATTTCAATATGCAATAGATTATCTGGAGATAGTTATTAATATTTAATGAGTGACTCTAGATTTGGAGATGCGGGGCCTTGATCCACGTACCTCTCGCATGCTAAGCGAGAGCTCTACCATTTGAGCTACATCCCCATGATTTATAACTGTCGAGGAAGCTTTTGTTTCAGTCGGCAACCAAGAGGTTAAAAGTTTTCTTGGAAGGTATTTTTTGTGTAAGACTTCAATATTCAGTAGTTTTCTGAAGAAAGTTAAATAATTGCGCGATGTTCTTAACTTCGGAGATGCGGGGTATTGCTTACCGTACTTCTGGCTTGATAAGTGGGCGCTCTACCATCTGACCTACATCCCATGTTTATCAAATCTCGCGGAAATTTTTTTCGCTTAGTCAGCAACTATGAAGTTTTTCTTTTGGTTCGCAGAAAATCTACTTGTTAGGAATTTCAATATGCAATAGATTATCTGGAGACAGTGATTACCATTTATTGAGTGGATCTAGTTTTGGAGATGCGGGGCATCGATCCCCGTACCTCTCGCACAAAAAGCGAGCGCTCTACCATTTGAGCTACATCCCCATAGTTTAGAACTGTCGAGGAAGCTTTTATTTCAGTCGGCAAACAAGAGGTTATAAATTTTCTGGGAAGGTATTTCTTGTATAAGATTTCAATATTCAGTAGTTTTCTGAAGAAAATTAATTAAAAACTCGATGTCCTTAACTTTGGAGATGCGGGGTATTGCTCCCCGTACTTCTGGCTTGATAAGTGGGCGCTCTACCATCTGACCTACATCCCATGTTTATCAAATCTCGCGGAAATTTTTTTCGCTTAGTCAGCAACTATGAAGTTTTTCTTTTCGTTCGCAGAAAATCTACTTGTTAGGAATTTCAATATGCAATAGATTATCTGGAGATAGTTATTAATATTTAATGAGTGACTCTAGATTTGGAGATGCGGGGCCTTGATCCACGTACCTCTCGCATGCTAAGCGAGAGCTCTACCATTTGAGCTACATCCCCATGATTTATAACTGTCGAGGAAGCTTTTGTTTCAGTCGGCAACCAAGAGGTTAAAAGTTTTCTTGGAAGGTATTTTTTGTGTAAGACTTCAATATTCAGTAGTTTTCTGAAGAAAGTTAAATAATTGCGCGATGTTCTTAACTTCGGAGATGCGGGGTATTGCTCTCCGTACTTCTGGCTTCCTAAGAAGGCGCTCTACCATTTGACCTACATTCCATGTGTATCAAATCTCGCGGATTTTTTTTCGCTTAGTCAGCAACTATGAAGTTTTTTTTTCGTTCGCAGAAAATCTACTTGTTAGGAATTTCAATATGCAATAGATTATCTGCAGATAGTGATTACCATTTGGTGAGTGGCTCTAGTTTTGGAGATGCGGGGCATCGATCCCCGTACTTCTCGCATGGAAAGCGAGCTCTCTACCATTTGAGCTACATCCCCATAGTTTAGAACTGTCGAGGAAGCTTTTATTTCAGTCGGCAAACAAGAGTTTTAAATTTTCTGTGATGGTATTTCTAGTATAAGATTTCAATATTCAGTAGTTTTCTGAAGAAAATGAATTAAAAACTCGATGTCCTTAACTTTGGAGATGCGGTATATTGCTCCCCGTACTTCTGGCTTAATAAGTGGGCGCTCCACCTTTTCATCTACATCCCATGGTTTTCAAATCTCGCGGAATTTTTTTCGCTTAGTCAGCAACTAAGAAGTTTTTCTTTTCGTTCGCAGAAAATCTACTTGTTAGGAATTTCAATATGCAATAGATTATCTGGAGATAGTCATTAACATTTGCTGAGTGACTCTAGATTTGAAGATGCGGGGCTTTGCTCCCCGTACCTCTCGCATGCTAAGCGAGCGCTCTACCATTTGAGCTACATCCCCATGATTAATAACTGTCGAGGAAGCTTTTGTTTCAGTCGGCAAACAAGAGGTCAAAATTTTTCTTGGAAGGTATTTCTAGTATAAGACTTCAATATTCAGTAGTTTTCTGAAGAAGGTTAATTAATTGCTCGATGTCCTTAACTTCGTAGATGCGGGGTATTGTTCCCCGTACTTCTGGCTTGCTAAGTAGGCGCTCTACCATTTGACCTACATCCCATGTTTATCAACTCTCGCGAAATTTTTTTTCGCTTAGTCAGCAACAAGAAGTTTTTCTTTTCGTTCGCAGAAAATCTACTTGTTAGGAATTTCAATATGCAATAGATTATCTGGAGATAATGATTACCATTTGATGAGTGGCTCTAGCTTTGGAGATGCGGGGAATCGATCGCCGTACCTCTCGCACGCAAAGCGAGAGCTCTACTAATTGAGCTACATCCCCTTAACTTAGAACTCTCGAGGAAGCTTTTGTTTCAGTCGGCAAACAAGAGGTTATAAATTTTCTGGGAAGTTATTTCTTGTATAAGATTTCAAAATTCAGTAGTTTTCTGAAGAAAATTATTTAAAAACTCGATGTCCTTAAATTTGGAGATGCGGGTTATTGCTCCCCGTACTTCGGGCTTGATAAGTGGGCGCTCTACCGTTTGACCTACATCCCATGTTTATCAAATCTCGCAGAATTTTTTTCGCTTAGTCAGCAACTATGACGTTTTTTTTCGTTCGCAGAAAATCTACTTGTTAGGAATTTCAATATGCAATAGATTATCTGCAGATAGTGATTACCATTTGATGAGTGGCTCTAGTTTTGGAGATGCGGGGCATTGATCCCCGTACCTCTCGCATGCTAAGCAAACGCTCTACCATTTGAGCTACAACCCCATAGTTTAGAACTGTCGAGGAAGCTTTTATTTCAGTCGGCAAACAAGAGGTTATAAATTTTCTGGGAAGGTATTTCTTGTATAAGATTTCAATATTCAGTAGTTTTCTGAAGAAAATTAATTAAAAACTCGATGTCCTTAACTTTGGAGATGCGGGGTATTGCTCCCCGTACTTCTGGCTTGATAAGTGAGCGCTCTACCATTTGACCTACATCCCATGTTTTTCAAATCTCGCGGAATTTTTTTTCGCTTAGTCAGCAACTATGAAGTTTTTCTTTTCGTTCGCAGAAAATCTACTTGTAAGGAATATCAATATGCAATGGATTATCTGGAGATAGTGATAACCAGTTCATGAGTGACTCTAGATTTGGAGATGCGGGGCATTGATCCCCGTACCTCTCGCATGCTAAGCAAACGCTCTACCATTTGAGCTACATCCCCATGATTTAAAACTGTCGAGGAAGCTTTTGTTTCAGTCGGCAAACAAGAGGTTAAAATTTTTATCTTGGAAGGTATTTCTTGTATAAGACTATATTCAGCAGTTTTCAGAACAAGGTTAATTAATTGCTCGATGTCCTTAATTTCGGAAATGCGGGGTATTGCTCCCCGTACTTCTGACTTGATAAGTGGGCGCTCTACCATTTGACCTACATCCCATGTTTATCAATTCTCGCGAAATTTTTTTCGCTTAGTCAGCAACTATATTTTTTTTCTTCTCGTTCGCAGAAAATCTACTTGTTAGGAATTTCAATATGCAATAGATTATCTGGAGATAGTGATTACCATTTGAAGAGTGGCTCTAGTTTTGGAGATGCGGGGCATCAATCCCCGTACCTCTCGCATGCAAAGCGAGCGCTCTACCATTTGAGCTACATCCCCATAAATTAGAGCTGTCGAGGAAGCTTTTATTTCAGTCGGCAAACAAGAGGTTACAAATTTTCTGGGAAGGTATTTCTTGTATAAGATTTCAATATTCAGTAGTTTTCTGAAGAAAATTAATTAAAAACTCGATGTCCTTAACTTTGGAGATGCGGGGTATTGCTCCCCGTACTTCTGGCTTGATAAGTGAGCGCTCTACCATTTGACCTACATCCCATGTTTTTCAAATCTCGCGGAATTTTTTTTCGCTTAGTCAGCAACTATGAAGTTTTTCTTTTCGTTCGCAGAAAATCTACTTGTTAGGAATATCAATATGCAATGGATTATCTGGAGATAGTGATTACCAGTTCATGAGTGACCCTAGATTTGGAGATGCGGGGCATTGATCCCCGTACCTCTCACATGCTAAGCGAGCGCTCTACCATTTGAGCTAAATCCCCATGCTTTAAATCTGTCGAGGAAGCTTTTGTTTCAGTCGGCAAACAAGAGGTTAAAATTTTTATCTTGGAAGGTATTTCTTGTATAAGACTATATTCAGTAGTTTTCAGAACAAGGTTAATTAATTGCTCGATGTCCCTAATTTCGGAAATGCGGGGTATTGCTCCCCGTACTTCTGACTTGATAAGTGGGCGCTCTACCATTTGACCTACAACCCATGTTTATCAATTCTCGCGAATTTTTTTTTCGCTTAGTCAGCAACTATGTTTTTTTTCTTCCCGATCGCAGAAAATCTACTTGTTAGGAATTTCAATATGCAATAGATTATCTGGAGATAGTGATTGCCATTTGATGAGTGGCTCTAGTTTTGGAGATGCGGGGAATCAATCCCCGTACCTCTTGCATGCAAAGCGAGCGTTCTACCATTTGAGCTACATCCACATAGTTTAGAACTGTCGAGGAAGCTTTTATTTCAGTCGGCAAACAAGAGGTTATAAATTTTATGGGAAGGTATTTCTTGTATAAGATTTCAATATTCAGTAGTTTTCTGAAGAAAATTAATTAAAAACTCGATGTCCTTAACTTTGGAGATGCGGGGTATTGCTCCCCGTACTTCTGGCTTGATAAGCGGGCGCTCTACCATTTGACCTACATCCCATGTTTTTCAAATCTCGCGGAATTTTTTTTCGCTTAGTCAGCAACTATGAATTTTTCTTTTCGTTCGCAGAAAATCTACTTGTTAGGAATATCAATATGCAATGGATCATCTGGAGATAGTGATCACCATTTCATGAGTGACTCTAGATTTGGAGATGCGGGGCATTGATTCCCATACCTTTCGCTGGCTAAGCCAGCGCTCTACCATTTGAGCTACATCCCCATGATTTAAAACTGTCGAGGAAGCTTTTGTTTCAGTCGGCAAACAAGAGGTTAAAATTTTTCTTGGAAGGTATTTCTTGTATAAGACTTCAAGATTCAGTAGTTTTCAGAACAAGATTAATTAATTGCTCGATGTCCTTAATTTCGGAGATGCGGGGTATTGTTCCCCGTACTTCTGACTTGATAAGTGGGCGCTCTACCGTTTGACCTACATCCCATGTTTATCAATTCTCGCGAAACTTTTTTCGCTTAGTCAGCAACTATGTTTTTTTCTTCTCGTTCGCAGAAAATCTACTTGTTAGGAATTTCAATATGCAATGGATTATCTGGAGATAGTGATTGCCATTTGATGAGTGGCTCTAGCTTTGGAGATGCGGGGAATCGATCCCCGCACCTCTCGCATGCAAAGCGAGAGCTCTACTATTTGAGCTACATCCCCAGAATTAAGAACTGTCGAGGAAGCTTTTGTTTCAGTCGGCAAACAAGAGGTTATAAATTTTCTGGGAAGGTATTTCTTGTATAAGATTTCAATATTCAGTAATTTTCTGACGAAAGTTAATTAAAAACTCGATGTCGTAACTTTGGAGATGCGGGGTATTGCTCCCCGTACTTCTGGCTTGATAAGTGGGCGCTCTTCCATTTGACCTACATCCCATGTTTATCAAATCTCGGGGATTTTTTTTTTCGCTTAGTCGGCAACTATGCAGTTTTTCTTTTCGTTCGCAGTAAATCTTCTTGTTAGGAGTTTCAAAATGCAATAGATTATCTGGAGATAGTCATTACCATTTGATGAGTGACTCAAGTTTTTGGAGATGCGGGGCATTGATCACCGTACCTCTCGCATGCTAACCGAGCGCTCTACCATTTGAGCTACACCCCCATGTTTTGTAACTGTCGAGGAAGCTTTTGTTTCAGTCGGCAAACAAGAGGTTATAAATTTTCTGGGAAGGTATTTCTTGTATAAGATTTCAAAATTCAGTTGCTTTCTGAAGAAAGTTAATTAAAAACTCGATGTCCTAACTTTGGAGATGCGGGGTATTGCTCCCCGTACTTCTGGCTTGATAAGTGGGCGCTCTTCCATTTGACCTACATCCCATGTTTATCAAATCTCGGGGAATTTTTTTTTCTCTTAGTCAGCAACTATGCAGTTTTTCTTTTCGTTCGCAGAAAATCTTCTTGTTAGGAATTTCAAAATGCAATAGATTATCTGGAGATAGTCATTACCATTTGATGAGTGACTCAAGTTTTTGGAGATGCGGGGCATTGATCACCGTACCTCTCGCATGCTAAGCGAGCGCTCTACCATTTGAGCTACATCCCCATGATTTATAACTGTCGAGGAAGCTTTTGTTTCAGTCGGCAAACAAGAGGTTATAAATTTTCTGGGAAGGTATTTGTTGTATAAGATTTCAATATTCAGTAGCTTTCTGAAGTAAGTTAATTAAAAATTCGATAACCTTAACTTTGGAGATGCGGGGTATTGCTCCCCGTATTTCTGGCTTGATAAGTGGGCTCTCTTCCATTTGACCTACATCCCATGTTTATCAAATCTCGCGGAATTTTTTTTCGCTTAGTCAGCAACTATGAAGTTTTTCTTTTCGTTCGCAGAAACTCTACTTGTTAGGAATTTCAATATGCAATAGATTATCTGGAGATAGTGATTACCATTTGATGAGTGACTCAATTTTTGGAGATGCGGGGCATTGCTCCCCGTACCTCTCGCATGCTAAGCGAGCGCTCTATCATTTGAGCTACATCCCCATGATTTATAACTGTCGAGGAAGCTTTTGTTTCAGTCGGCAAACAAGAGGTTATAAATTTTCTGGGAAGGTATTTCTTGTATAAGATTTCAATATTCAGTAGCTTTCTGAAGTAAGTTAATTAAAAATTCGATGACCTTAACTTTGGAGATGCGGGGTATTGCTCCCCGTACTTCTGGCTTGCTAAGTAGGCGCTCTACCATTTTAGCGACATCCCATGTTTATCAAATCTCGCGGAATTTTTTTTCGCTTAGTCAGCAATTATGAAATTTTTCTTTTCGTTCGCAGAAAATTGGGATTATCTGCAGATAGTGATTACCATTTGATTAGTGGCTCAAGTTTTGGAGCTGCCGGGCATCGATCCCCGTACCTCTCAAATACAAAGCGAGCACTCTACCATTTGAGCTACATCCCCATAGTTTAGAACTGTCGAGCAAGCTTTTGTTTCAGTCGCCAAACAAGAGGTTAAAATTTTTCTGGGAAGGTGTTTCTTGTATAAGATTTCATTATTCAGTAATTTCCTGAAGAAAATTAATTAAAAACTCGATGTCCTTAACTTTGGAGATGCGGGGTATTGCTACCCGTACTTCTGGCTTGATAAGTGGGCGCTCTGCCATTTGACCTACATCCCATGTTTATCAAATCTCGCGGAATTTTTTTCGCTTAGTCAGCAACTATGAAGTTTTTCTTTTCGTTCGCAGAAAATCTACTTGTTAGGAATTTCAATATGCAATAGATTATCTGCAGATAGTGATTACCATTTTGTGAGTGGCTCTAGTTTTGAAGATGCGGGGCTTCGATCCACGTACCTCTCGCATGCCAAGCGAGCGCTCTACCATTTGAGCTACAGCCCCGTAGTTTAGAACTGTCGAGGAAGCTTTTATTTCAGTCGGCAATCGGTAAACAAGAGGTTATAAATTTTCTGGGAAGGTATTTCTTGTATAAGATTTCAATATTCAGTAGTTTTCTGAAGAAAATTAATTAAAAACTCGATGTCCTTAACTTTGGAGATGCGGGGTATTGCATAAGTGGGCGCTCTACCATTTGACCTTCATCCCATGGTTTTCAAATCTCGCGGAATTATTTTTCGCTTAGTCAGCAACTAAGAAGTTTTTCTTTTCGTTCGCAGAAATACTACTTGTTAGGAATTTCAATATGCAATAGATTATCTGGAGATAGTGATTACCATTTGATGAGTGGCTCTAGCTTTGGAGATGCCGGGCATCGATCCCGGTACTTCTCGCATGCGAGAGCTAGTAAGCGAGAGCTCTACTATTTGAGCTACATCCCCATAATTTAGAACTGTCGAGGAAGCTTTTGTTTCAGTCGGCAAACAAGAGGTTATAAATTTTCTGGGAAAGTATTTCTTGTATAAGATTTCAATATTCAGTAGTTCTCTGAAGAAAGTTAATTAAAAACTCGATGTCCTTAACTTTGGAGATGCGGGGTATTGCGCCCCGTACTTCTGACTTGATAAGTGGGCGCTCTACCATTTGACCTACATCCCATGTTTATCAAATCTCGCGGAATTTTTTTCGCTTAGTCAGCGACTATGAAGTTTTTTTTTCGTTCGCAGAAAATCTACTTGTTAGGAATTTCAATATGCAATAGATTATCTGGAGATAATGATTCCCATTTGATGAGTGACTCTAGATTTGGAGATGCGGGGCATTGATCCCCGTACCTCTCGCATGCTCAGCGAGCGCTCTACTATTTGAGCTACATCCCCATAATTTATAACTGTCGAGGAAGCTTTTGTTTCAGTCGGCAAACAAGAGGTTAAAATTTTTCTTGGAAGGTATTTCTTGTATAAAACTTCAATATTCAGTAGTTTTCTGAAGAAAGTTAATTAATTGCTCGATGAACTTAACTTCGGAGATGCGGGGTATTGCTCCCCGTACTTCTGGCTTGCTAAGTAAGCGCTCTACCATTTGACCTACATCCCATGTTTATCAAATCTCGCGGAATTTTTTTTCGCTTAGTCAGCAATTATGAAGTTTTTCTTTTCGTTCGCAGAAAATTGGGATTATCTGCAGATAGTGATAACCATTTGATGAGTGGCTCTAGTTTTGGAGATGCCGGGCGTCGATCCCCGTACCTCTCGAATACATAGCGAGCAGTCTACCATTTGACCTACATCCCATGTTTATCAAATCTCGCGGAATTTTTTTTCGCTTAGTCAGCAATTATGAAGTTTTTCTTTTCGTTCGCAGAAACTTTGGATTATCTGCAGATAGTGATTACCATTTGATGAGTGGCTCTAGTTTTGGAGATGCCGGGCATCGATCCCCGTACCTCTCGAATACATAGCGAGCACTCTACCATTTGAGCTACATCCCCATGGTTTAGAACTGTCGAGGAAGCTCTTGTTTCAGTCGCCAAACAAGAGGTTAAAAAATTTCTGGGAAGGTGTTTCTTGTATAAGATTTCAATATTCAGTAGTTTTCTGAAGAAAATTAATTAAAAACTCGATGTCCTTAACTTTGGAGATGCGGGGTATTGCTACCCCTACTTCTGGCTTGATAAGTGGGCGCTCTACCATTTGACCTACATCCCATGTTTAGCAAATCTCGCGGAATTTTTTTTCGCTTAGTCAGCAACTATGAAGTTTTTCTTTTCGTTCGCAGAAAATCTACTCGTTAGGAATTTCAATATGCAAAAGATTATCTGGAGATAGTGTTTACCAGTTAATGAGTGACTCTAGATTTGGAGATGCGGGGCATTAATCACCGTACCTCTCGCTAGCTAAGCGAGCGCTCTATCATTTGAGCTACATCCCCATGATTTATAACTGTCGAGGAAGTTTTTGTTTCAGTCGCCAAACAAGAGGTTAAAATTTTTCTTGGAAGGTATTTTTTGTATAAGACCTCAATACTCAGTAGTTTTCTGAAGAAAATTAAATAAGTGCTCGATGTCCTTAACTTCGGAGATGCGGGGTGTTGCTCACCGTACTTCTGGCTTGCTAAGAAGGCGCTCTACCATTTGACCTACATTCCATGTGTATCAAATCTCTCGGAATTTTTTTCGCTTAGTCAGCAACTATGAAATTTTTTTTTCGTTCGCAGAAAATCTACTTGTTAGGAATTTCAATATGCAATAGATTATCTGCAGATAGTGATTACCATTTGGTGAGTGGCTCTAGTTTTGCAGATGCGGGGCATCGATCCCCGTACCTCTCGCATGCAAAGCTAGCGCTCTACCATTTGAGCTACGTCCCCATAGTTTAGAACTGTCGAGGAAGCTTTTATTTCAGTCGGCAAACAAGAGGTTATAAATTTTCTGGGAAGGTATTTCTTGTATAAGACTTCAATATTCAGTAGTTTTCTGAAGAAAATTAATTAAAAACTCGATGTCCTTAACTTTGGAGATTCGGGGTATTGCTCCCCGTAATTCTGGCTTGATAAGTGGGCGCTCTACCATTTGACCTACATCCCATGGTTTTCAAATCTCGCAGAATTTTTTTTCGCTTAGTCAGCAACTATGAAGTTTTTTTTTCGTTCGCAGAAAATCTACTTGTTAGGAATTTCAACATGCAATAGATTATCTGCAGATAGTGATTACCATTTGATGAGTGGCTCTAGTTTTGGAGATGCGGGGCATCGATCCCCGTACCTCTCGCATGCAAAGCAAGAGCTCTACTATTTGAGCTACATCGCCATAATTTAGAACTGTCGAGGAAGCTTTTGTTTCAGTCGGCAAACAAGAGGTTATAAATTTTCTGGGAAGGTATTTCTTGTATAAGATTTCAATATTCAGTAGTTTTCTGAAGAAAATTAATTAAAAACTCGATGTGCTTAACTTTGGAGATGCGGGTTATTGCTCCCCGTACTTCTAGCTTGATAAGTGGGCGCTCTACCATTTGACCTACATCCCATGATTTTCAAATCTCGCGGAATTTTTTTTCGCTTAGTCAGCAACTATGAAGTTTTTTTCGTTCGCAGAAAATCTACTTGTTAGGAATTTCAATATGCCATAGATTATCTGCAGATAGTGATTACCATTTGATGACTGGCTCTAGTTTTGGAGATGCGATCCCCGTACCTCTCGCATGCAAAGCGAGCGCTCTACCATTTGAGCTACATCCCCATAGTTTAGAACTGTCGAGGAAGCTTTTATTTCAGTCGGCAAACAAGAGGTTATAAATTTTCTGGGAAGGTATTTCTTGTATAAGATTTCAATATTCAGTAGTTTTCTGAAGAAAATTTATTAAAAACTTGATGTCCTTAACTCTGGAGATGCGGGGTATTGCTCCCCGTACTTCTGGCTTGATAAGTGGGCGCTCTACCATTTGAACTACATCCCAAGTTTTTCAAATCTCGCGGAATTTTTTTTCGCTTAGTCAGCAACTATGAAGTTTTTCATTTCGTTCGCAGAAAATCTACTTAATAGGAATTTCAATATGCAATACATTATCTGGAGATAGTGATTACCATTTGATGAGTGACTCTAGATTTGGAGACGGGGGGCCTTGATCCCCGTACCCCTCGCATGCTAAGCGAGCGCTCTACCATTTGAGCTACATCCCCATGATTGATAACTGTCGAGGAAGCTTTTGTTTCAGTCGGCAAACAAGAGGTTAAAATTTTTCATGGAAGGTATTTCTTGTATAAGACTTCAATATTCAGTAGTTTTCTGAAAAAGGTTAATTAATTGCTCGATGTCCTTAATTTCGGAGATATGGGGTATTGCTCCCCGTACTTCTGGCTTGATAAGTGGGCGCTCTTCCATTTGACCTACATCCCATTTTTATCAAATCTCGCGGAATTTTTTTTCGCTTAGTCAGCAACTATGAAGTGTTCTTTTCGTTCGCAGAAAATCTACTTGTTAGGAATTTCAATATGCAATAGATTATCTGGAGATAGAGATTACCATTTGATGAGTGACTCAAGTTTTGGAGATGCGGGGCATTGATACCCGTACCTCTAGAATGCTAAGCGAGCTCTCTACCATTTGAGCTACATCCCAATGATTTATAACTGTCGAGGAAGCTTTTGTTTCAGTCGGCAAACAAGAGGCTACAATTTTTCTTGAAAGGTATTTCTTGTATAAGACTTCAATATTCAGTAGTTTTCTGGAGAAAGTTAATTAATTGTTCGATGTCTTTAACTTCGGAGATGCGGGGTATTGCTCCCCCGTACTTCTGGCTTGCTAAGTAGGCGCTCTACCATTTGACATACATCCCTTGTTTATCAAATCTCGCGGAATTTTTTTTCGCTTAGTCAGCAACTATGAAGTTTTTCTTTTCGTTCGCAGAAAATCTTCTTGTTAGGAATTTCAATATGCAAAATAGATTATCTGGAGATAGTGATTACCATTTGATGAGTGACTCAAGTTTTGGAGATGCGGGGCATTGATCCCCGTACCTCTCGCATGCTAAGCGAGCGCTCTACCATTTGAGCTACATCCTCATGATTTATAACTGTCGAGGAAGCTTTTGTTTCAGTCGGCAAACAAGAGGTTATAAACTTTCTGGGAAGGTATTTCTTGTATAAGATTTCAATATTCAGTAGTTTTCTGAAGAAAGTTAATTAAAAACTCGATGACCTTAACTTTGGAGATGCGGGGTATTGTTCCACGTACTTCTGGCTTGATAAGTGGGCGCTCTTCCATTTGACCTACATCCCAATTTTATCAAATCTCGCGGAATTTTTTTTCGCTTAGTCAGCAACTATGAAGTTTTTCTTTTCGTTCGCAGAAAATCTATCAATATGCAATAGATTATCTGGAGATAGAGATTACCATTTTATGAGTGACTCAAGTTTTGGAGATGCGGGGCATTGATCCCCGTACCTCTCGCATGCTAAGCGAGCGCTCTACCATTTGAGCTACATGTCAATGATTTATAACTGTCGAGGAAGCTTTTGTTTCAGTCGGCAAACAAGAGGCTAAAATTTTTCTTGAAAGGTATTTCTTGTATAAGACTTCAATATTCAGTAGTTTTCTGAAGTAAATTAATTAATTGTTCGATGTCTTTAACTTCGGAGATGCGGGGTATTGCTCCCCCGTACTTCTGGCTTGCTAAGTAGGCGCTCTACCATTTGACCTACATCCCATGTTTATCAAATCTCGCGGAATTTTTTTCCGCTTAGCCAGCAACTATGAACTTTTTCTTTTCGTTCGCAGAAAATTTACTTCTTAGGAATTTCAAAATGCAATAGATTATCTGGAGATAGTGATTAAAATTTGATGAGTCACTCTAATTTTGGAGATGCGGTGCATCGATCCCCGTACCTCTCGCATGCAAAGCGAGCGCTCTACCATTTGAGCTACATCCCCATAATTTACAACTGTCGAGGAAGCTTTTGTTTCAGTCGGCAAACAAGAGGTTATAATCTTTCTGGGAAGGTATTTCTTGTATAAGATTTCAATATTCAGTAGTTTTCTGAAGAGAATTAATTAAAAACTCGATGTCCTTAACTTTGGAGATGCGTGGTATTGCTCCCCGTTTTTCTGGCTTGATAAGTGGGCGCTCTTCCATTTGACCTACATCCCATGTTTATCAAATCTCGCGGAATTTTTTTTCGCTTAGTCAGCAACTATGTAGTTTTTCTTTTCGTTCGCAGAAAATCTACTTGTTAGGAATTTCAATATGCAATAGATTATCTGGAGATAGTGATTACCATTTGATGAGTGACTCAAGTTTTGGAGATGCGGGGTATTTTTTCCCCGAACCTCTCGCATGCTAAGCGAGCGCTCTACCTTTTGAGCTACATCCCCATGATTCATAACGGTCGAGTAAGCTTTTGTTTCAGTCGGCAAACAAGAGGTTAAAATTTTTCTTGGAAGGTATTTCTTGTATAAGACTTCAATACTCAGTAGTTTTCTGAAGATATTTAGTTAATTGCTCGATGTCCTTATTTTTGGAGATGCGGGGTTTTGCTCCCCCGTACTTCTGGCTTGCTAAGTAGGCGCTCTACCATTTGACCTACATCCCATGTTTATCAAATCTCGCGGAATTTTTTTTCGCTTAGCCAGCAACTATGAACTTTTTCTTTTCGTTCGCAGAAAATTTACTTCTTAGGAATTTCAAAATGCAATAGATTATCTGGAGATAGTGATTACCATTTGATGAGTGACTCAAGTTTTGGAGATGCGGGGTATTTTTTCCCCGAACCTCTCGCATGCTAAGCGAGCGCTCTACCTTTTGAGCTACATCCCCATGATTCATAACGGTCGAGAAAGCTTTTGTTTCAGTCGGCAAACAAGAGGTTAAAATTTTTCTTGGAAAGTATTTCTTGTATAAGACTTCAATATTCAGTAGTTTTCTGAAGAAATTTAATTAATTTCTCGATGTCCTTAACTTTGGAGATGCGGGGTTTTGCTCCTCGTACTTCTGGCTTGCTAAGTGGGCGCTCTTCCATTTGACCTACATCCCATGTTTATCAAATCTCGCGGAATTTTTTTTTCGCTTAGTCAGCAACTATGAAGTTTTTCTTTTCGTTCGCAGAAAATCTACTTATTAGGAATTTCAATATGCATTAGATTATCTGGAGATAGTGATTACCATTTAATGAGTGACTCAAGTTTTGGAGATGCGGTGCATTGATCCCCGAACGTCTCGCATGCTACGCGAGCGCTCTACCATTTGAGCTACATCCCCATGATTTATAACTGTCGAGGAAGCTTTTGTTTCAGTCGGCAAACAAGAGGTTAAAATTTTTCTTGTAAAGTATTTCTTGTATAAGACTTCAATATTCAGTAGTTTTCTGAAGAAATTTAATTAATTTCTCGATGTGCTTATTTTTGGAGATGCGGGATTTTGCTCCCCGTACTTCTGGCTTGATAAGTGGGCGCTTTACCATTTGACCTACATCCCATATTTATCAAATGTCGCGGAATTTTTTTTCGCTTAGTCAGCAACTATGAAGTTTTTCTTTTCGTTCGCAGAAAATCTACTTATTAGGAATTTCAAAATGCAATAGATTATGTGGAGATAGTGATTACCATTTGATGAGTGGCTCTAAATTTGAAGATGCGGGGCATTGATCCCCGTACCTCTCGCATGCTAAGCGAGCGCACTAACATTTGAGCTACAAATCTCGCGGAATTTTTTAAATGAAATCTCGCCGAATTTGATAAGAATCTCGCGGAATTTTTTTTCGCAAAGTCAGCAACTATGAAGTTTTTCTTTTCGTTCGCAGAAAATCTATTTGTTAGGAATTTCAATATGCAATAGATTATCTGGAGATCGTGATTACCATTCGATGAGTGGCTCTAGTTTTGGAGATGCGGGTCATCGACCCCCGTACCTCTCGCATGCAAAGCCAGCGCTCTACCATTTGAGCTACATCCCCATAATTTTAAACTGTCGAGGAAGCTTTTGTTTCAGTCGGCAAACAAGAGATTATAAATTTTCTGGGAAGGTATTTCTTGTATAAGATTTCAATATTCAGTAGTTTTCTGAAGAAAGTTATTTAAAAACTCGATGTCCTTAACTTTGGAGATGCGGGGTATTGCTCCCCGTACTTCTGGATTGATAAGTGGGCGCTCTACCATTGGACCTACATCCCATGTTTATCAAATCTCGCGGATTTGTTTTTCGCTCAGTCAGCAACTATGAAGTTTTTTTCGTTCACAGAAAATCTACTTGATAGGAATTTCAATATGCAATAGATTATCTGGAGATAGTGATTACCTTTTTGATGAGTGGCTCTAGTTTTGAAGATCCGGGGCATCGCTCCCCGTACCACTCGCATGCATAGCAAGCGCTCTACCATTTGAGCTACATCCCCACAGTTTAGAACCGTCGAGGAAGCTTTTGTTTCAGTCGGCAAACAAGAGGTTATGAATTTTCTGGGAAGGTATTTCTTGTATGGGATTTCAATATTCAGTAGTTTTCTGAAGAAAGTTAATAAAATACTCGATGTGCTTAACTTTGGAGATGCGGGGTAGTGCTCCCGTATTTCTGGCTGGATAAGTGGGCGCTTTACCATTTGACCTACATCCCATATTTATCAAATGTCGCGGAATTTTTTTTCGCTTAGTCAGCAACTATGAAGTTTTTCTTTTCGTTCGCAGAAAATCTACTTATTAGGAATTTCAAAATGCAATAGATTATGTGGAGATAGTGATTACCATTTGATGAGTGGCTCTAGTTTTGAAGATCCGGGGCATCGCTCCCCGTACCTCTCGCATGCATAGCAAGCGCTCTACCATTTGAGCTACATCCCCACAGTTTAGAACCGTCGAGGAAGCTTTTGTTTCAGTCGGCAAACAAGAGGTTATGAATTTTCTGGGAAGGTATTTCTTGTATGGGATTTCAATATTCAGTAGTTTTCTGAAGAAAGTTAATAAAATACTCGATGTGCTTAACTTTGGAGAAGCTGGGTAGTGCTCCCGTATTTCTGGCTGGATAAGTGGGCGCTTTACCATTTGACCTACATCCCATATTTATCAAATGTCGCGGAATTTTTTTTCGCTTAGTCAGCAACTATGAAGTTTTTCTTTTCGTTCGCAGAAAATCTACTTATTAGGAATTTCAAAATGCAATAGATTATGTGGAGATAGTGATTACCATTTGATGAGTGGCTCTAAATTTGAAGATGCGGGGCATTGATCCCCGTACCTCTCGCATGCTAAGCGAGCGCACTAACATTTGAGATACAAATCTCGCGGAATTTTTTTAATCAAATCTCGCCGAATTTGATAAGAATCTCGCGGAATTTTTTTTCGCAAAGTCAGCAACTATGAAGTTTTTCTTTTTTTTTCGCAGAAAATCTATTTGTTAGGAATTTCAATATGCAATAGATTATCTGGAGATCGTGATTACCATTTGATGAGTGGCTCAAGTGTTGGAGCTGCGAGGAATTGATCCCCGTGCCTCTAGCATGCTAAGCGAGCTCTCTACCATTTGAGCTACATCCCAATGATTTAAAACTGTCGAAGAATCTTTTGTTTCAGTCGGCGAACAGGAGGCGAAATTTTTTTGGAAGGTGTTTCTTGTATAAGACTTCAATATTCAGTAGTTTTCTGAAGAAAGTTAATTAATTGCTCGATGTCCTTAACTTCGGAGATGCGGGGTATTGCTCCCCGTACTTCTGGCTTGCTAAGTAGGCGCTCTACCATTCTACCTTCATCCCATGTTTATCAAATCTCTCGGAATTTTTTTTTCGCTTAGTCAGCAACTCTGCAGTTTTTCTTTTCGTTCGCAGAAAATCTACTTGTTAAGAAATTCAATATGCAAAAGATTATATGGAGATAGTGATTACCATTTGCTGAGTGGCTCTAAATTTGGAGATGCGGGGCATTGATCACCGTAACTCTCGCATGCTAAGCGAGCGCTCTAATATTTGAGCTACATCCCCAATGTTTACAACTGTCGAGGAAGCCTTTGTTTCAGTCGGCAAACAAGAGGTTATAAATTTTCTGGTAAGGTATTTCTTGTTTAAGACTTCAAAATTCACTAGTTTTCTGAAGAAAATTAATTAATTGCTCGATGTCCTTAACTTCGGAGATGCGGGGAATTGCTCCCCGTACTTCTGGCTTGCTAAGTAGGCGCTCTACCATTTGACCTACATGCCATGTTTATCAAATCTCGCGGATTTTTTTTTTTTGCTTAGTCAGCAACTACGAAGTTTTTCTTTTCGTTCGCAGAAATTCTACTTGTTAGAAATTTCAATATGCAATAGATTATCTAGAGATAGTGATTACCTTTTGATGAGTGGCTCTTGTTTTGTAGATGCGGTGCATCGATCACCGTACCTCTCGCATGCAAAGCGACCGCTCTACAATTTGAGCTACATCCCCATAGTTTAGAACTGTCGAGGAAGCTTTTGTTTCAGTCGGGAAACAGGACGTTATAAATTTTCTGGGAAGGTATTTCTTTTACAAGATTTCAATTTTCAGTAGTTTTCTGGAGAAAGTTAATTAAATACTCGATGTCCTTAACTTTGGAGATGCGGGGTATTGCTCCCCGTATTTCTGGCTTTATAAGTGGGCGCTCTACCATTTGACCTTCATCCCCATTACAATCAAATCTCGCGGAAGTTTTTTTCGCTTAGTCAGCAACTATGAAGTTTTTCTTTTCGTTCGCAGAAATTCTACTTGTTAGAAACTTCAATATGCAATACATTATCGAGAGATAGTGATTACCTTTTGATCAGTGGCTCTTGTTTTGTAGATGCGGTGCATCGATCACCGTACCTCTCGCATGCAAAGCGACCGCTCTACAATTTGAGCTACATCCCCATAGTTTAGAACTGTCGAGGAAGCTTTTGTTTCAGTCGGGAAACAGGATGTTATAAATTTTCTGGGAAGGTATTTCTTTTACAAGATTTCAATTTTCAGTAGTTTTCTGGAGAAAGTTAATTAATTGCTCGATGTCCCTAACTTCGGAGATGCCGGGTATTACTCCCCGTACTTCTGACTTGCTAAGTAGGCGCTCTACCATTTGACCTTCATCCCCATTACAATCAAATCTCGCGGAAGTTTTTTTCGCTTAGTCAGCAACTATGAAGTTTTTCTTTTCGTTCGCAGAAATTCTACTTGTTAGAAACTTCAATATGCAATACATTATCGAGAGATAGTGATTACCTTTTGATGAGTGGCTCCTGTTTTGTAGATGCGGTGCATCGATCACCGTACCTCTCGCATGCAAAGCGACCGCTCTACAATTTGAGCTACATCCCCATAGTTTAGAACTGTCGAGGAAGCTTTTGTTTCAGTCGCGAAACAAGAGGTTATAAATTTTCTTGGAAGGTATTTCTTGTATAAGACTTCAATTTTCAGTATTTTTCCGAAGAAAGTTAATTAATTGCTCGATGTCCTTAACTTCGGAGATGCCGGGTATTACTCCCCGTACTTCTGACTTGCTAAGTAGGCGCTCTACCATTTGACCTTCATCCCATGTTTATCAAATCTCGCGAAATTTTTTTTCGCTTAGTCAGCAACTATGAAGTTTTTCTTTTCATTCGCAGAAAATCTACTTGTTAGGAATTTCAATATGCAATATATTATCTTGAGATAGTGAATAGCATTTGATGAGTGGCTCTATTTTTGGAGAAGCGGGGCATCTATCCCCGTACCTTTCGCATGCAACGCCAGCGCTCTACCATTTGAGCTACATTCCCATAGTTGTGAACTGTCGAGGAAGCTTTTGTTTCAGTCGGCAAACAAGAGGTTATAAAATTTCTGGGAAGGTATTTCTTGTACAAGATTTCAAAATTCAGTAGTTTTCTGGAGAAAATTAATTGAGACCCTGTGTAATTGTTATTCGCTTTTTGAAGTAAAAACAGTTGCACATTGAAACTTCATTCGGAAAGCAGACCTTTCGAGAAAAAACCTCATGGTTACCGATTGATCTCAAGACCTACGCCCTGCATCTCCATAACCTGAGACCTTACGTAATCGTTATTCGCTTTCTGCAGAAAAACTATTGCATACTGAAACTTCTTTCCAGAAGCAGACTTTCTGCGAAAAAACTCATAGTTGCCGACTGAGCAAGAGAATTACGCGATTGTTCTTAACAACGTGGATGTACGTCAAATGGTAGAGCGCTCGCTTCGCATGCGAGAGGTACGGAGATCAATTCCCCGCATCTCCAAAACTTAAGACATTTCGAAATTGTTTGCTTTTCTTTTTCTGCAGAAAAACTATTGAACATTGAAACTTCAACCTAATAGCAGATCTACCAAGAAAAAACTCAGAATTGCCGACTGGACAAACTATCTACGCGATACTTTAACATAAAGTGGAGGTACCCCAAATGGTAGATCGCTCGCTTTGCTTGCGAGAGGTTCGGAGATAAACGCCCTGCATCTCCATAACCTGAAACCTTGCGTAATTGTTGTTTGCTTTCTGAAGAAAAAGTATTGCACATTGAAAGTTCTTAACAGAAGCAGACTTTCTGCGACAAAAAACCTGTTACATCTACAGGTATTGATCTACTCTCGCATGCAAGGCCAGCGCTCTACCATTTAAGCTACATCCCCATAGTTCAGAACTGTCGAGGAAGCCTTTGTTTCAGTCGGCAAACAAGAGGTTATAAATTTTCTGGGAAGGTATTTCTTGTATAAGACTTCAATTTTCATTAGTTTTCTGAAGAAAGTTAATTAATTGTTCAATGTCCTTAACTTCGGAGATGCGGGGTATTGCTCCCCGTACTTGTGGCTTGTTAAGTAGGCGCTCTACCATTTGACCTACATCACATGGTTATCAAATCTCGCGCAATTTTTTTTCGCTGAGTCAGCAACTATGAACTTTTTCTTTTGGTACGCATAAAATCTACATGTTAGGAATTTCAATATGCAATAGATTATCTGGAGACAGTGATTACCATTTATTGAGTGGATCTAGTTTTGGAGATCCCGGGCTTAGATCCCCGTACCTCTCGCAAGCAAAGCGAGCGCTCTACCATTTGAGCTACATCCCCGTAGTTTAGATCTGTCGAGGAAGCCTTTGTTTCAGTCGGCAAACAAGAGGTTATAAATTTTCTGGGAAGGTATTTCTTGTATAAGACTTCAATTTTCATTAGTTTTCTGAAGAAAGTTAATTAATTTTTCAATGTCCTTAACTTCGGAGATGCGGGGTATTGCTCCCCTTAGTTCTGGCTTGTTAAGTAGGCGCTCTACCATTTGACCTACATCCCATGGTTATCAAATCTCGCGGAATTTTTTTTTTCGCTTAGTCAGCAACTATGAAGTTTTTCTTTTCGTTCGCAGAAAATCTACTTGGTAGGAATTTCAATGTGCAATAGATTATCTGGAGACAGTGATTACCATTTGATGAGTCGATCTAGTTTTGGAGATCCGGGGCATCGCTCCCCGTACCTCTCGCATGCAAAGCGAGCGCTCTACCATTTGAGCTACATCCCCATAGTTTACAACTGTCGAGGAAGCCTTTGTTTCAGTCGGCAAACAAGAGGTTATAAATTTTCTGGGAAGGTATTTCTTGTATAAGACTTCAATATTCAGTAGTTTTCTGAAGAAAGTTAATTAATTGCTCGATGTCCTTAACTTCGGAGATGCGGGGTATTGCTCCCCGTACTTCTGGCTGGCTAAGTAGGCGATGTACCATTTGACCTACATCCCATGTTTATCAAATTTCGCGAATTTTTTTTTTCGCTTAGTCAGCAACTACGAAGCTTTTCTTTTCGTTCGCAGAAAATCTACTTGTTAGGAATTTCAATATGCAATATATTATCTGGAGATAGTGATTACCATTTGATGAGTGGCTCTACTTTTGGAGATGCGGGCATCGATCCCCGTACCTCTCGCATGGAAAGAGAGCGCTCTACCATTTGAGCTACACCCCCATAGTTTAGAACTGTCGAGGAAGCTTTTGTTTCAGTCGGCAAACAAGAGGTTATAAATTTTCTGGGAAGGTATTTCTTGTACAAGATTTCAATACTCAGTAGTTTTCTAAAGAAAGTTATTTAAATATTCGATGTCCTTAACTTCGGAGATGCGGGGTATTGCTCCCCATACTTCTGGCTTGTTAAGTAGGCGCTCTACCATTTGACCTACATCCCATGGGTATCAAATCTCGCGGAATTTTTTTTTCGCTTAGTCAGCAACTATGAAGTTTTTCTTTTCGTTTGCAGAAAATCTACTTGTTAGGAATTTCAATGTGCAATAGATTATCTGGAGACAGTGATTACCATCTGATGAGTCGATCTAGTTTTGGAGATGCGGGCATCGATCCCCGTACCTCTCGCATGGAAAGCGAGCGCTCTACCATTTGAGCTACACCCCATGGTTATCAGATCTCGCGGAATTTTTTTTTTCGCTTAGTCAGCAACTATGAAGTTTTTCTTTTCGTTCGCAGAAAATCTACTTGTTAGGAATTTCAATATGCAATATATTATCTGGAGATAGTGATTACCATTTGATGAGTGGCTCTACTTTTGGAGATGCGGGCATCGATCCCCGTACCTCTCGCATGGAAAGCGAGCGCTCTACCATTTGAGCTACACCCCCATAGTTTAGAACTGTCGAGGAAGCTTTTGTTTCAGTCGGCAAACAAGAGGTTATAAATTTTCTGGGAAGGTATTTCTTGTACAAGATTTCAATACTCAGTAGTTTTCTAAAGAAAGTTATTTAAATATTCGATGTCCTTAACTTCGGAGATGCGGGGTATTGCTCCCCATACTTCTGGCTTGTTAAGTAGGCGCTCTACCATTTGACCTACATCCCATGGGTATCAAATCTCGCGGAATTTTTTTTTCGCTTAGTCAGCAACTATGAAGTTTTTCTTTTCGTTTGCAGAAAATCTACTTGTTAGGAATTTCAATGTGCAATAGATTATCTGGAGACAGTGATTACCATCTGATGAGTCGATCTAGTTTTGGAGATCCGGGGCATGTATCCCCGTACCTCTCGCATGCAAAGCGAGCGCTCTACAATTTGAGCTACATCCCCATAGTTTACAACTGTCGAGGAAGCCTTTGTTTCAGTCGGCAAACAAGAGGTTATAAAATTTCTGGGAAGGTATTTCTTGTATAAGACTTCAATATTCAGTAATTTTCTGAAGAAAGTTAATTAATTGCTCGATGTCCTTAACTTCGGAGATGCGGGGTTTTGCTCCCCGTACTTCTGGTTGGCTAAGTAGGCGATCTACCATTTGACCTACATCCCATGTTTATCAAATCTCGCGGATTTTTTTTTCGCTTAGTCAGCAACTACGAAGCTTTCAATTTCGTTCGCAGAAAATCTACTTGTTAGGGATTTCAATATGTAATAGATTATCTGGAAATCGTGATTACCATTTGATGAGTGGCTCTACTTTTGGAGATGCGGGCATCGATCCCCGTACCTCTCGCATGAAAAGCGAGCGCTCTACCATTTGAGCTACACCCCCATAGTTTAGAACTGTCGAGGAAGCTTTTGTTTCAGTCGGCAAACAAGAGGTTATAAATTTTCTGGGAAGGTATTTCTTGTACAAGATTTCAATACTCAGTAGTTTTCTAAAGAAAGTTATTTAAATATTCGATGTCCTTAACTTCGGAGATGCGGGGTATTGCTCCCCATACTTCTGGCTTGTTAAGTAGGCGCTCTACCATTTGACCTACATCCCATGGGTATCAAATCTCGCGGAATTTTTTTTTCGCTTAGTCAGCAACTATGAAGTTTTTCTTTTCGTTTGCAGAAAATCTACTTGTTAGGAATTTCAATGTGCAATAGATTATCTGGAGACAGTGATTACCATCTGATGAGTCGATCTAGTTTTGGAGATCCGGGGCATGTATCCCCGTACCTCTCGCATGCAAAGCGAGCGCTCTACCATTTGAGCTACATCCCCATAGTTTACAACTGTCGAGGAAGCCTTTGTTTCAGTCGGCAAACAAGAGGTTATAAAATTTCTGGGAAGGTATTTCTTGTATAAGACTTCAATATTCAGTAATTTTCTGAAGAAAGTTAATTAATTGCTCGATGTCCTTAACTTCGGAGATGCGGGGTTTTGCTCCCCGTACTTCTGGTTGGCTAAGTAGGCGATCTACCATTTGACCTACATCCCATGTTTATCAAATCTCGCGGATTTTTTTTTCGCTTAGTCAGCAACTACGAAGCTTTCAATTTCGTTCGCAGAAAATCTACTTGTTAGGAATTTCAATATGCAATAGATTATCTGGAAATCGTGATTACCATTTGATGAGTGGCTCTACTTTTGGAGATGCGGGCATCGATCCCCGTACCTCTCGCATGCAAAGCGAGCGCTCTACCATTTGAGCTACATCCCCATAGTTTAGAACTGTCGAGGAAGCTTTTGTTTCAGTCAGCAAACAAGAGGTTATTAAGTTTCTGGGAAGGTATTTCTTGTACAAGATTTCAATATTCAGTAGTTTTCTAAAGAAAGTTATTTAAATACTCGATGTCCTTAACCTCGGAGATGCGGGGTATTGCTCCCCGTACTTCTGGCTTGATAAGTGGGCGCTCTACCATTTGACCTTCATCCCCATTACCATCAAATCTCGCGGAAGTTTTTTTCCGCTTAGTCAGCAACTATGAAGTTTTTCTTCGCAGAAAATCTACTTGTTAGGAATTTCAATATGCAATAGATTATCTGGAGATAGTGATTACCATTTAATGAGTGGCTCTACTTTTGGAGATGCGGGGCATCGATCCCCTACCTCTCGCATGCAAAGCGAGCGCTCTATCATTTGAGCTACATCCGCATAGTTTAGAACTGTAGAGGAAGCCTTTGTTTCAGTCGGCAAACATGAGGTTAAAATTTTTCTTGGAAGGTATTTCTTGTATAAGACTTCAATTTTCAGTAGTTTTCTGAGGAAAGTTAATTAATTGCTCGATGTCCTTAACTTCGGAGATGCCGGGTATTGCTCTCCGTACTTCTGGCTTGCTAAGTAGGCACTCTACCATTTGACCTACATCCCATGTTTATCAAATCTCGCGGAAGTTTTTTTTCGCTTAGTCAGCAACTATGAAGTTTTTCTTCGCAGAAAATCTACTTGTTAGGAATTTCAATCTGCAATAGATTATCTGGAGATAATGATTAGCTTTTAATAAGTGGCTCTAGTTTTGGAGATGCGGGTCATTGCTCTCCGTACCTCTCGCATGCTAAGCGAGCGCTCTACCATTTGAGCTACAACCCCATAGTTTTGAACTGTCGTTGAAGCCTTTGTTTCAGGCAAACAAGAGGTTATAAATTTTCTGGGAAGGTATTTCTTGTAAAAGATTTCAATATTCAGAAGTTTTCTGAAGAAAGTTAATTAAATACTCGATGTCCTTAACTTTGGAGATGCGGAGTATTGCCCCCCGTACTTCTGGCTTGATAAGTGGGCGCTCTACCAATTGACCTACATCCCATGTTCATCAAATCTCGCGGAGTTTTTTTTTCGCTTAGTCAGCAACTATGAAGTTTTTCTTTTCGTTCGCAGAAAATCTACTTGTTAGCAATTTCAATATGCAATAGATTATCTTGAGATAGTGATTACCATTTGATGAGTGGCTCTAGTTTTGGAGATTCGGGGCATCAATCCCGGTACCTCTCGCATGCAAAGAGAGCGCTCTACCATTTGAGCTACATCCCCATAGTTTAGAACTGTCGAAGAAGCCTTTGTTTCAGTCGGCAAACAAGAGGTTATAAATTTTCTGGGAAGGTATTCCTTGTACAAGATTTCAATATTTAGTAGTTTTCTGAAGAAAGTTAATTAAATACTCGATTTCCTTAATTTTGAGATGCGGAGTATTGCTCCCCGTACTTCTGGCTTGATAAGTGGGCGCTCTACCAATTGACCTACATCCCATGTTCATCAAATCTCGCGGAATTTTTTTTCGCTTAGTCAGCAACTATGAAGTTTTTCTTTTCGTTCGCAGAAAATCTATTTGTTAGGAATTTCAATATGCAATAGATTATCTTGAGATAGTGATTACCATTTGATGAGTGGCTCTAGTTTCGGAGATTCGGGGCATCGATCCCAGTACCTCTCGCATGCAAAGAGAGCGCTCTACCATTTGAGCTACATCCCCATAGTTTAGAACTGTCGAAGAAGCTTTTGTTTCAGTCGGCAAACAACAGGTTATAAATTTTCTGGGAAGGTATTCCTTGTACAAGATTTCAATATTCAGTAGTTTTCTGAAGAAAGTTAATTAAATACTCGATGTCCTTAACTTTGGAGATGCGGAGTATTGCTCCCCGTACTCCTGGCTTGATAATTGGGCGCTCTACCAATTGACCTACATCCCATGTTCATCAAATCTCGCGGAATTTTTTTTCGCTTAGTCAGCAAATATGAAGTTTTTATTTTCGTTCGCAGAAATCTACTTGTTAGGAACTTCAATATGCAATAGATTACCTTGCGATAGTGATTACCTTTTGATGAGTGGCTATAGTTTTGGAGATTTGGAGCTTCGATACCGGTACCTCTCGCATGCAAAGAGAGCGCTCTACCATTTGAGCTACATCCCCATAGTTTAGAACTGTCGAAGAAGCTTTTGTTTCAGTCGGCAAACAAGAGGTTATATTTTTTCTGGGAAAGTATTCCTTGTACAAGATTTCAATATTCAGTAGTTTTCTGAAGAAAGTTAATTAAATACTCGATGTCCTTAATTTTGGAGATGCGGGGTATTGCTCCCCGTATTTCTGGCTGGATAAGTTGGCGCTCTACCATTTGACCTACATCCCATGGTTATCAAATCTCGCGGAAGTTTTTTTCGCTTAGTCAGCAACTATGAAATTTTTCTTTTCGTTCGCAGAAAATCTACTTGTTAGGAATTTCAATATGCAATAGAATATCTGGAGATATTGATTTCCATTTGATAAGTGGCTCTAGTTTTGGAGATGCGTGGCATCAATCCCCGTACCTCTCGCATGCAAAGCGAGCGCTCTACCATTTGAGCTACATCCCCATTGTTTACAACTGTCGAGGAAGCCTTTGTTTCAGTCGGCAAACAAGAGGTTATAAATTTTCTGGGAAGGTATTTCTTGTTTAAGACTTCAAAATTCACTAGTTTTCTGAAGAAAATTAATTAATTGCTCGATGTCCTTAACTTCGGAGATGCGGGGAATTGCTCCCCGTACTTCTGGCTTGCTAAGTAGGCGCTCTACCATTTGACCTACATGCCATGTTTATCAAATCTCGCGGATTTTTTTTTTCGCTTAGTCAGCAACTACGAAGTTTTTCTTTTCGTTCGCAGAAATTCTACTTGTTAGAAATTTCAATATGCAATAGATTATCTAGAGATAGTGATTACCTTTTGATGAGTGGCTCTTGTTTTGTAGATGCGGTGCATCGATCACCGTACCTCTCGCATGCAAAGCGACCGCTCTACAATTTGAGCTACATCCCCATAGTTTAGAACTGTCGAGGAAGCTTTTGTTTCAGTCGGGAAACAGGAGGTTATAAATTTTCTGGGAAGGTATTTCCTTTACAAGATTTCAATTTTCAGTAGTTTTCTGGAGAAAGTTAAATAAATACTCGATGTCCTTAACTTTGGAGATGCGGTGTATTGCTCCCCGTATTTCTGGCTTTATAAGTGGGCGCTCTACCATTTGACCTTCATCCCCATTACAATCAAATCTCGCGGAAGTTTTTTTCGCTTAGTCAGTAACTATGAAGTTTTTCTTGTCGTTCGCAGAAAATCTACTGGTTAGGAATTTCAATATGCAATAGATTATCTGGAGATAGTGATTACCTTTTGATAAGTGGCTCTAATTTTGGAGATGCCGGGCATTGATCCCCCTAGCTCTCGCATGCTAAGCGAGCGCTTTACCATTAGAGCTACATCCCCATAGTTTAGAGCTGTCGAGGAAGCTTTTGTTTCAGTCGGGAAACAAGAGGTTATAAACTTTCTTGGAAGGTATTTCTTGTATAAGACTTCAATTTTCAGTATTTTTCCGAAGAAAGTTAATTAATTGCTCGATGTCCTTAACTTCGGAGATGCCGGGTATTACTCCCCGTACTTCTGACTTGCTAAGTAGGCGCTCTACCATTTGACCTTCATCCCATGTTTATCAAATCTCGCGAAATTTTTTTTCGCTTAGTCAGCAACTATGGAGTTTTTCTTTTCATTCGCAGAAAATCTACTTGTTAGGAATTTCAATATGCAATATATTATCTTGAGATAGTGATTAGCATTTGATGAGTGGCTCTATTTTTGGAGATGCGGGGCATCGATCCCCGTACCTTTCGCATGCAAAGCCAGCGCTCTACCATTTGAGCTACATTCCCATAGTTGTGAACTGTCGAGGAAGCTTTTGTTTCAGTCGGCAAACAAGAGGTTATAAAATTTCTGGGAAGGTATTTCTTGTACAAGATTTCAAAATTCAGTAGTTTTCTGGAGAAAGTTAATTGAGACCCTGTGTAATTGTTATTCGCTTTTTGAAGTAAAAACTAATGCACATTGAAACTTCATTCGGAAAGCAGACCTTTCGAGAAAAAACCTCATGGTTACCGATTGATCTCAAGACCTACGCGATAGTTTTAAAGACCGAGGGTGTAGCTCAAATGATAGATCGCTCGCTGTGCTTGCGAGAGGTTCGGAGATGAAGGCCCTGCATCTCCATAACCTGAGACCTTACGTAATCGTTATTCGCTTTCTGAAGAAAAACTATTGCATACTGAAACTTCTTTCCAGAAGCAGACTTTCTGCGAAAAACCTCATAGTTGCCGACTGAGCAAGAGAATTACGCGATTGTTCTTAACAACGTGGATGTACGTCAAATGGTAGAGAGCTCGCTTCGCATGCGAGAGGTACGGAGATCAATTCCCCGCATCTCCAAAACTTATGACATTTCGAAATTGTTTGTTTTTCTCTTTCTGCAGAAAAACTATTGAACATTGAAACTTCAACCCAATAGCAGATCTACCAAGAAAAAACTCAGAATTGCCGACTGGACAAACTATCTACGCGATACTTTAACATAAAGTGTAGGTACCCCAAATGGTAGATCGCTCGCTTTGCTTGCGAGAGGTTCGGAGATAAACGCCATGCATCTCTATAACCTGAAACCTTGCGTAATTGTTGTTTGCTTTCTGAAGAAAAAGTATTGCACATTGAAAGTTCTTAACAGAAGCAGACTTTCTGCGACAAAAAACCTCATAGTTGCCGACTGAGAATGAGACCTACGCGATAGATCTTAACAACGGGGATGTAGCTCTAATGGTAGAGCGCTCCCTTCGCATGCCAGAGAAACCGGTAGCAATGCCCAATATCTCCAAAACTTAGGACATTTCGTGAGTGTTTTTCTCTTTCTGCAGAAAAACTATTGCACATTTAAACTTCAACCCAATAGCAGATCTACCAAGAAAAAACTCAGAATTGCCGACTGGACAAACTACCTACGCTTTACTTTAACACAACGTGGAGGTATCGCGAATGGTAGATCGCTCGCTTTGCTTGCGAGAGATTCGGAGATGAAGGCCCTGCATCTCTATAACCTGAGACCTTGCGTAATTGTTGTTTGCTTTCTGGAGAAAAATATTGCATATTGAAACTTCTTTCCAGAAGCAGACTTTCTGCGAAAAACCTCATAGTTGCCGACTGAGCAAGAGAATTACGCGATTGTTCTTAACAACGGGGATGTACGTCACATGGTAGAGCGCTCGCTTCGCATGCGAGAGGTACGGAGATCAATGCCCCGCATCTCCAAAACTTAAGACATTTCGAAATTGTTTGTTTTTCTCTTTCTGCAGAAAAACTATTGAACATTGAAACTTCAACCCAATAGCAGATCTACCAAGAAAAAACTCAGAATTGCCGACTGGACAAACTACCTACGCGATACTTTAACACAAAGTGGAGGTACCCCAATTGGTAGATCGCTCGCTTTGCTTGCGAGAGGTTCGGAGATAAACGCCCTGCATCTCCATAACCTGAGACCTTGCGTAATTGTTGTTTGCTTTCTGAAGAAAAATTATTGCACATTGAAAATTCTTAACAGAAGCAGACTTTCTGCGACAAAAAACCTCATAGTTGCCGACTGAGAATGAGACCTACGCGATAGATCTTAACAACGGGGATGTAGCTCTAATGGTAGAGCGCTCCCTTCGCATGCCAGAGGAACCGGTATCAATGCCCAATTTCTTCAAAACTTAGGACATTTCGTGAGTGTTTTTCTCTTTCTGCGGAAAAACTATTGCACATTGAAACTTCAACCCAATAGCAGATCTACCAAGAAAAAACTCAGAATTGCCGACTGGACAAACTACCTACGCTATACTTTAACACAACGTGGAGGTATCGCGAATGGTAGATCGCTCGCTTTGCTTGCGAGAGGTTCGGAGATGAAGGCCCTGCATCTCCATAACCTGAGACCTTACGTAATCGTTATTCGCGTTCTGAAGAAAAACTATTGCATACTGAAACTTCTTTCCAGAAGCAGACTTTCTGCGAAAAAAAACCTCATAGTTGCCGACTGAGCATCAGACCAACGCGAGAGATGTAACCAGCGGTGATGTAGCTCAAATGGTAGAGCGCTGGCTTCGCATGCGAGAGGTACGGTGATCAATGCCCCAAATCTCCAAAACTTAAGACCTTCCGTAATTGTTTTTATCTTTCTGCAGAAAAACTTTTACACATTGAAACTTTAATCCAATAGCAGACCTACTAAGAAAAAAAATCAGAATTTCCGACTGGATAAACTACCTACGCGATACTTTAACACAACGTGGAGGTAGCCCGAATGGTAGATCGCTCGCTTTGCTTGCGAGAGGTTCGGAGATGAAGGCCCTGCATCTCCATAACCTGAGACCTTACGTAATCGTTATTCGCGTTCTGAAGAAAAACTATTGCATACTGAAACTTCTTTCCAGAAGCAGACTTTCTGCGAAAAACCTCATAGTTGCCGACTGAGCAAGAGAATTACGCGATTGTTCTTAACAACGAGGATGTACGTCACATGGTAGAGCGCTCGCTTCGCATGCGAGAGGTACGGAGATCAATGCCCCGCATCTCCAGAACTTAATACATTTCAAAATTGTTTGTTTTTCTCTTTCTGCAGAAAAACTATTGAACATTGAAACTTCAACCCAATAGCAGATCTACCAAGAAAAAACTCAGAATTGCCGACTGGAAAAACTACCTACGCGATACTTTAACACAAAGTGGAGGTACCCCAAATGGTAGATCGCTCGCTTTGCTTGCGAGAGGTTCGGAGATAAACGCCCTGCATCTCCATAACCTGAGAACTTGCGTAATTGTTGTTTGCTTTCTGAAGAAAAAGTATTGCACATTGAAAATTCTTAACAGAAGCAGACTTTCTGCGACAAAAAACCTCATAGTTGCCGACTGAGAATGAGACCTACGCGATAGATCTTAACAACGGGGATGTAGCTCTAATGGTAGAGCGCTCCCTTCGCATGCCAGAGGAACCGGTATCAATGCCCAATATCTCCAAAACTTAGGACATTTCGTGAGTGTTTTTCTCTTTCTGCAGAAAAACTATTGCACATTGAAACTTCAATCCAATAGCAGATCTACCCAAAAAAAACTCAGAATTGCCGACTGGACAAACTACTTACGCGATACTTTAACACAATGTGGAGGTATCCCGAATGGTAGATCATTCGCTTTGCTTGCGAGAGGTTCGGAGAAAGAGGCCCTGCATCTCCATAACCTGATACCTTGCGTAATTGTTGTTTGCTTTCTGAAGAAAAAGTATTGCATATTGAAACTTCCTAACAGAAGCAGACTTTCTGCGAAAAAAAATCTCATAGTTGCCGATTGAGCTAGAGACCTGCGCGATAGTTATTAATAACTTGGATGTAACTGAAATGGTAGAGCGCTCGCTTCGCATGCGAGAGGTAAGGGGATCAATGCCCTGCACCTCCAGAGCTTCCGTAATTGTATTTGGCTTTATGCAGAAAAAACTATCGCATATTGAAACTTCATGCCAAAAGCAGAACTACTAAGAAAAAAACTCAAAATTGCCGACTGGGCAAAACACCTACGCGGTACTTTACCACAACGTGGAGGCAGCCCGAACGTTAGAGCGCTCGCTTTGCATGCGAGAGGCACGGAGATAAGTGCACCGCATCTCCAAATCCTGAGACCCTGCGTAATCGTTATTTGAGTGTTTTGAGCTCACCAAAAAACTTGCCAGGTCACAAAAAATTGGAGTAAGAATCGACTCGCAAACCCTTAAAGTTCGTCTAAGCAGACTAGTCAAGCAAAAAAACGTTGAAAAATTTTAAGATTGTTCTTGAAGAGAACCGGATGGCCAAGGTTATACGTTTTTCTATTGAAACCATTCAAGACATGGACTTTGAAAAGCTTCAGGTTACTTTTTTGGCCGAGTTGTTCCACATACAACTAACGTTTTTCAACGGAAGCAAAAAAATTAGGTTTTCCTTAATTTTTTGGTTTCGCTCCATTTGATAGTTTCAAAGATTTAACAGGGTGTTTAGAAAAACTTGAAATTTTAGCGAATCGGTTTGTTCTATAAGAAGATTTGCACTAGTCATGTTCTAAGACAAGAGTGCTTATTTCGCCATTATATTTTCTTCACACATGATGAAAATCGGATGGCCAATGTTATACGTTTTTCTATTGAAACCATTCAAGGCATGGAGTTTTAAAAAATTTCAGGGTACTTTTTTGGCCGTTTTTCCACAAAAAAAACATCGTTTTTCAATGAAGGCAATTCAAAATCAGGTTTCCCCTAATTTTTTGTTTTGCTTCGTTTGATAGTTTCAAAGCCTAACAGGTTGCTCAGAAAAACTTAAAATTTAAGCGAAACGATTTGGTCTATAGAAATATTTACACTAGTCCTGTTCTAAGAATAGAGAGCTTATTTCGTCATTATATTTTCTATACACAGACGTCTTGTTTATTTTTGATCGAACAATGGCTTGATTTGATAAGTTTTTTTCTAATTTGAGCTAAATAATTATTCAATTTGAAGCGAAGCAACCTTGCCTAATTTTTTATTGGTTCAATTCATTTTACTAAAAAATGACTTCTGGTCCTACAGGTTTCCCGAGAGGTTAAGGGGTTGAAATGCTATTCAATATGTTCTGCGTGCGTGGTTCCGAATCCCATCCCTGTCGATTAGTTTTTAAAAACACCTGAAATGAATTCGGTAAGCACAAAAACTGATTATTTCCTAATTTTGTTAATAACTCACCCAAAAACTTTGCAGTTCGTCTAAGCAGACTAGTCAAGCAACCAAACGTTGAAAATTTTAGGTTTGTTCAGGAAGAAAATCGGAATGCCAAGTTTATACGTTTTTCTATTGAAACCATTTAAGGCATGGATTTTGAAAAAATTCAGGTTACTTTTTTGGCCGAGTTTTTCCACAAAAATTTATCGTTTTTCAACGTGAGCAATAAAAATTAGGTTTTACTTTTTTACTTAATTTTTTGTGTCGCTTCGTTTGCTAGTTTTAAAGCTCTAACAGGTTGCTTAAAAAACCTTGAAAATTTAGCGAAATTATTTGGTCTTTAAGAAGATTTGCACTAGTTCTGTTCTAAGACTAGAGTACTTATTTCATCGTTATTTTTTCTATACACAGACGTCAAGTCTATTTTTGATCGAACAATGGCTTGATTTGATAAGTTTTTTGTTTTGAGCAAAAAAACTATTCTATTTGAAGCGAAGCAACTTTGCTTTAATTTTTTATTTGTTCGATTCAATTTACCAAAAATTGACTTCTGATGTTTCAGTTTGCCCGAGGGGTTAAGGGGTTGAAGTGATATTCAATATGTTGTGCGTGCGTGGGTCCGAATCCCATACCCGTCGATTAGTTTTTCAAAACATCTGAACTGAATTTTGTAAGCACAAAACTGATATTTACCTAATTTTGTCTAGGAAGAATAAAAAAATTACCTTATTTTGTCTTGTAGCACGATTTGGTTCAAATAACTATTTGAACTAGCCCTGTTCTAAGGCTAAATTGCTAACTTCACCATTTAATTTCAAATACACAGACTAATCAATCAATAGAATTTCAAAAAACTTGAGGTTACGTTTTTGGCCGAGCTTTCCCGCAAAAAAATTATAAGTTTTCTATGGAAGCAATTAAAATTGAAGTTTTTCTGATATTTTTGTTTCGATTCCTTTCAAAGTTTCAAAGCTCGCTCAAAAAAACTTGAAGTTTTAGCGAACTTATTTGGTCTATGAAACGTTCTGAAATGAGTACTGTTCTAAAATTAGGTTAAATTCATAGACATCAAGTCAAATAATGCACAATTTTGGTAAGAGTTGATAGGTTTCATTGTTTTGAGCAAAAAAATTATTCTATTTGAAGAAAAGCAACTTTGCTTAAATTTTTTATTGGTTCGATTGCATTTACCAACGTTTGAATTCAGGTCTTACAGGTTGGCGGAGAGGTTATGGCATTGAAATGCTAATCCAATATGTTCTGCGTGCGTGGGTTTGAATACCACCCCTGTCGATTAGTTTTTTTAAACACCTGAGCTGAATTAGGTACCCAAAAAAACTGATATTTACCTAATTTTGTTAACAACTCACCAAAAAAATTTACAGATCACAAAATTTCACAGCACAAATTGGAATGCAACCAATTGAAAATTGTCTGAGCAGACTAATCATGCAAGCAAACTTTGAAAAAAATTTTTCATCAAGCAATTGGCCAATTAATTTCCGTTTTTTTTACATTGAAACAAACCGAGTCTGCGAGTTTTGTCTAAGCAGAGTAGTCAAGCAACCAAATGTTGAAGAATTTTAAGTTTGTTCATGAAGAAAATCGGATGGCCAATATTATACGTTTCTCTGTTGAAACCATTCAAGGCATGGATTTTTGAAAAACTTCAGGTTACTTTTTTGGCCGAGTTTTTCCACAAAAAACTATCGTTTTTCAACGGAAGCAATGTAAAACTAGGTTTTCCTTAATCTTTTGTTTCGCATCGTTTGATAGTTTCCAAGCTCTAACAGGTGGCTAAGAAAAACTGGAATTTTTAGCGAAACCATTTGGTCTATAAAAAGATTTGCACTAGTCCTGTTCTAAGACTGGTAAGCTTATTTCATCAATACATTTCATATACCCAACGTCAAATATAGTTTTGATCGAACAATAGCTTGATTTGATGCGTTTTTTTGTTCTGAGCTAATAATTATTCTATCTGAAGCGAAGCAAGTTTGCTTCATTTTTTTGGGTTCGATTCAATTAATCAATGATTGCCTTCAGACAGGGTGGCCGAGTGGTTACGCCGTTGGAATATAACTCCAATATGGTCTGAGTGCGTGGCTCTGAATTCCATCTCTGTCGAATAAGTTTTTTAAAACATCAACTGAACTCGGTGAGCACAAAAAGTGATTTCTACCTAAATATGTTTAGAACTCACTAAATAATTTTTAAATCAAAGTTTTTTGAGAAAGATTCGGCAGGCAAACAATTGAAGTTTGTCTAAGCAAACTAGTCAAGCAATCAAAGTTTGAAAAACAACAAGTTTTTTCAAAAAGAAAGTCGATTGGCCAATGTTATACGTTTTTCAATCGAAACTAATCAATCAATGGAATTTCAAAAAATTGAGGTAACGTTTTTGGCCGAGCTTTCCCGCAAAAAATTATCGGTTTTCTATGGAAGCAATTAAAATTGAAGTTTTTCTTATATATTTGTTTCGATTCCTTTCATAGTTTCAAAGCTCGCTCAGAAAAACATGAAGTTTTAGCGAACTGGTTTGGTCTATGAAACGTTCTGAAATGAGTACTGTTCTAAAATTAGAGTACCTACTTCAGCCTTCCAGTTTAAAGTCATAGACATCAAGTCAAATAATGCAAAGTTTTGGTAAGAGTTGATAGGTTTCATTGTTTTGAGCAAAAAAAATTATTCTATTTGAAGAAAAGCAACTTTGCTTAATTCTTTTATTGGTTCGATTGCATTCACCAATGTTTGATTTCAGGTCTTACAGGTTGGCGGAGAGGTTAAGGCATTGAAATGCTAATCCAATATGTTCTGCGTGCGTGGGTTTGAATACCATCCCTGTCGATTAGTTTTCTAAAACACCTGAGCTGAAATAGGTACCCACAAAAACTGATTTTTACCTAATTTTGTTAACAACTCACCAAAAACGTTTACAGATCACAAAAATTCACAGCACAAAATGGAATGCAACCAATTGCAATTTGTCTGAGCAGACTAATCACGCAAGCAAACTTGGAAACAATTTAGAGTTATTTCATCAAGAAAATCAAATGGCCAATGTTTTCCGTTTTTAAATTGAAACAAACCCTCCAAGCGAAAAAAAACTTTGAAAAAATTAATTTTACTTTTTTGGCCGAGTTTTTCTGCAAAAAAATTACCTCCTTTGGAAGTAACCTAAGTTGAAGTTATTTTAAATTTTGTATTGCATTGTTTCATAGTTTCGAGGCTTTATTGGATTGCTTAGAAAATTTTAGCGAAACGAGTTGGCAAAGAAAACAATTTGAACTAAAACTGTACTAAAAGTAGAGTGCTTCACAATTGTTTTGAAATTTCAAACTTTGCTGCAAATTTTTTTTTGGTTCTTTTTGATTTACCAATAGCTGACCTGTGGTCAGACAGGGTGGCCAAAATATAATGGCATTGGACTGCTAATTCAAAACGGTCTGCGTGCCTGGTATCGAATACCATCTGTGCCGACTCGTTTTTAAAAATATATGAACTGAATTCGGTAAGCCTAGAAAATGATTGTTTACCTAAGTTTGTTAAAAACTCATCGAGACAGTTGTTAGATCACAAAAACTAAGAGAATAAATCGACTCGCCAAAATTAGCAGACTTGGCAAGCAACCAAATTTTCAATCATTTAGAATTCTTCTTGAAGCATTTCGGATGGCTAAATATATAAGTTTTTTTATGGAAACCATTGAAGCAAAAGCATCTTGAAAAATTGCAGGTTAGTTTTGTGGCCCAAGTTTTCAGCAACAAAAAAATATTTTTTCAATGGGAGAATTTCGAAAATAGGTTTTTCATAAATTTTTGCTTCGCTTCGTTTCATTGTTTGAAAGCTCTAACAGGTTGCTTAGAAAAACTTGAAATTTCAGTGAAACGAGTTGGTCTATAAAACGCTTTGAACTTGTCCTGTTCTGAAACCAGAGTGCTTACCTCGTCTTTCCAGTTTTTATACAAAGATGTCAATTCTATTCTCGATCAAGCAATGGCTTGCTTTGATAGGTTTTTTTTATTTTGAACAAAACAATATTCTATTTGAAGCATAGCATCTTTGCTTCAAAATTCTTTTGGTTCGATTTAATTTACAAGCGAATGACCTCTGGTATTAAATCCGCCGATTTGTTAAGGCATTAGACTGCTTATCCAATACGCTTTGTGTTCCTGGGTGCGAATCTCATCTCTGACAATTAGTTTTCGAAAACACCTGAACAGAATTCAGTAAGCACAAAAACTGATTTTTACCAAATTTTGTTAAAAACATACTGAGAAATATGTCAGATCACAAGGTATTAGAAAAAAAATCGGCTCACCATTTTTTGAAATTTGTCTACGCAGTTTAGTCAAGCAAGGAAACGTTGAAAAGCTTTCAGTTTTTTCATGAAGAAAATCGGATGACCCTTGTTATAGGTTTTTCTATCGAAAACATTCAAATAATGGAATTTTGAAAATTTTCAGGTTGCTTTTTTGGTCCAGCTTTTCCACAAAAAACTATCGTTTTTCAATCGAAGCAAGACAAAATAAAATTTTCCCTAAATTTTCACTTCGCTTCGTATGATAGTTTGAAAGCTCTAACAGGTTACTTAGAAAACTTGAAAAATTGGCGAAACGATTTGGTCTATAAAGCGATTCGAACTAGTCCTGTTTCAAGACTAGAATGCTTACTTCGTCAATACATTTAATTTACAAAAACTTCAAAACTATTTTTGATCGAACGATGGCCTGATTTGATAGTTTTTTTGATTTTTAATTTTGAGCAAAAAAATATTATATTTAAAGCGTAGCATATCTTTGCTTCAAATTTCCAACGAATGAGTTCAGTGCAGACAGGGTGTCCGAGTGGCTTAGGCGAAGGATAGACTGTTAATATAATACGTTCTGTGTGCGTGGGTTCGAATTCCAGCTATGTTGATTAGTTTTTAAAAACACCTGAAATGAATTCGGTGAGCACAACAACGTATGTTTACCTCAATTGATAATAACTCACCGAGAAAGTTGTCAAATCACAAAAACTAAGAGAACAAATCGACTCGCCAAAATTAGCAGACTTGGCAAGCAACCAAATTTTCAATCATTCAGAATTCTTCTTGAAGCCATTCGGATGCTTAGATATATAAGTTTTTTTATGGAAACTATTGAAGCAAAAGCATTTTGAAAAACTGCAGGTTTTTTTTTGTGGCCCAAGTTTTCAGCAACAAAATTATATTTTTTCAATGGGAGATTTTCGAAAATAGGTTTTTCCTAAATTTTTGTTTCGCTTCGTTTCATTGTTTGAAAGCTCTAACAGGTTGCTTAGAAAAACTTGAAATTTCAGTGAAACGAGTTGGTCTATAAAACACTTTGAACTTATCCTGTTCTGAAACTAGAGTGCTTACCTCGTCTTTCCAGTTTTCATACAAAGATGTCAATTCTGTTTTCGATCGAGCAATGGCTTGCTTTGATAGGTTTTATTATTTTGAACAAAACAGTATTCTATTTTAAGCATAGCATCTTTGCTTCAAATTTTTATTGGTTCGATTCAATTTACCTGCGAATGACCTCTGGTTTTAAAATGACCGATTTGTCAAGGCATTAAACTGCTTATCCAATACGCTCTGCGTTCCTGGGTGCGAATGTCATCTCTGACGATTACTTTTAGAAAAAACCTGAACAGTAAGCACAAAAACTGATTTTTACCAAATTTTGTTAATAATATACTGAGAAAATTGTCAGATCACAAGGTATTAGAAAAAAAATCGGCTCAACTTTTTTTGAAATTTGTCTAAGGAGTTTAGTCAAGCAAAGAAACGTTGAAAAGCTTTAAGTTTTTCCATGAAGAAAATCGGATGACCATTGTTATAGGTTTTTCTATCAAAAACAATCAAATAATGGAACATTGAAAAATTTCAGGTTGCTTTTTGATCCAGCTTTTCCACAAAAAACTATCGTTTTTCAATGGAAGCAAGAAAAAAAACAAAATTTTCCCTAATATTTCAATTCGCTTATTATTATAGTTTGAAAGCTCTAACAGGTTGCTTAGAAAAACTTCGTTTCGCAAAAATTGGCGAAACGATTTGGTCTATAAAACGATTTGAACTAGTCCTGTTTCAAGACTAGAATGCTTAATTCGTCAATACAACTTAATTACAAAAATTTCAAAATTATTTTTGATCGAACGATGGCTTGATTTGATAGCTTTTATTATTTTGAGCAAAAAAAATTTTCTATTTGAAACATAGCATATCTTTGCTTCAAATTTCTATTGTTCGATTCAAATTACCAACGAATGAAATCAGTGCAGACTGGGTGGTTGAGTGGTTTAGGCGATGGATAGACTGCTAATCTAATACGTTCTGTGTGCGAGAGTTCGCATCCCAACTCTGTCGATTAGTTTTTAAAAACACCTGAACTGAATTCGATGAACACAACATTTTATGTTTACCTCAATTGATACTAACTCACCGAGACAGTTGTCAGATCACAAAAACCAAGAGAACAAATCGACTCGCCAAAATTAGCAGACTTGGCAAGCAACAAATTTTTCAATCATTCCGAATTATATTTGAAGCAATTATAGGATGGCTAGATATATAACTTCTTTTATGGAAATCATTGAAGCAAAAGCAGTTTGAAAAACTGCAGCTTAGTTTTGAGGCCCAAGTTTTCAGCAACAAAATTATCTTTTTTCAATGGGAGATTTTCGAAAAAAAGTTTTTTCCTAAATTTTTGTTTCGCTTCGTTTCATTGTATGAAAGTCTAACAGGTTGCTTAGAAAAACTTGAATTTTCAGTGAAACGAATTGGTCTATAAAACGCTTTGAACTTGTCCTGTTCTGAAACTAGAGTGCTTACCTCGTTTTTCCAGTTTTTATACAAAGATGTCAATTCTATTTTCGATGGAGCAATGATTTGCTTTGATAGGTTTTATTATTTTGAACAAAACAATCTTCTATTTGAAGCACAGCATCTTTGCTTCAAGTTTTTATTGGTTCGATTCAATTTACCATCGAATGACCTCTGGTAACAATTTGGCCGATTTGTTAAGGCATTAAGCTGCTAATCCAATACGTTCTGCGTTCCTGTGTGCGATTCCCATCTCTGACAATTAGTTTTCGAAAACACCTTAACAGAATTCAGTAAGCACAAAAACTGATTTTTACCAAGTTTTTTTAATATCATGCCAAGAAATTTGTCAGACCACTAGGCATTAGAAAAAAAATTGGCTCATCATTTTTTAAAATTTGTCTAAGGAGTTTAGTCAAGCAAGGAAACGTTGAAAAGCTTTAAAATTTTTCATGACGAAAATCGGATGACGATTTTTTTTTTATAGGTTTTTCTATCGAAAACAATCAAATAATGGAATTTTGAAAAATTTCAGGTTGCTTATTTGGTCCAGCTTTTCCACAAAAAACTATCGTTTTTCAATGCAAGGAAGACAAAACTAAATTTTCCTTAAATTTTCAATTCGCTTTGTATTAAATCCGCCGATTTGTTAAGGCATTAGACTGCTTATCCAATACGCTTTGTGTTCCTGGGTGCGAATCTCATCTCTGACAATTAGTTTTCGAAAACACCTGAACAGAATTCAGTAAGCACAAAAACTGATTTTTACCAAATTTTGTTAAAAACATACTGAGAAATATGTCAGATCACAAGGTATTAGAAGAAGAATCGGCTCACCATTTTTTGAAATTTGTCTAAGCAGTTTACTCAAGCAAGGAAACGTTGAAAAGCTTTAAGTTTTTTCGTGAAGAAAATCGGATGAACATGGTTATACGTTTTTCTATCGAAAACAATCAATTAATGGAACTTTGAAAAAATTCAGGTTGTTTTTTTGGTCCAGCTTTTCCACAAAAAACTATCGTTTTTCAATGGAAGCAAGACAAAAAATTAAATTTTCCTTAAATTTTCAATTCGCTTCGTATGATAGTTTGAAAGCTCTAACAGGTTGCTTAGAAAAACTTCGTTTCGCAAAAATGAGGAAACGGTTTGGTATATAAAACGATTTGAACTAGTCCTGTTTCAAGACTAGAATGTTTAATTCGTCAATACAATTTAATTACAAAATTTTCGAAATTATTTTTGATCGAACGATGGCTTGATTTGATAGCTTTTATTCTTTTGAGCAAAAAAAAATATTCTCTTTGAAGCATGGCATATCTTTGTTTCAAATTTCTATTGTTCGATTCAATTTACCAACGAATGAGATCAGTGCAAACTGGGTGGTCGAGTGGTTTAGGCGATGGATTGACTGCCTATTTAATACGTTCTGTGTGCGTTGTTTCAAATCCCAGCTCTGTCGATTAGTTTTTAAAAACATCTGAACTGAATTCGGTGAGCACAACATCTTTTGTTTAACTCAATTGATAATAACTCACCGAGAATTTGCCAGATCACAAGTTGTAGAGATAAAATCGGGTCGCAACTTTTTGGAATTCGTCTAAGCAGAGTAGTTAAGCAATTAAATGTTGGAAAATTTTAAGTTTGTTCGTGGAGAAAATCGGTTAGCCATTGTTATACGTTTTTCTTTTGAAAACATTCAAGCAATGCAATTTTGAAAATTTTTCAGGTTATTTTAATTGGTCATGCTTTTCCACAAAAAATTGACGTTTTTCAATGGAACCAATGCAAAATTAAATTTTCCTTAGGTTTTTTTTTTCGCTTCGTTTGATAGTTCGAAAGCCTTTATAGGTTGCTTAGAAAAGGTTCAAACGTTTGCCAAAAGAATTTGTCTATAAAATGATTTAAACTAGACCTGTTCTAGGACTAGAGTGCTTCCTTCGTCGTTACATTTTTTATAAAGAAGACTTCAAGTCTATTTTTGATCGAAAATTGGCTTGATTTCTTCTTGATAGTTTTTTTTTATTTTGATTTAAAAGCATTCTATTTGAAGCACAGCAACTGTGCTTCAAAGTTTTATTGGTTTCATTCAAATTACCAATGAATGACCTGTGGTTAGACAAGATGGCCGAGCAGTTAAAGTGTTGGACTGCCAATCCAAAAAGTCCTGAGTGCGTGGATTCGAATGCCATCTCTGTCTATTAGTTTTTAAAATCACCTGAACTGAACTCGGTAAGCACAACAACTGATTTTTACCTAATTTGTTAATAACTCACCACCAAATTTTCCAAATCATAAAGTTTTAGAGATGGAATCGGCTCGCAATTTTTTGAAATTAGTCTAAGCAGATTAGTCAAGCAAATAAACGTTAAAAAATTTTCAGTTTGTTCATGAAGAAAGTCGGTCGGCCAATGTTATACATTTTTCTTTTGAAGCCTTTCAAGCAATGGATTTTTGAAAACTTCAGGTTTTTTTTGCCGAGTATTTCCACAAAAAAACAGTCGTTTTTCAATGGACGCAATTCAAAATTAAGTTTACAGGCAGCCAGAGAGGTGAAGGCGTTGAAATGCTATCAATATTTACTGAGTGCGTGTGTTCGAAAACCAGCCCTGTCCAGTAAGTTTTTGAAAACACCTGAACTGATTTCAGTAGGCACAACAACTGATGTTTACCTAAATTGATAATTACTCACCGCAAAAATTACCAGATCACAAAGTTTTGGAGACAAAATTGGCTCGCAGACTATTGGAATTTGTCAAGCAAAATTGTCAAGAAATTAAACGTTAAAATTTTTGAGGTTGTTCATGATAAACTTGACATTGGCTGACCAAAAAAGTAACTTGAAATTTATCGAAATTCCAATAGAAAGTTTTATAACATTGGCTGACCGATTTTCTTCATGAACAAACTGAAAAATTTCAACGTTTAATTGCTTGATGAGTCTGCTGAGACGAAGTCCAATAGCTTGCGAGCAAATTTTTTTTCTAGAACTTTGTGATCTAGGAAAATTCTCGTTGAGTTATCGACAATTTAGCTAAACATCTATTGTTGTGTTAAAGAAATTCAGTTCAAGTGTGTTTAAGAACTAATCGACAGATATGGGATTCGAACCCACGCAAGCAGACTTAGTTGCATAAGCAGTCCAACGCTTTAAACACACGGTCACCCTGTCTGACCAGAGGTCATCCGTTGGTGAATTGATTCAAACCAATAAAAATGTGAAGCAAAGATGCTCCGTTTCAAATATAATGTTTTTTTTGGCTCAAAACAAACAAACCTATCAAATCAAGCCATTGTTCAATCAAAAATAGACTTGACACTTTGTATTTGAAATGCAATGACGAATATAGCACTATAGTCCTAGAACAGGACTAGTTCAAATCATTTTTAGCGCAAATCGTTTCGCTGAAATTTCAAGTTTTTGAAAGCAACCTGTTACAGCTTTCAAAATATCAAAAGAAGCGAGCTAAAAAATTAAGGAAAACCTAATTTTGAATCGATTCGATTGAAAAAACGATAATTTTTTATAAAAAAAAACTGAGCCAAAAAAAAACAACCTGAATTTTTTCAAAATTCCATTGCCTGTATAGTTTCAATAAAAAAATGTATAACTTTGGCCAACCGACTTTCTTCATGAACAACCTTAAAATTTTCAACGTTTAATTGCTTGACTAGTCTGCTTAGACTAGTTTTCAAAAACTTACAGGACAGGGCTGGGTTTCGAACACACGCACGCAGTAAATATTGATAGAAATTCAATGCCTTCACCTCTCGGCCTGCCTGTAAATTTAATTTTGAATTGCTTCCATTGAAAAACAATCGTTTTTTGTGGAAATACTCGACGAAAAAAAAACTTGAAGTTTTCAAAACTCTATTGCTTGGAAGGCTTCAATAGAAAAATGTCTAACATTGGCCAACCGACTTTCTTCATGAACAAACTTAAAATTTTTTAACGTTTATTTGCTTGACTAGTCTGCTTAGACTAATTTCAAAAAATTGCGAGCCGATTCCAGCTCTACAAGTTTATGATCTGGAAAACTTCGTGGTGAGTTATTAACAAATTAGGTAAAAATCAATTGTTGTGCTTACCGAGTTCAGTTCAAGTGTTTTTAAAAACTAATAGACAGAGATGGCATTCGAACCCACGCACGCAGTACTTATTGGATTGGCAGTCCAACACTTAAACTACTCGGCCATCTTGTCTGACCACAGGTCAATCTTTGGTAAATTGAATCAAACCAATAAAACGTTGAAGCACAGTTGCTGTGCTTCAAATAGAATGCTTTTAAATCAAAATAATAAAACCTATCAAATCAAGCCATTTTTCGATCAAAAATAGACTTGAAGTCTTCTTTATGAAAAATGTAACGACGAAGGAAGCACTCTAGTCTTAGAACAGGACTAGTTCAAATCTGATTATATACAAATTCTTTTGGCAAAAGTTTGAACCTTTTCTAAGCAACCTATAAAGGCTTTCGAACTATCAAACGAAGCGAAAAAAAAACCTAAGGAAAATTTAATTTTGCATTGGTTCCATTGAAAAACTTTAATTTTTTGTGGAAAAGCATGACCAAAAAAAATAACCTGAAAAATTTTCAAAATTCCATTGCTTGAATGTTTTCAAAAGAAAAACGTATAACATTGGCCAACCGATTTTGTTCATGAACAAACTTAAAATTTTCGAACATTTAATTGCTTGACTACTCTGCTTGGACGAATTCCAAAAGGTTGCGACCCGATTCTATCTGTACAGCTTTGTGATCTGGTAAATTCTCGGTGAGGTATTATCAATTGAGGTATCAAATGATGTTGTGCTCACCGAATTCAGTTCAGGTGTTTTTAAAAACTAATCGACAAAGCTGCAAATCGCACCGACGCACACAGAACGTATTAGATAAGCAGGCAATCCATCGCCTAAACCATTCGACCACCATGTCTGCAGTGAACCCATTCGTTGGTAAATTGAATCGAACATAAGACGTTTGCTATGCTTCAAATAGAATATTTTTTTGCTCAAAATAATAAAAGCTATCAAATCAAGCCATCGTTCGATCAAAAATAGTTTTGAAGTTTTTGTAATCAAATTGTATTGACGAAGTAAGCATTCTAGTCTTGAAACAGGACTAGTTCAAATCGTTTTATAGACCAAATCGTATCGTCAATTTTTGCGAAACGAAGTTTTTCTAAGCAACCTGTTAGAGCTTTCAAACTATCATACAAAGCGAATTGAAAATTTAAGGAAAATTTAGTTTTGTCTTCCTTCCATTGAAAAACGATAGTTTTTTTGCGGAAAAGCTGGACCAAAAAAGCAACCTGAATTTTTTCAAAATTCCATTATTTGATTGTTTTCGATAGAAAAACGTATAACAATGGTCATCCGATTTTCTTCACGAAAAAAGTTAAATCTTTTCAACGTTTCCTTGCTTGACTAAACTGCTTAGACAAATTTCAAAAAATGGTGAGCCGATTCTTCTTCTAATACCATGTGATCTGACAAACTTCTCGGTATGTTACTAACAAAATTTGGTATAAATCAGTTTTTGTGCTTACTGAATTCTGTTCAGGTATTCTCGAAAACTGATTGTCAGACATGGGATTCGCACCCAGGAACGCAGAGCGTATTGGATAAGCAGTTTAATGCCTTAAGAAATCGGCCAATTTAGTACCAGAAGTCATTCGCTGGTAAATTGAATCGAATCAATAAAAACTTAAAGCAAAGATGCTATGCTTCAAATAGAATATTGTTTTGTTCAAAATAATAAAACCTATCAAAGCAAGACATTGCTCGATCGAAAATAGACTTGACATGTTTGTATAAAAACTGGAAAGACGAGGTAAGCACTCTAGTTTCAGAACAGGACAAGATCAAAGCTTTTTATAGACCAATTCATTTCAATGAAAATTCAAGTTTTTCTAAGCAACCTGTTAGAGCTTTCAAATAATGAAACGAAGCGAAACAAAAATTTAGGAAAAACGTTTTTTCGAAATTCTCCCACTGAAAAATGATAAATTTCTTCCTGAAAACTTGGGCCACAAAACTAACCTGCAGTTTTTCAAAATACTTTTGCTTCAATGGTTTCCATAAAAAAACGTATATATCTAGCCATCCGAATTGCTTCAAGAAGAATTCTGAATGATTGAAAAGTTGGTTGCTTGCCAAGTCTGCTAATTTTGGCGAGTCGATTTGTTCTCTTAGTTTTTGTGATCTGAAAACTGTCTCGGTGAGTTATTATCAATTGAGGTAAACATAAGTTGTTGTGCTCACCGAATTCAGTTCAGGTGTTTTTAAAAACTAATCGACAGAGCTGGGATTCGAACTCACGCACACAGAACGTTTTAGATTTGCAGTCTATTCATCGCCTAAACCACTCGACCACCCCGTCTGCACTGAACCCATTCGTTGGTAAATTGAATCGAACAATAAAAATTTGAAGCAAAGATATGCTATGCTTCAAATAGAATAATTTTTTTGCTCAAAATAAAAAAAGCTATCAAATCAAGCCATCGTTCGATCAAAAATAGTTTCGAAGTTTTTGGTAAATAAAATGTATTGACGAAGTAAATATTCTAATCCTGAAACAGGACTAGTTTAATTCGTTTTATAGAGCAAATCCTCTCGCCAATTTTTTAAGTTTTCTAAGCAATCTATTAGAGCTTTCAAACTATCATACAAAGCGAATTGAAAATTTAAGGAAAATTTAGTTTTGTCTTCCTTGCATTGAAAAACGATAGTTTTTTGTGGAAAAGCTGGACCAAATAAGCAACCTGAAATTTTTCAAAATTCCATTATTTGATTGTTTTCGATAGAAAAACCTATAAAAAAAAAATCGTCATCCGATTTTCGTCATGAAAAATTTTAAAGCTTTTCAACGTTTCCTTGCTTGACTAAACTCCTTAGACAAATTTTAAAAAATGATGAGCCAATTTTTTTTCTAATGCCTAGTGGTCTGACAAATTTCTTGGCATGATATTAAAAAAACTTGGTAAAAATCAGTTTTTGTGCTTAGTGAACTCTGTTCAGGTGTTTTCGAAAACTAATTGTCAGAGATGGGTTTCGCACACAGGAGCGCAGAGCGTGTTGCATAAGCAGTTTAATGCCTTAACAAATCGGCCAATTTAATACCAGAGGTAAAATGAATAGAACCAATATAATTTTGAAGCAAAGATGCTATGCTTCAAATAAAATTTTGTTTTGCTCAAAATAATGAAAACTATCAAAGCAAGCCATTGCTCGATCGAAAATAGAATTGACATCTTTGTATAAAAACTGGAAAGACGAACTAGTTTCAGAACAAGTTCAAAGGGTTTTATAGACCAATTCATTTCACTGAAATTTCACGTTATTCTAAGCAACCTGTTAGAGCTTTCAAACAATGAAACGAAGCGAAACAAAAAATTAGAAAAAACCTATTTTCAAAATTCTCCCATTGAAAAAAGGTTGTTTTGTTGCTGAAAAGTTGGGCCGCAAAACTAAATGCAGACTCGGTTTGTTTCAATATAAAAACGGAAAAAAAACGGTTTGTTTCAATATAAAAACGGAAAAAAAATTAGAAAAAACCTATTTTCAAAATTCTCCCATTGAAAAAAGGTTGTTTTGTTGCTGAAAACTTGGGCCGCAAAACTAAATGCAGACTCGGTTTGTTTCAATATAAAAACGGAAAAAAATTAGAAAAAACCTATTTTCAAAATTCTCCCATTGAAAAAAGGTTGTTTTGTTGCTGAAAACTTGGGCCGCAAAACTAAATGCAGTTTTTCAAAACTCTAATCTTTTCATAGACCAAATCGTTTCGCTAAAAAGTCCAGTTTTTCGCAGCCACCTGTACCTGTTAGAGGTTTGAAACTATCAACGATGCGAAACAAAAAATTAAGGAAAACCTAATTCGATATTGCTTCCGCTGAAAAACGCTTTGTGGAAAAACTCGGCCAAAAAAGTAACCTGAAGTTTTTCAAAATTCCATACCTTGAATGGTTTCAACAGAAAAACGTACAACATTGGCCATCCGATTTTCTTCATGAACAAACTTAAAATTCTTCAACATTTGGTTGCTTGACTACTCTGCTTAGACAAAACTCGCAGACTCGGTTTGTTTCAATATAAAAACGGAAAAAAATTAGAAAAAACCTATTTTCAAAATTCTCCCATTGAAAAAAGGTTGTTTTGTTGCTGAAAACTTGGGCCGCAAAACTAAATGCAGTTTTTCAAAATTCTTTTGCTTCAATGGTTCCATAAAAAAAACGTATATCTTTAGCCATCCGAATTGCTTCAAGAAGAATTCTGAATGATTGAAAATTTGGTTGCTTACCAAGTCTGCTAATTTTGGCGAGTCAATGTATTCTCTTAGTTTTTGTGATCTGACAACTTTCTCGATGAGTTTTTAACAAACTTAGGTAAACAATCAGTTTTTGAGCTTACCGAATTCAGTTTTAAGAACGAATCGGCACAGATGGTACTCGATACCAGGCACGCAGACCGTTTTGAATGAGCAGTTCAATGCCATTATCTTTTGGCCACCCTGTCTGACCACAGGTCAGCCATTGGTAAATTGAAAAGAACTAAAAAAATTTTGCAGCAAAGTTTGAAATTTCGAAACAATTGTGAAGCATTCTACTTTTAGTACAGATTTAGTTCAAATTGTTTTATTTACCAACTCGTTTCGCTAAAATTTTCTGTTTTTCTAAGCAATCCATTATAGCTTTGAAACTATGAAACAATGCAAAAAAAAAATTAAAAAATTTCAACATGAGTTACTTCAATAGGAGGCAGTTTTTTTGCAGAAAATCTCGGCCAAAAAAGTAACATTAATCTTTTCAAAGTTTTTTTGCTTGGAGGGTTTGTTTCAAGATAAAAACTGGTTTGTTTCTCAGACAAATTTCAATTGGTTGCATCCCATTTTTTGCTGTGAAATTTTGTGATCTGTAAACTTTTTTGTTGAGTTGTTGACAAAGTTAAGTAAATATCAGTTTTTTTGGGTACCTACTTCAGCTCAGGTGTTTTAAAAAACTAATCGACAAGGATGGTATTCAAACCCACGCACGCAGAACATATTGGATTAGCATTTCAATGCCTTAACCTCTCCGCCAACCTGTAAGACCTGAATTCATACATTGGTAAATGCAATCGAACCAATAAAAGATTTAAGCAAAGATCTTTTTCTTCAAATAGAATAATTTTTTTGCTCAAAACAATGAAACCTATCAAAACTTACCAAAATTGTGCATTATTTGACTTGATGTCTATGAATTTAACCTGGAAGGCTGAAGTAGGTACTCTAATTATAGAACAGTACTCATTTCAGAACGTTTCATAGACCAAATCAGTTGGCTAAAACTTCATGTTTTTCTGAGCGAACTTTGAAACTATGAAAGGAATCGAAACAAAAATATTAGAAAAACTTCAATTTTAATTGCTTCCATAGAAAACCGATAATTTTTTTGCGGTAAAGCTCGGCCAAAAACGTAACCTCAAGTTTTTTGAAATTCCATTGATTGATTAGTTTCAATTGAAAAACGTATAATATTGGCCAACCGACTTTCTTCTTGAAACAACTTGTTGTTTTTCAAACTTTGGTTGATTGACTAGTTTGCTTAGACAAACTTCAATTGTTTGCATGCCGAATTGTTCTCAAAAATTTTTGATTTAAAAATTATTTAGTGAGTTATAAACAGATTTAGGTAGAAATCACTTTTTGTGCTCACCGAGTTCAGTTGATGTTTTTAAAAAATTATTCGAAAGAGATGTGATTCAGAGCCACGCACTCGGACCATATTGGAGTTATATTCCAACGGCGTAACCACTCGGCCACCCTGTGTGAAGGCAATCATTGATTAGGTGAATCGAACCCAAAAAAATGAAGCAAAGTTGCTTCGCTTCAGATAGAACAATTATAAGCTCAGAACAAAAAAACGTATCAAATCAAGCCATTGTTCGATCAAACTAGACTTGACGTTGGGTATATGAATTGTATTGATGAAATAAGCTTACTAGTCTTAGAACAGGGCTAGTGCTAATCTTTTCATAGACCAAATCGTTTCGCTAAAAAGTCCAGTTTTTCGCAGCCACCTGTACCTGTTAGAGGTTTGAAACTATCAACGATGCGAAACAAAAAATTAAGGAAAACCTAATTCGATATTGCTTCCGCTGAAAAACGCTTTGTGGAAAAACTCGGCCAAAAAACTAACCTGAAGTTTTTCAAAATTCCATACCTTGAATGGTTTCAACAGAAAAACGTACAACATTGGCCATCCGATTTTCTTCATGAACAAACTTAAAATTCTTCAACATTTGGTTGCTTGACTACTCTGCTTAGACAAAACTCGCAGACTCGGTTTGTTTCAATATAAAAACGGAAAAAAATTGGCCTTTTGATTTGCTTGTTGAAATAAATTTTTCTAAGTTTGCTTGCGTGATTAGTCTGCTCAGACAAATTTCAATTGGTTGCATTTCAATTTGTGCTGTGAAATTTTGTGATCTGTAAATTTTTTGGTGAGTTGTTAACAAAATTAGGTAAATATCAGTTTTTGTGGGTACCTACTTCAGCTCAGGTGTTTTAGAAAACTAATCGACAGGGATGGTTGGTATTCAAACCCACGCACGCAGAACATATTGGATTAGCATTTCAATGCCTTAACCTCTCCGCCAACCTGTAAGACCTGAATTCAAACATTGGTAAATCCAATCGAACCAATAAAAATTTTAAGCAAAGATGCTTTTCTTCAAATAGAATAATTTTTTTGCTCAAAACAATGAAACCTATCAACTCTTACCAAAATTGTGCATTATTTGACTTGATGTCTATGAATTTAACCTGGAAGGCTGAAGTAAGTACTCTAATTTTAGAACAGTACTCATTTCAGAACGTTTCATAGACCAAATCAGTTCGCTAAAACTTCATGTTTTTCTGAGCGAGCTTTGAAACTATGAAAGGAATCGAAACAATCATATAAGAAAAACTTCAATTTTAATTGCTTCCATAGAAAACCGATAACTTTTTGCGGGAAAGCTCGGCCAAAAACTTAACCTCAATGTATTTGAAATTTAATGATGAATTTAGCAATTTAGCCCTAGAACAGGGCTAGTTCAAATAGTTATTTGAACCAAATCGTGCAACAAGACAAAATTAGGTACATTTTTTAGTCTTCCTAGACAAATTAGGTAAATATCAGTTTTGTGCTTACAGAATTCAGTTCAGATGTTTTAAAAAAATAATCGACGGGGATGGGATTCGGACCCACGCACGCACATCATATTGAATATCACTTCAACCCCTTAACCCCTCGGGCAACCTGAAACACCAGAAATCAATTTTTGGTAAAATTAATCGAACCAATAAAAAATTAAAGCAAAGTTGCTTCGCTTCAAATAGAATAGTTTCTTTTTTCGCTCAAAACAAAAAACTTATCAAATCAAGCCATTGTTCGATCAAAAATAGACTTTACGTCTGTGTATAGAAAGAATAACAACGAAATAAGCACTCTAGTCTTAGAACAGGACTAGGGCAAATCTTCTTAAAGACCAAATCATTTCGGTAAATTTTGAAGGTTTTTAAGCAACCTGTTAGAGCTTTAAAAATATCAAACGAAGCGAAACAAAAAATTGAGAAAAACCTAATTTTTATTGCTTCCGTTGAAAAACTCGGCCAAAAAAGTAACCTGAATTTTTTTTCAAAATCCATGCCTTAAATTTTTTCAATAGAAAAACGTATAACCTTGGCCATCGGATTTTCTTCATGAACAAACTTAAAAATTGTCCACGTTTGGTTGCTTGACTAGTCTGCTTAGATAAACTTCAGAGATTTTCGAGCCGATCCTCTTTCAGACTTTCGTGATCTGACAAATTTTTTGGTGAGTTATTAACAAAATTAGGAAAATATCAGTTTTTGTGCTTACCGAATTCATTTCTTAGTGTTTTTAAAAACTAATCGACAGGGATGGGCTTCGGCACCACGCACGCGGAACATTTGGAATAGCATTTCAACCATTTAACCTTTCGGGAAACCTGTAGGACCCGAAGTCATTTTTTGGTAAAATAATTTGAAATAATGAAAATTAAGCAAATTTGCTTCGCTTCAAATTGAACAATTTTTTCGCTCAAATTAGAAAAAAAAACTTATCAAATCAAGCCATTGTTCGATCGAAAATAAACTTGACGTCTGTGTATAGAAGATATGATGACGAAATAAGCACTCTAGACTTAGAACAGGTTTAGTGTAAATCTTTTTATAGATCAAATCGTTTCGCTTAAATTTCAAGTTTTTCTGAGCAACCTGTTAGAGCTTTGAAACTATCAAACGAAGCAAAACAAAAAATTAGGGGAAACCTGATTTTGAAATGCATCCAAAAAAACGATAGTTTTTTGTGGAAAAACGGCCAAAAAGTATCCTGAAGTTTTTCAAAACTCCATGCCTGGAATGGTTTCAATAGAAAAACGTATAACATTGGTCATCCGATTTTCTTCATGAACAATCTTAAAATTTTTCAACGTTTTTTTAATTGACTAGTCTGCTTAGACGAACTTCATGGGTTTGCGAGCCATTTCTTACTTCAAAATTTTGTTTTTTTTTGTTTAAAATTTTGTTTAAAAGTTTTTTTAAAAAAATTGGGTGAACATCATTTTTTGTGTCTACCGAATTCAGTTCAGGTGCTTTTAAAAAATTACTGGACAGGAATGGGTTTCGAAACCACACACGCAGAACATATTGGAAAGCACTTCAACCCCTTAACCCCTCAGGCAACTTGGAAGACCAGAAATCAATTTTCGATAAAATGAATCGAACCAATAAAAAAAGAAAGCAAAGCTGCTTCGCTTCAAATAGAATAGTTTTTTTTTGCTCAAAACAAAAAAACGTATCAAATAAAGCCATTGTTCGATGAAATGTAGACTTGACGTCTGTGTGTAGAAAATATAATGACGAAATAAGCACTCTTGTCTTAGAACATGACTAGTGCAAATCTTCTTATAGACCAAACTGTTTCGCTAAAATTTCAAGTTTTTCTATGCACCCTGTTAGAGCTTTGAAACTATCAAACGTAGCAAAACAAAAATTAAAGAAAACCTAATTTTTTTGCTTCCGTTGAAAAACGTTAGTTGTTTGTGGAAAAACTCGGCCAAAAAAGTAACCTGAAGCTTTTCAAAGTCCATGCCTTGAATGGTTTCAATAGAAAAACGTAGAACCTTGGCCATCCGATTTTCTTCATGAACAATCTTAAAATTTTTCAACGTTAGTTTGCTTGATTAGTCTGCTTAGACAAATTTCATGGGTTTGCGAGCCGATTCCAACTTCAAAATTTTGTGATCTGAAAAATTTTTGGTAAAATGAATCGAACCAATAAAAGTAAAAGCAAAGTTGCTTCGCTTCAAATAGAATAGTTTTTTTTTGCTCAAGCCATTGTTCGATCAAAAACAGACTTTACGTCTGTGTATAGAAAGAATAACAACGAAATAAGCACTCTAGTCTTAGAACAGGACTAGGGCAAATCTTCTTAAAGACCAAATCATTTCGCTAATTTTTCAAGGTTTTTTAAGCAACCTGTTAGAGCTTTAAAACTATCAAACGAAGCGAAACAAAAAGTTAGGGAAAACCTAATTTTTATTGCGTCCGTTGAAAAATGATAACTTTTTGTTGAAAAACTCGGCCAAAAAAGTAACCTGAATTTTTTCAAATTTCCATGCCCTAAATGGTTTCAATAGAAAAACGTTCAACCTTGGCCATCCGATTTTATTCATGAACAAACTTAAAAATTTTCAACGTTTGGTTGCTTGAGTAGTCCGCTTAGACGAACTTCAAAGATTTTTGAGCCGATCCTCTTCCAATTTTTCGTGATCTGACAAATTTTTGGGTGAATTATTAACAAAATTAGGAAATTATCAGTTTTTGTGCTTACCGAATTCATTTCAGGTGTTTTTAAAAACTAATCGACAGGGATGGGCTTCGGAACCACGCACGCAGAACATATTGAAAAGGATTTCCACCCCTTAGCCTCTCGGGAAACTTGTAGGACCAGAAGTCTTTTTTTGGTAAAATGAATTGAACCAATAAAAAACTAAGCAAAGTTGCTTCGCTTCAAAATGAACAAATAATTTGCTCAAATTAGAAAAAAACTTATCAAATCAAGCCATTGTTCGATCGAAAATAAACTTGACGTTTGTTTATAGAAGATATAATGACGAAATAAGCACTCTAGTCTTAGAACAGGACTAGTGTAAATCTTTTTATAGACCAAATCGTTTCGCTTAAATTTCAAGTTTTTTCTGAGCAACCTGTTAGAGCTTTGAAACTATCAAACGAAGCAGAACAAAAATTAGGGGAAACCTGATTTTGAATTGCATCCAAAAAAAACGATAGTTTTTTGTGAAAAAAAGGCCAAAAAATTATCCTGAAGTCTTAGAACAGGACTAGTGTAAATCTTCTTAAAGACCAAATCATTTCGGTAAATTTTGAAGTTTTTAAGCAACCTGTTAGAGCTTTAAAACTATCAAACGAAGCGAAACAAAAAATTGAGGAAAACCTAATTTTTATTGCTTCCGTTGAAAAACTCGGCCAAAAAAGTAACCTGAATTTTTTCAAAATCCATGCCTTAAATTTTTTCAATAGAAAAACGTTCAACCTTGGCCATCCGATTTTATTCATGAACAAACTTAAAAATTTTCAACGTTTGGTTGCTTGAGTAGTCCGCTTAGACGAACTTCAAAGATTTTTGAGCCGATCCTCTTCCAATTTTTCGTGATCTGACAAATTTTTGGGTGAATTATTAACAAAATTAGGAAATTATCAGTTTTTGTGCTTACCGAATTCATTTCAGGTGTTTTTAAAAACTAATCGACAGGGATGGGCTTCGGAACCACGCACGCAGAACATATTGAAAAGGATTTCCACCCCTTAGCCTCTCGGGAAACTTGTAGGACCAGAAGTCTTTTTTTGGTAAAATGAATTGAACCAATAAAAAACTAAGCAAAGTTGCTTCGCTTCAAAATGAACAAATAATTTGCTCAAATTAGAAAAAAACTTATCAAATCAAGCCATTGTTCGATCGAAAATAAACTTGACGTTTGTTTATAGAAGATATAATGACGAAATAAGCACTCTAGTCTTAGAACAGGACTAGTGTAAATCTTTTTATAGACCAAATCGTTTCGCTTAAATTTCAAGTTTTTTCTGAGCAACCTGTTAGAGCTTTGAAACTATCAAACGAAGCAGAACAAAAATTAGGGGAAACCTGATTTTGAATTGCATCCAAAAAAAACGATAGTTTTTTGTGAAAAAAAGGCCAAAAAATTATCCTGAAGTCTTAGAACAGGACTAGTGTAAATCTTCTTAAAGACCAAATCATTTCGGTAAATTTTGAAGTTTTTAAGCAACCTGTTAGAGCTTTAAAACTATCAAACGAAGCGAAACAAAAAAATGAGGAAAACCTAATTTTTATTGCTTCCGTTGAAAAACTCGGCCAAAAAAGTAACCTGAATTTTTTCAAAATCCATGCCTTAAATTTTTTCAATAGAAAAACGTATAACATTGGCCATCCGATTTTCTTCATGAACAATCTTTAAAGTTTTCAACGCTTGTTTGATTGACTAGTCTGCTTAGACGAACTTCAAGGGTTTGCGAGCCGATTCTTACTTCAAAAGTTTGTGATCTGACAAAATTTTTGGTGAATTTTTTTTACAAATTTAGGTGAACATCATTTTTTGTGCCTACCGAATTCAGTTCAGGTGTTTTTAAAAAATTACTGGACAGGAATGGGTTTCGAAACCACGCACGCAGAACATATTGGAAAGCACTTCAACCCCTTAACCTCTCGGGCAAAGTGGAAGACCAGAAGTCAATTTTCGATAAAATGAATCGAACCAATAAAAAAAGAATGCAAAAGTGCTTCGCTTCAAATAGAATAGTTTTTTTTGCTCAAAAAAGAAAAAAACGTATCAAATCAAGCCATTGTTCTTTGAACAAAAGACTTGACGTCTGTGTGTAGAAAATATAATGACGAAATAAGCACTCTTGTCTTAGAACATGAATAGTGCCAATCTTCTTATAGACCAAACCGTTTCGCTAAAGTTTCAAGTTTTTCTAAGCACCCTGTTAGAGCTTTGAAACTATCAAACGTAGCGAAACAAAAATTAAGCAAAACCTATTTTTTTTGCTTCCGTTGAAAAATGTTAGTTGTTTGTGGAAAAAATCGGCCAAAAAAGTAACCTGAAGCTTTTCAAAGTCCATGCCTTGAATGGTTTCAATAGAAAAACGTATAACCTTGGCCATACGATTTTCTTCATGAACAAACTTTAAAGTTTCCAACGTTTGGTTGCTTGACTTGTCTGCTTAGACGAACTTCAGTGGTTTGCGAGCCAATTTTTTATTCAACTCTTTGTGATCTGACAAATTTTTGGGTGAGTTATTAACAAAATTAGGTAAATATCAGTTTTTGTGCTCACCGAATTCAATTCAAGTGTTTTTAAAACTAATCGACAGGAACGGGATTCGGACCCACGCACGCAGAACATATTGATTAGCACTTCAATCCCTTAATCTTTCGGGAAACCTATAAGACCAGAAGTAGTTTTTTGGCAAAATGAATTGAACCAAAAAAAATCAAGGAAAATTGCTTCGCTTCAAATTGAATAACTTTTTTGCTCAAAACAAAAAAACTTATCAAATCAAGCCATTGTTCGATCGAAAATAAACTTGACGTCTGTGTATAGAAAATATAACGACGAAATAAGCACTCTAGTCTTAGAACAGGACTAGTGCAAATCTCTTTATAGACCAAGTCGTTTCGCTAAAATTTCAAGTTTTTCTGAGCAACCTGTTAGAGCTTTGAAACTATCAAACAAAGCAGAACAAAAAAATAAGGGAAACGTGATTTTGAATTGCTTCCAATAAAAAACGATAGTTTTTTATGGAAAAACGGTCAAAAAAGTAACCTGAAGTTTTTCAAATTTCCATGTCTTGAATGGTTTCAATAGAAAAACGTATAACATTGGCCATCCGATTTTCTTTACGAAAAAACTGAAATTTTTCAACGTTTACTTGCTTGAATAATCTGCTTAGATGAATTCCAATAGTTTGCGAGCTAATTTTTTTACCAATTTTTTTTGATCTGACAAATTTTTGGTGAGTTATTAAGAAAATTAGGTAAATATCAGTTTTTGTGCTTACCGAACAGTGTTCAGTGTTTTAAAAAACTAATCGACAGGGATGAGTTTTGAACCCACGCACGCAGAACATATTGATTAACACTTCACCACATTCACCTCGCGGCCAGCCTGTACGACCAGAGTGCAATCATTGGAAAATTGAATCGAACCAATAAAAAATTTAAGCAAATCAAGCCATTGCTCGATCAAAAACGGACTGGATGTCTGTGTATATAAAGTGTAATGACAAAGTTAGCACACTAGTCTTAGAACAGGACTGGTGCAAATTTTTTTTATAGACCAAATCAATTCGCTAAAAATTCCAGTTTTTCTAAGCAACCTGTTAGAGCTTTAAAACTATCAAACGATGCGAAAAATAAAAATATGGAATACCTAATTTTATATTGCTTCCGTTGAGAAACGATAGTTATAGGTGAAAAAACTCGGCCGAAAAAGTAACCTCAAGTTTTTCAAAAATCCATGCCTAGAATGGTTTCAATAGGAAAACGTATAACATTGGCCATCCGATTTTCTTCATGAACAAACTTCAAGTTTTTCAACGTTTGGTTGCTTGACTAGTCTGCTTAGACAAACTTCAAATGTTTGCGAGCCGATTCTTTTACCAAATTTTTGTGATCTGACAATTTTTTTTGGTAAGTTTTTATGAAAATTAGGTAAATAATATTTTTGTGCTTACCGAATGCAGTTCAGCTGTTTTTAAAAACTAACCGACAGGGATGAATTTCAAACCCATGCACGCAGAACAAATTGATTAACAATTCACCGCCTTCACCTCGCTGCCAGCCAAAAGATCAGAGGTCAATCATTGGTAAATTGAATCGAACCAATAAAAAATTAAAGTAATTCAAGCCATTGCTCGATCAAAAACGGATTTGATGTCTGTGTATATAAAATGTAATGACAAAGTTAGCACACTAGTCTTAGAACAGGACTGGTGCAAATCTTTTTATAGACCAAATCATTTCGCTAAAATTTCCAGTTTTTCTAAGCAACCTGTTAGAGCTTTGAAACTATCAACCGTGCCTTGAATGGTTTCAATAGGAAACGTATAACATTGGCCATCCGATTTTCTTTACGAAAAAACTGAAATTTTTCAAAGTTTACTTGCTTGAATAATCTGCTTAGATGAATTCCAATAGTTTGCGAGCTAATTTTTTTACCATTTTTTTTTGATCTGACAAATTTTTGGTGAGTTATTAAGAAAATTAGGTAAATATCAGTTTTTGTGCTTACCAAACAGTGTTCAGTGTTTTAAAAAACTAATCGACAGGGATGAATTTTGAACCCACGCACGCAGAACATATTGATTAACACTTCACCACATTCACCTCGCGGCCAGCCTGTACGACCAGAGTGCAATCATTGGAAAATTGAATCGAACCAATAAAATATTTAAGCAAATCAAGCCATTGCTCGATCAAAAACGGACTGGATGTCTGTGTATATAAAGTGTAATGACAAAGTTAGCACACTAGTCTTAGAACAGGACTGGTGCAAATTTTTTTTATAGACCAAATCAATTCGCTAAAAATTCCAGTTTTTCTAAGCAACCTGTTAGAGCTTTAAAACTATCAAACGATGCGAAAAATAAAAATATGGAATACCTAATTTTATATTGCTTCCTTTGAGAAACGATAGTTATAGGTGAAAAAACTCGGCCAAAAAAGTAACCTCAAGCTTTTCAAAAATCCATGCCTAGAATGGTTTCAATAGGAAAACGTAAAGCATTGGCCATCCGATTTTCTTCATGAACAAACTTCAAGTTTTTCAACGTTTGGTTACTTGACTAGTCTGCTTAGACAAACTTCAAATGTTTGCGAGCCGATTCTTTTACCAAATTTTTGTGATCTGACAATTTTTTTGGTAAGTTTTTATGAAAATTAGGTAAATAATATTTTTGTGCTTACCGAATGCAGTTCAGCTGTTTTTAAAAACTAACCGACAGGGATGAATTTCAAACCCATGCACGCAGAACAAATTGATCAACAATTCACCGCCTTCATCTCGCTGCCAGCCAAAAGATCAGAGGTCAATCTTTGGTAAATTGAATCGAACCAATAAAAAATTAAAGTAATTCAAGCCATTGCTCGATCAAAAACGGACTTGATGTCTGTGTATATAAAATGTAATGACAAAGTTAGCACACTAGTCATAGAACAGGACTGGTGCAAATCTTTTTATAGACCAAATCATTTCGCTAAAATTTCCAGTTTTTCTAAGCAACCTGTTAGAGCTTTGAAACTATCAACCGTGCCTTGAATGGTTTCAATAGGAAACGTATAACATTGGCCATCCGATTTTCTTCATGAACAAACTTAAAGTTTTTCAACGTTTGGTTGCTTGACTAGTCTGCTTAGACAAACTTCCTGGGTTTGCGAGCCGATTCTTTCCTCAAATTTTTGTGATCTGACAAATTTTTTGGTGAGTTATTATGAAAACTAGGTAAATATTAGTTTTGTGCTTACCGAACTCAATCCAGGTGTTTTTAAAAACTAATCGACAGGGATGAATTTCAAACCCATGCACGCAGAACAAACTGATTAACACTTCACCGCCTTCACCTCGCGGCCAGCCTGTAAGATCAAAGGTCAATCATTGGTAAATTGAATCGAATCAATAAAAAATTAAAGCAATTCAAGCCATTGCTCGATCAAAAACGGACTTGATGTCTGTGCATAACAAATGTAATGACGAAGTTAGCACACTAGTCTTAGAACAGGACTGGTGGAAATCTTTTTATAGACCGAATCGTTTTGCTAAAACTTCCAATTTTTCTAAGCAACCTGTTAGAGCTTTGAAACTATCAACCAATGCGAAACAAACATTTAAGGAAAACCTAAGTTTATATTGCTTCCGTTGTGAAACGATACTTAATTGTGGAAAAACTCGGCCAAAAAACTAACCTCAAGTTTTTCAAAAATCAGTGCCTTGAATGGTTTTAATAGCAAAATGTATTACATTTGCCATCCAATTTTTTTCATGAACAAACTTGAAATTTTTCAACGTTTGGTTGCTTGACAATTCTGCTTAGACAAACTTCAATGTTTTGCGTGCCAATTTTTTCTCCAATTTTTTGTGACCTGAAGAGTTTTTTGGTGAGTTATTAACAAAATTAGGTAAACATCAGTTTTTGTGCCTACCGAATTCAGTTCAGGTGTTCGTAAAAAATTACTCGTAAGGAATGAGTTTCGAACCCACGCACGCAGAACATATTGATCACCACTTCACCGCCTTCACCTCGCTGCCAGCCTGTAAGACCAGGGGTCAATCATTGGTAAATTGAATCAAACCAATAAAAAATTTAAAGCAATTCAAGCCATTGCTCGATCAAAATCGGACTTGATGTCTGTGTAAATAAAATGTAATGACGATGTTAGTACACTAGTCTTAGAACAGGACTGGTGGAAATCTTTTTATAGACCGAATCGTTTTGCTAAAATTTCCAATTTTTCTAAGCAACCTATTAGAGCTTTGAAACTATCAACCGATGCGAAACAAAAAATTAAGGAAAAACTAACTTTATATCGCTTCCATTGTGAAATGATAGTTGTTTGTGGAAAAACTCGGCCAAAAAAGTAACCTCAAGTTTTTCAAAAATCCTTGTCTTGGATGGTTTGAACAAACTTTTTTTCATGAACAAACTTGAAATTTTTCAACGTTTGGTTGCTTGACAATTCTGCTTAGACAAACTTCAATGTTTTGCGTGCCAATTTTTTCTCCAATTTTTTGTGACCTCACAAGTTTTTTGGTGAGTTATTAACAAAATTAGGTAAACATCAGTTTTTGTGCTTACCGATTTCAGTTCAAGTATTTGTAAAAAATTACTCGTCAGGGATGAGTTTCGAACCCAAGCACGCAGAACATATTGATTAACATTTCACCGCCTTCACCTCGCTGCCAGCCTGTAAGACCAGAGGTCAATCATTGGTAAATTGAATCGAACCAATAAAAAATTAAAGCAATTCAAGCCATTGCTCGATCAAAAATGGACTTGATGTCTGTATATATAAAATGTAATGACGAAGTTGGCACACTAGTCTTAGAATAGGACTGATGGAAATTTTTTTTTAGACCGAATCGTTTTGCTAACACTTCCAATTTTTCTAAGCAACCTGTTAGAGCTTTGAAACTATCAACCGATGCGAAACAAAAAATTAAGGAAAACCTAACTTTATATTGCTTCCGTTGTGAAACGATAGTTGTTCGTGGAGAAACTGGCCAAAAAAGTAATCTCAAGTTTTTCAAAAATCCGTGCCTCGAATGGTTTTAATAGCAAAACGTATTACATTGGCCATCCAATTTTTTTCATGAACAAACTTGAAATTTTTCAACATTTGGTTGCTTGACTATTCAGCTTAGACGAACTTCAATATTTTGCGTGCCGATTCGTTCGCCAATTTTTTGTGACCTGACAAGTTTTTTGGTGAGTTACTAATAAAATTAGGTAAACATCAGTTTTTGTGCCTACCGAACTCAGTTCAGGTGTTCATAAAAAAAGTACTCGTCATGGATGAGCTTCGAACTCACGCACGCAGAGCATATTGATTAACAGTTCACCGCCTTCACCTCGCGGCCAGCCTGAATGATCAGAGGTCAATCATTGGTAAATTGAAGCGAACCAATAAAAAATTAAAGCAATTCAAGCCATTGCTCGATCAAAAAGGGACTTGATGTCTATGTATATAAAAGTAATGACGAAGTAAGCACACTAGTCTTAGAAAGGACTGGTGGAAATATTTTTATAGACCGAATCGTTTTGCTAAAATTTGCAATTTTTCTAAGCAACCTGTTAGAGTTTTGAAACTATCAACCGATGGGAAACAAAAAATTAAGGAAAAACTAACTTTATATTGCTTCCGTTGTGAAACGATAGTTGTATGAGGAAAAACTAGGCCAAAAAAGTAACCTAAAGTTTTTCAAAACTTCGTGCCTTGAATTGTTTTATTGGCAAATGTATTACATTGGCCATTCAATTTTTTTCATGAACAAACTTGAAATTTTTCTATCTTTGGTTGCTTGACTATTCTGCTTAGACGAACTTCAATGTTTTGCGTGCCGATTGTTTCTCCATTTTTTTTGTGACCTGAAAAGTTTTTTGGCGAGTTATTAACAAAATTAGATAAACATCAGTTTTTGTGCCAACCGAATTCAGTTCAGGTGTTTGTAAAAAGTTACCGGACAGGGATGGGTTACAAACCCACGCACGCAGAACGAAATGAATAGAACTTCAAAGCCTTCACCTCGCGGCCAGCTTGTAAGACCAGAGAGCAATTGTTCGATCAAAAATAGACTTGAAGTCTGTGTATATTATATGTAATGACAAAATAAGCTCTCTGGTCTTACTACAGGACTAGTGCAGATGTTTATATAGACCAAATCGTTTCGCTAACATTTTCAGTTTTTCTAAGCAACCTGTTAGAGCTTTGAAACTATCAAACGATGCGAAGCGAAAAATTGAGGAAAACCATATTTTTCATTGCTTCCGTTGAGAAATGATTGTTGTTTGTGGAAAAGTTCAGCCAAAAGCATAACCTCGATTTTTCAAAAATCCAAGCCTTGAATGTCTTCAATAGAAAAACGTATAACATTGGCCATCCGAGTCCTTAATGAACAAACTTGAAATTTTTCAACGTTTGTTTGCTTGACTAGTCTGCTTAGACTAACTTCAATGTTTTGCGTGCCGATTCTTTCTCCAATTTTTTGTGACCTGACGAGTTTTTTGGTGAGGTTTTATCAAATTAGGTAAACATCAGTTTTTGTGCCTACCGAATTCCGTTCAGGTGTTGTAAGAAATTACTCGACAGGGATGAGTTTCGAACCCACGCACGAAGAACAAATTGAATAACCATTCACCGACTTCACTTCGCGGCCAGCCTGAAATACCAGAAATCAATCATTGGTAAATTGAATCGAACCAATAAAAAAATAAAGAAATCAAGCCATTGCTCGATCAAAAACGGACTTCATGTCTATGTATATAAAATGTAATGACGAAGTTAGCACACTAGACTTAGAATAGGACTGGTGCAAATCTTTTTATAGACCAAATCGTTTCGCTAAAATTTCAAGTTCTCCAAGCAATCTGTTACAGCTTTCAAATTATCAAACGAAGCGAAACAAAAAAAAAGAGGAAACTTAAAAAAGAATTGCTTCCGTTGGAAAACGATTGTTTTTTTTTGGAAAGCCATAGCCCAAAAAGTAACCTTAATTTTTTCAAAAATCCATGCCTTGAAGCGTTTCAAATGAAAAACGTATAAAATTGGCCATCCGATTTTCTTCATGAACACATTTAAAGTTTTTCAACGTTTGGTTGCTTGATTAGTTTGCTTAAACGAATTTCAATGGTTTGCGAGCCGATTCTTTCTCCCAACTTTTGTGAAATGACGAACTTTTTGTTGATTTATTTATCAGTTTTTGTGCCTACCGAATTCAGTTCGGGTGTTTTTACAAAATTACTGGACAGGGATGGGTTTCCAACCCACGCACGCAGAACATATTGAATAGCACTTCAATGCCTTAAACTCTCGGGCAGCTAGTAAGATCAGAGGTCAATCAATGGTAAAATGAATCGAACCAATAAAAATTACAGCAAAGTTGCTTCGCTTCAAATAGAATAGTTCTTTTCAAAACATTAATACAAAAAAAACGTATCAAATCAAGCCAATGATCGAGCAAAAATAGACTTGACGTCTGGGTATACAAAATATAACGACAAAATAGGCACTCTAGCCGTAGAACAGGACTAGTGCAAATCTTTTTATAGAGCAAATCGTTCCGCTAAATTATCGCTGTTAGAGCTTTGAAACTATCAAACAAATCAAAACAAAAAAGGGAAACCTATTTTTCATTTGCTTCCAATGCACGCACGCAGAACATATTGATTAACAATTCACCGCCTTCACCTCGCTGCCAGCCTGTAAGACCAGAGGTCAATCATTGGTAAATTGAATCGAAAAAATAAAAAATTTAAAGCAATTCAAGCCATTGCTCGATCAAAATCGGACTTGATGTCTGTGTATATAAAATGTAATGACAATGTTAGTACACTAGTCTTAGAACAGGACTGGTGGAAATCTTTTTATAGACCGAATCGTTTTGCTAAAATTTCCAATTTTTCTAAGCAACCTGTTAGAGTTTTGAAACTATCAAACGGTGCGAAACAAAAAAATAATGAAAACCTAAATTTATAATGGTTCCGCTGAAAAAAGATAGTTGTTTGTGGAAAAACTGGCGCAAAAAAGTAACCTGAAGTTTTTCAAAACTCCATGCTTTGAATGGTTTTAATAGAAAAACGTAAAAAATTGGCCATCCGATTTTCTTCATGAACAAACTCCAACTTATTTCAACGTTTGTTTGCTTGACTAGTCACCTTAGACGAGCTCCAATAATTTGCGAGCCAATTTTTTGTCCAAATTTTTGTATTCTGACAATTTTTTTGGTGAATTATTAATAAAATTAGGTAAACATCACTTTTGTGCCTACCAAATTCATTTCAGGTGTGTATAAGAAATTAATGGACAGGGATGGGTTTCCAACCCATGCACGGAGAACATATTGAATATCACTTCAACTCCTTCACTTCTCGGGCAACCTGTATGACCAGAAGTCAATTTTTTGTAAAATGAATCAAACCAATAAAAAATTAAAGCAAATTTGCTTCGCTTCAAATAGAATAGTTTTTTTTCTCAAATTAAAAAAACGTATGAAATCAAGCCATTGATCGATCAAAAAAGTTTTGACGTCTGTGTATAGAAAACATAATGACAAAATAAGCACTCTAGTTGTAGAAAAGGACAGTTGCAAATCTTTTTAAGAGCAAATCGTTTCGCTAACATTTCAAGTTTTTCTAAGCAACCTGTCAGAGCTTTGAAACTATCAAACAAATCAAAACAAAAAATCAGAGAAACCTATTTTGAATTGCTTCCAATGAAAATCGATAGTTATTTGTGGAAAAACGCGGCCAAAAAACTCCATGCCTTGAATGGTTTCAAAAGAAAAACGTATAACATTGGCCATCCAATTTTCTTCATGAACAAACTTAGTAGTAGAAGAGTGAGGGAGAATGGGGGTGGTTGCTGAACCCCATGTATTAACATAGGCTAAAGAGTATCCGGTCAGCAACCTATGTATTAAGATAGGGAATAGAGTTCCCTATGTATTAAGATAGGGAATAGGTTTCCCAATGTATTAAGATAGCAGGTTTCAGATGGTAAAGTTTCAGAAAAAATTTTGGCGCCCGAATTTTTTGAATTCGGTTTTGCCGATACTTGCGTTTCTTAGCTAGCTTCTACAGTTTAGATGTTTTGATTTTGTTTTACAGGTTTGATTCAACGAGAAAACTATCTAAAACTATACTGAAACCTAACGAAACTTCGAGTAAAAAATAACATGTTTGGGGAATAAAGTTAAACTCAAAACATGAATTATATTAATCACTGCTTCGTATAATCAAATTACCACAAGTTTACAGTTAGTTAATCAATACTGAATTGAATGCTATTTCACTATCAGTTATATACAAGTTCAAAGGTTTTGTGTAAACTCCGTCGTCCTGAACCTGTCTTTTAGGGTAAATGTTGCTCAATCCCTTCTTTGTTTGCTCGTATGTAGCAACCAAATGATTAATGGTTCGAAACCCTCTGTTTGTTGAATTCAAGTTGATTGCTTCATCGAGTACTTTTCTGTAATTTTCCATAGGATCATCAACGGATTCCTCTAGATTTCTTTTATTCAATCTTTACTGCTAATTTTTATCTTGTCTGATTTGTTGTCATAGCAACAACAAGTCTTGCTACATGAACATAGCATCTCCGTACACCTAAATTCTTCTTTGAACGCACCAGGCTCTCGTTTATCATGCTTCTTGTGAACGCTACAACATGTTCGTGGAAAAATTCAAATTTGAATCTGCTCTAAATTAATCTCTGCAAACTTTTTCTCTCAGTTTTTCTCAGTCACCTTCTTTCTCCGGACGCGTACAACCATACAAATTTTCCTCAGCAAATCTGGGTCCAATTTTAATTCCTCAAACTTATTTACATCACAAAACTTGCCGAAAAAATTGTAGTAAAGCTCAAGCATTCTCAGCTTTGCATACTGCAGAATGAAAAATCCGACTATTATGGGTTCTGTGTGCTCAATTGTTGACTTTAGTAACTCAATCTCGTACAAGTCTTTCTGAATAGTGTTCAACCGTTTGAAAAAGTGTTCATTAATTGCTTTGTGTGTTTTCTCATCATTCAAATACTTTGTGATCGTATGTCTCGATCTGTCCATTATCTGAATTACCAAAAAGCTTCATAGTCTCTGCAACAGCACCGGATAAAGGGTTCTCATCTCCTTTCCTTCTAGCACCAACAACTGATTGAACAAACTTGTTGAAGGATTTTTGACGAAGATACTGTACAAAATGATAAATTTTTGTACACTGTAAGCCAAGCTTCATATGAAAAATGAAAAGAAGGGTAAGGATGGAACTATTTTCTAGTTTGAAACTAGATATTAGCATTCGCTAAGGATGCTTAGGAAGATCATTTTTAATGGCATAATTTTGCATAGATTCTCCAACTTAATTTCTTCCAACTTCAGTGTTTTTAAAAAAAGGAGGAAATTTAGAAAATTTTGCTTTCAGTTCAACTGGAACAACTAAGTCACACGGAATATAGCCATAAAGAGATCCATATCTTATTTTTCCCAATAAAGAATCAGTAGAGAGAGGTCTTTCGTAGGGAAAGTTGGATCGGATAAGATTCTTAATTTTTTCGTTCGTTTTGAAGTTTTGCCACCACTCACATCTCTTTGATTTTGTAATCTTTGTTGCGAATATACTCACATCTCAAGTCATCCATCCCTCTCATTTTTTTCCTCTCTCAATATCTTTCTCATTAAGTGAGGGACGAGTCTCCTGGCAAGGAAAAAATGGTAATAGCATCCCATTGCTTCAAACACAGTTTTGAAGTGATCACAAAATCCATCTACATTGAAACTGTCAATTTTCTTTTGTTTTCCAGATGTGTGGAAGCTCTCAATTCTGCATTCTGGTCTTGTTTCTTGGTAGTAAGACATCACCATGGTCTCAAAGCTTCGAGATCGGTTATGTCTAGCCTTGAATTTTTGCATATCGGAATCAAACTCCCATCTAAGGTACAATCATGTTGGCATGTCTTGACACATTGAATAGGGATAGAACTGCCTGGCATCAATTCCAACGATTGATTTGCAGATATTTGATGAATCACTGATAAAAGTTTTATCCACAACAGCTTTTCGCGTAAACACAATTGATGGTCCACCCGTCATATCCTCTCTAATTTTCTGGCACAAATTCTTACCATTTTTGCTAGATTTGGAAAAGTACATCCAAGTTTTAACATATCAATTTTTTTCTGATGATAAAATTGAACTATTTTTTGCATTGCTTCAAGGGTTGGAACAACATCTTTGTTGTTGTATCACTGCAAAAAATCTTTAAATGTAGTCTTTCCATGTTTCTGCCAAATCTCCTGTAAATATTTGTAATTTTCCCATCCAGTTGCAGGTACTGACCTAATTTGAAGTTTCTTTAGTACTTTCTGCTTATCAAGTCCACTTGACCTCAACTTTTGATAATCCTGAAAGTCTTTATCAAGAGGGTTGTTGTTTCTCAGTTTACTGAAAAAGGCTTCGTATGGAGGTAATTCTTCATTCTCGAGCTCGTTCGCACTGTCAAACCACTCATAAGGAAAAAAAATTTTTTTTAACTCACTTGCTTTGTAGGCTTTAAGAAAGGAGCCTAGAGATGTTGCTCCACCCAAAAATTTCATGATGTCTCCAAACTGGAAAGATATGAAATCGTTAGCCTTTTTGATAACCATAGGTTCAGCTTCTTTATCATTGATTAAGTAGGGAATCAGATAGCTCTTGATCATGTTCAGATCATATCTTCCACTGTTAAAACCAAATATAGGTAAGGTGTTAACAAACCTCTCCAGATTTTGTTTCAAATCAATCAGCTGATTCTTCTGCATTCTCAAAAACTGAGTTGATATATCAGTTTCCTCTGTATCTTCTCTAGAATTGTCTTCATATTCAAAACTTTCTTTTGAATGATTTCGAGATCTTTTATTCAACTTTGTGCTCAACTTTGTGCTCTTTGTTCTCAATTGTTGACTTTAGTAACTCAATCTCGTACAAAACTCTCTGAACAGTGTTTAATCGTTTGAAGGGTGGTTCAATAATTGCTTTGTGTGTTTTCTCATCATTCAAGTAATTTGTGATCGTATGTCTCGATCTGTCCATTATCTGCTAATCGTAGTATGAATTACCTAAAAGCTTCATAGTATCTGCAACAACACCGGATAAAGGGTTCTCATCTCCTTCCCTTCTAGCATCAACAACTGATTGAACAAACTTGTTGAAGCTTTTATGAAAATTGAAAAGAAGGGTAATGATGGAACATTTTTCTAGTTTGAAACTAGATATCAGCATTCGCTGGGGATGCTTAAGAAGATCATTTTCAATGGCATAATTTTGCATATAGCATATATTCTCCAATGTAATTTCTTCCAACTTCAGTGTTTTTTTTTGAAAAAAAGAAGGAAAATAAGAAATCTTTGCTTTCAGTTCATGTGAAACAACTCAGTCACACGGAAAATAGACATAAAGACATCCATCTCTTATTTTTCCCAATAAAGAATCATTAGAGAGAGGTCTTTTGTATGGAAAGTTGGATCGGATATGATTCTTAAATTTTTCGTTCATTTTGAAGTTTTGCCACCACTCACATACCCACATCTCTTTGATTTTGTAATCTTTTTCGCAAATTTACTCACGTCTCAAGTCATCCATATCTCTCATTTTTTTCCCTCTCTCAATATCTTTCTCGCTAAGTGAGGGACGAGTCTCCTGGCAAGGACAAAATGGTAATAGCATCCCATTGCTTCAAACACAGTTTTGCAGTGATCACAATATCCATCTATATTGAAACATACAATTTTTTTATTTCCAGATGTGTGGAAGCTTTCAATTCTGCATTCTGTTCTTGTTTCTTGGTAGTAAGACATCGCCGTAATCTCAAAGCTTTGAGATCGGTTATGTCTAGCCTTGCATTTTTGCATATCGGAATCAAACTCCCATCTTGTGTACAATCATGTTGGCATGTCTTGACTCCTTGAATAAGGATAGAACTGGCTGGCGTCAATTCCAACAATTGATTTGCAGATATTTGATGAATCTCTGATAAAAGCTTTGTCCACAACAGCTTTCCGCGTAAACACAATTGATGGTCCACCTGTCATATCCTCTCTAATTTTCTGGCACAAATCTCTATCAGTTTCGCAAAATGGGTAGAATTTTTCATTGGTTGATTTGTGCAGACAAATATTTGCTAGATTTGGAAGAATACATCCAAGTTTTTACAAATCATTTTTTTTCTGATGATAAAATTGAACCATTTTTTTCATTGCTTCAGGGGTTGGAACAACATCTTTGTTGTTGTATCACTACAAAAAATCTTTAAATGTAGTCATTCCATGTTTCTGCCAACTCTCGTGTAAATAATTTTAATTTTCCCATCAAGATGCGTGTACAAATTTTTGTACACTGTAAGCCAAGCTCCATATGAAAATTGAAAAGAAGGGTAATGATGGAACCATTTTATAGTTTGGAACTAGATATTAGCATTCGCTGGGGATGCTTAAGAAGATCATTTTCATTGGCATAATTTTGCATATATTCACCAATGTAATTTCTTCCAACTTCAGTGTTTTTAAAAAATGGAGGATAATTAGAAATCTTTGCTTTCAGTTCATCTGGAACAACTAAGTTACACGAAATATAGCCATAAAGAGATCCATCTCTTATTTTTCCCAATAAAAAATCAGTAGAGAGAGGTCTTTTGTAGGGAAAGTTGGATCGGATATGTTTCTTACTTTTTTCGTTCGTTTTGAAGTTTTGCCACCACTCACATTCCCACATCTCTTTGATTTTGTAATCTTTTTCGCGATTGCACTCACGTCTCAAGTCATCCATCTCTCTCATTTTTTCCTCTATCAATATCTTTCTCGCTAAGTGAGGGACGAGTCTCCTGTGAAGGTAAAAATGATAATAGCATCCCAGTGCTTCAAACACAGTTTTGCAGTGATCGCAATATCAATCTACATTGAAACAGTCAATTTTTTTTTGATTTCCAGATGTGTGGAAGCTCTCAATTCTACATTCTGACTTTGCTTCTTGGTAGTAAGACATCACCATATTCTCAAAGCTTCGAGATGGGTTATGTCTAGCATTGAATTTTTGCATATCGGAACGAAACTCCCATCTTGTGTACAATCATGTTGGCATGTCTTGACACATTGAATAGGGATTGAACCGGCTTTCATAAATTCAAACGATTGATTTGCAGATTTTTGATGAATCCCTGATAAAAATTTTGTCCACAACAGCTTTTCGCGAAAACACAATTGATGGTCCATCCGTCATATCCTCTCTAATATTCTGGCGCAAATCTCTATCAATTTTGCAAAATGGGTAGAATTTTTCATTATTTGATTTGTGCAGACAAATATTTGCTCGATTTGGAAGAGTACATCCAAGTTTTAACATATCATTTTCTTTCTGATGATAAAATTGAACCTTTTTTGCATTGCTTCAAGGGTTGGAACAACATCTTTGTTGTTGTATCACTGCAAAAAATCTTTGAATGTAGTCATTCCATGTTTCTGCCATATCTCGTGTTAATATTTGTAATTTTCCCATCCAGATGCGGGTACTGACTTGATTTGAAATTTTTTAGTACTTTCTGCTCATCAAGTCCACTTGACCTCAACTTTTGATAATCCTTAAAGTCTCTATCAAGAGGGTCGTTGTTTCTCAATTTACTGAAAAAGGCTTCGTAGGAGGTAATTCTTCATTCTCGAGCTTGTTCGCACTGTCAAACAACTCATAAGGGAAGAACTTTTTTTTATCTCACTTCCAACATCTCTCCAGAGATGTTGCTCCACCCAAAAATTTCATGATGTCGAGAACTTGTATGTCTCCAAACTTGAAAGATATGAAATTCCTAGCCTTTTTGATAACCATAGGTTCAGCTTCTTTATCATTGATTAAGAAGGGATTCAGTTAGCTCTTGATCAAGTTCAGATCTTATTTTCAACTGTTGAGTCCAAATCCAGGTAACGTGTTAACAAACCTCTCCAGATTTTGTTTCAAATCAATCAGCTGATTTTTCTGCATTCTTAAAAACAGAGTTGACATATCAGTTTCCTCTGTATCTTTTATACAATCGTCTTCATATTCAAAATTTACAGTTGAATGATATCGACATCTTTCATTCAATCCTTGGACATCAGCTCATAACTACTCTGTCAACTTCTAGAAAATTTAGTTCTCATTTCGAGTTTATTTTTCTCAGCCAAAAGTCCGATGATTACAAAGTCGATAATAAGCTTTTGCGGATCCTTGTTACGAAGAAAAATTGAAAAATTGGTTCATCTATCAGGTTCGAGGATATTGATACAGAATTTGGAACGTGTTTTCCAATCCAGGTAGTTGTTTGGGTAACTTTCAGTTCATCTGATGAAACACATATCGACTCAAAATTGAAAATGGGTAGGTTGTTGAACAGTGTGTTATCTTTCGAAACTGGGATTTTGAAACCTTCCTTTTTTTTAAATAGCGTTTCTCGGAGTGTTTATACCTTGTTTGGCTAAATGTGTCGAACTATATCTTTACAAGTCATAAGATGTCTGTTGAAGTTTTCTGATCTGTTGAAGAGACAGTCACAGCTAGGACATCGGAAACACTTGAAGAAAGAATCAATATCATTCGTATGAATGATATGATTGTTGAATCTTAGCAATTTCACTGTTTTTTCGAGTTTTCCATTACTTCGCCTGGCTATTTCTCCATTATATTCTCCTTTTGAATATCAAAATCATAGATGAATAGGTTACGTTCAACTATTCCCTCTACAAGAGGTAAATCATTAATGACAACTCCGCGAAGGGTATTCGGAGTGTATCCAGATTTTGATATAAACTCTGTAAATAATTGAGATGTATGAGCATCGAGGTTACTATGGCCATGCAAATACCTTGTTAACGCACGGGAAAGACAAAGATGATCTTTGTATGGTTGTTTATCTTGGTCCGATAAAAGACAGTTTACTTGCGTATGTCGTAGTAAAGGTTCAGGCAAGACAGAGTCTGGACATATCATTGTGATGTTTTTCAGTAGTGCAGCAAAAATAGTAACTTTTGTGATCAATTTGAACCTCCAGTTTGTGTTCTGACGTTCTTGAGTGCATTTCTCCACGATATCAAATTTTTCAACTTTCCCTGGATTCAAATCAAATCCGCTTTCGTACACAGTAAATACGGTTTTTCGAACAAAGTATGGTTTTCGTGTGCTTTATAATACCGATATTCTCCCGTTTCGACATTACGGAGAACAAATCCAAGAGCAATTTTGATTTTTGCGGCGGAATCCAGCTTGTTGAAGACTTCTTCAAGCTTCTCCTTGATAATCTTGGTATCTAACTTTGACATTTGAAAGTTAAATACCTTATGACTCCCATTCTCCATCTCAGTGTCCACCAGGAAATGCTGACAAGCACTCAACTCATCTTTGAGTTTCTCTCCATCTTCCGCTTCCTCCTGCACAATCTTGTTCAAGTCTGCCACCGTATCATTTGGCTTTCGTTGTTTCGCCCCATGTTCTTTTCTCCGTTGTTGTTGGAGCGAGTAGTAACTCGGAAACTCTTTTTCGCAAGACGAGCTAACCGTTGATTGCTTGAAAGTTGTTGGAGCATGTTTTTTGGCCACATGATAGTTCGTTTCTTGTTGATTGTAAGTGAAATACCTACACTCGGAACGAGAAATAACTCCTCGCACGCAATTTTTACTATGTCGAGCCCCATCGAACCTCCTGTACTCTTTGTCACAGGCCTCACATGTCTTTTTCTCATTCCTGTTGAGTGAAGGCATTTGAAAAAAAAAGTGGGAGATTTAGCTTGTAGCAGAATTGAATAAAAGTACATGGCATCTACAAAAATGGGAGATTTAAAAATTCCCAAAAAATTCGTTTGCTTATACTTACTTTGAATTGTTGAAAAAATTTGAAAATAGTTTCAAGTAGTTATACAAAGTATAGAGCGATTGCTTTTAACCTAAAAGAAAATCAGAATGAAGTGAGTTTTATTTACTTTTTCATAGAGAAAATCAACCAATCATAATTGAGTACTCTTTTTGTAACACTGTTGGTTGGAAATCAACCAATCAGAATCCAGCATTTTCTCAAAGAGAATGGTTCATTATTTTTAAAAAATCTTAATCTTTTTTTGAAAAATGTCTATCAAAAACATTTGAGCCTCCTCGAGTTACTTTACAAGAAAAAGGAAAAATTTCCAATTGTTTTTCTTATTGATGAAATAGATGTTGACTCTTACTTTGTCATAGTTTTTTGGACGTTTTGAATGTACAAAATATAGTTATCCGACTAAGTAAAGGTCTTTTCAGAGAAACTTACTCAATCAAAGAGTTTACTTTTGATCCACATAATGCGTATCAAAGTTTTAATCTTACGGCTGAATAACACATCACAAGGAAAGAAGTTTTGTTCATTCTCGAGAATATGAAATTAATCAAAAAGTCGTACGATAATATATCAAAAACTCTTTTTATCCCCCATCCAATACCCAAATTTGTAAAAAAAAAAACCCAGCAAGGTTCTTTATTCCTTCATTTCTGTAAGGGTTTTTGAAGTTCAAAATCCTGCTTGATTCGGTTTGGAAATAGATTTCCAGAGGTTTGCTTTGAAAAATTCGTCAACTCTCAGTTATCCTCCCAAATTTACATATAAATTAAAGAACTTGACTATCTACTTAAAAATCAGCAGTTTCTCATTGATTAAATACAAAAAATTCAATTAAATTTTGATGAAAAAAATTGCAGAGATGTTACTTTTATTAATTTTCTTTCCTTTGTTACTTATATCAGCAATATTTCCTATTTTTACTGCAAACAACTTTTGGCCATTTATTTTTGCAATTGCTTTTGTGTATAATATTTTTTATTTGGAAGATTTAAGTCCTGAAAATGGTCTTCTGATTGAATACGACAACCAGAACAAAAATGAACATTTTTGTGATTGGAAAAGACAATACCCAAAATGGAGCTTTGTTTCTGATTGGACACGACTTTTATCCAAGAATGCCATAAAAGGAAGCTGAGATATGATTGAACACGACTACTATCCAAAAAGGAAAATCAATTCTGATTGGTCAAAGTTGAAGGTGCCCCTAACTACTAAGTAAAAATCATTTTATTTTCAACTTAACTACTGTCAACTACCTCCTCTCTCAGCTCTAAATACCTTAACTTCCATTTATCTTCCGTCAGCTAGCCCTCTCTCAGCTTTTTCTTGTTTTTACTATTTAACTCAGTTTTTGCTCAAAATTATCTTCTCAGTGCAAAACAGCAATCTCATGTACTCTGTAGAATTTTCGCCTGATCTAGTACAAATTCAAGCGCGAGACACAGTCTCTGGATTTTTTGGCACGAATGGACATCCCAATCCAAGTCTGGTACATGGTGGAAGTGATGGGAAGGGATTTCAACGAACATCATATGATGCAAGTTCCCATCAAAGAGAACCAACTTTTTAACAACGCAAATGATGGAGGAAGTTTCTGATCATGTGGGAATGAACTACCCCGAGATTCCTGACTCAAGATTTGTAGCTCAACCAGTCGACGACTTCCTCTTTCCGTGGGAAGAAGCAGGATCAGCCGAAAACCACATCACAATAGATGAAGATGAGGGTTTCTCAGAAACATTGACGCCTCAAAACAATCCTCCACAACAACCACCAGCAATGGAACCTCGTCCAGCTCTGCGTTCTATAGACAGCCCTTTGATTAAAAGTTTTTTTTTGAAATAATTGTTGTTTGGTTTTGACTTCGTTTTCTTTATTTAATTGATTTTCGCAATATCATTTCAATTTAAGAATAGCCGAGAGATTCAGAGTAAATCACTGAAAAACAATTAGAACTTAAGTTAGTGCTCCGAACTCGCATAAATGTTACAAAACTGGAATAATTTTTGCACACATATTCGGAAAAACATTAGCAAAATTGTACACGAAAAAAAGTTTACCTAATGGTTTTTGCATCTTGTCAAAAAACTCACACACTTTTAGCACATTGAAGAAAAAATTGAAACAATTTTCGTATTTTGTCGAAAAAAGTGAAACAGTTTTCGCATTTGTAGGAAAAAAGTGAAACACTTTTCGCATCTTGTTAAAAAAAATGAAACACTTATCGCATCTTAACTAAAAAAGTTGAAACCTTTTTCAAATTTTATCGAAAAAAGTAGTACACTTTTCGCATTTTGTCGAAAAAAGTGAAACACTTTTCGCATTTGTAGGAAAAAAGTGAAACACTTTTTGCATCTTGTTTAAAAAAAATTGAAACACTTTTCGATTTTGTAGGAAAAAAATGAAACACTTTTCGCATCTTGTTAAAAAAAGTGAAACAGTTTTTGCTTCTTGTCAAAAAAAGTTGAAACACTTTTCGCATTTTATCGAAAAAAGCAAAAGACTTTTCGCATTTTGTCGAAAAAAGTGAAAATTTTTTCGCATTTGCAGGAAAAAAGTGAAACACTTTTCGCATCTTGTTAAAAAAAGTTAAACACTTTTCGCATCTTGTCAAAAAAGTTGAAACAGTTGTTGCATTTTATCAAAAAAACCAAAACACTTTTCGCATCTTGTTCAAAAAAATGAAACACTTTTTGCGTCTTTTCAAAAAACATTTAAAACACTTTTCGCCTTCTGTCGAAAAAATTGATACACTTTTTGCTTTTTCTCAAAACAAAATTGAATATCTTTTACAACTTGTTAAAAAAATTCAAAATTTTTTTGCAACTTTTCGAAAATCAAAAGAAATATTTCATCTTTCTTTCATTTTTTTCTTCTTCGAATTTTTTGGTACTTTCGTAAACATATGAGAGAAAATAGATGGATTATCCAAAAGTTTTTTACTGAAAAGTTGACATGATCACTATTTACATATCCATAACCATCAAAAAAACAGTCAATTTTTTCTAACAAATCATGTTCAAATTTTGAGTTTTGTACTTTACGAACTCTTTCTAGAAAAGCTGAACCAGTAGTTTGTGTGGAAGCTAATTTTTGGTTAGAACATATTTAGTGACTTTTGATTTTTTTTCGTAACGGTCTTTTCTTTGCAACACTTGGTTTTTTTTGCTCCTTTTCATTTCATATTCTGATGAACAGCGCGGTCAAGTTGATTGAAAACTTCGCCAGTTGATGAAAAAAAACATTCGAATAAAATTTGTATTTGTGCAGAGTGTGAAGAAAGTCGATAATTTGGCATGTGAAACAAAAATTGTCCAATCGTCGTGGGAAGAAGCAGGATCAGCCGAAAACCCCATCACAATAGATGAAGATGAATGTTTCTCAGAAACAATGACGCCACAAAACCCTCCTCCACAACAACCACCAGCAATGGAACCTCGTTCAGCTCTGCGTTCTAAAGAGAACCTCCAGAACTCTCGACAGCTCTTTGATTAAAAATTTCTGTAAATAATTGTTGTTTGGTATTGACTTCGTTTTCTGTAATTAATTAATTTTCTCAATTTCATTTTAATTTAAGAATAGTTGAGAGGTTCACAGTAATCCATTGAAAAACAATTAGAACTTAATTTAAGGCTCTGAACTTGCACTTAATTTAGTGCTCCGAAACTCAAACACTTCTCGCCTCTTGTCTGAAAAATTGATACACTTTTCGCATTTTGTCAAAAAAAATTGAATACTTTTTACAACTTTTAAAAAAAAAATGAATTTTTTTTTGCAACTTCTTGAAAATCAAAAGAAATATTTTTTGTTTCTTTCATGTTTGAAAACTTTTTGCAAACTTTTTGACAACAGTGAGTTTTTTCTTCTTCAAAATTTTTGGTTCTTCCGTGAACATATGAGAGAAAAGATTGATTATCCAAAAGTTTTTTATTGAAAAATTGACATGATCACTATTTACAAATCCATAACCATCAATAAAACAGTCAATTATTTTTACAAATCTTGTTCATATTTTGAGTTTTGTAATTTACGAACTCTTTCTAGAAAAGCTGAACCAATAGTTTGTGTGGAAGCTAATTTCTGGTTAGAACATAAATAGTGACGTTTTATTTTTTTTGCGTAACAGTCTTTTCTTTGCAACACTTTTTCTGCTCCTTTTCATTTCATATTAAGATGAACAGCTTGGTCAAGTTGATTGAAAACTTCGCCAGTTGATGAAAAAACATTCGAATAAAATCTGTATTTGTGCAGAGTGTAAAGACAATCGATAATTTGGCATGTGAAATAAAAATTACCCAATCGTTGTAAAATTTGATCGAAAGATGAACCAATCAGAAGTATGTGGAACTTACAATTTTCCAAAGAACAGAAAGAATTGTGGGTATAGACACAAAAATTATTACTATATATTTTTCGTAAAAAGCACTGGAAACGGAAATAAATAGCGATTTTTTAACGACAAAAATCTGAATAAAAGCTGGAAAAGCTTGACACATAGCTGCAGCCATCTGAAACGATGATTTTTGCTGAGAGTTGTCAATTTACATAGGAACACTAACACCGACAAAATTCCATAATTCGAAATTTCCCTCAAAAATTCCATTTATAGTTCTATCCTTTTACGGAAAAGTGAATGACTCATACTGTTTACTTCCAGTTTCATTTCATCTCAAAATCATTTCTCTCATTTCTCTTCATCTGATCAGTCTGTTCTCCTTTTGAAAAATGTACTCAAGAAAAGATACTAGTCCCATTTATTTTGAATTCTCAAAAAATCAAACAAGAATTGGGAGTTTTGCTTGATCCCAAAAATCCTACGAGGAGAAAATTTATTTTGAACACTGTTTTTAACTATTCAAGAAAAATGAAGTGGAACAACTCGAAAAAAGACAGCAAATCTATTTTGGCAAAAAAGAAGGAGAAGCACTCCCGGCAATTATAAATAATGTTATTGACGATGCTGAAAACCTTGGACTTGTTCCTATGTTGGAACTCACTTCTGACAACTATGGATCAGGAGCTTGCCAACTGCAACAAAGTGTATGACATAGCAACTTACAGTAGAAGAATTACAATGTTAATAAACCTCCCTACATTCAAATTCGACTGCTCACCGCAAAAGAGATTGAAGCAACGAAACAAGTCGCCTATATCATCTATACTTTGAACGATTTCAAAGAACTGTCCCAAATTTCGGGAGACTTTATGTTTGTTGAGAATTGTAATGCACATTAAATTGTGTTATTTGTTTTAGTTTTGTAATTTAATTATTCATCCTCAAAATTTTTTTTCGGTTTGTATTGGTGTTGAACAGTTTGACTTTTTCATTTTGTTCTAGAAGAAAAGTCCCAAAAAATTTCACTAACAATTATAGAATCTCAAAGATTACCAAACTTGCAGAAATCGGACGTGGACTCGCATATATCTCATTTTGAGTAGACTCTGCATAATGGTAGAAGAAACAATCACATAGAATACCGATCGGATACAAAAAAAATAGAGCTTGTAGAATATCGTAGAAATGGAAATCAATGAAAAAATAGTCAATCTTTACAACTACAAAGAGAAGAATATGATAAACTACTCGATATGCTTCCTTCATTACTAGGTTATGTAGAGACCTTAAAAAAATCTTGTATCATTATTGACGAATGCACTGTAGAAAATGAACGTACAGAAATTGAATGAAATTATAAGAATTTTTGAGATTATTAAGCAAAATTTGTCATGAAATACAAAAATTAAAAATTTATTTCTTTGTACCTGTTTTGTTTTGTTTTGGACCCGGACTCAAATTTTAAAAAAAATGGACCAAAAATTTCCTTTTGGAGGACTAACTGGATACGTAAACTCCTGTATGGATTACTTTTTTGCAAACTCCAAAATTTTTACACTACATGCATTTCTACATGACTCTGCTGGATCTGTGAAATCTACTACGATAAGAGGTCCTGGGTATTGTTATGTTGCACCTAGTGTCCCCAGTTCATGCTTTCTTGGTCACGTGACCGTATTATTTTTCTGTTTGTAAGTTAAAATATTCGCTTCATCAGTATTTGCATTGTTTGATAATCATTTTAACCTAAAAACTCCAGAGAAAACAGTTAACAGAATGAGTCTAGTTTGTTTTGGATATTAAATGTATTGAAAACAATATAGTGAAAGAGTTAGGAGTTTATAAGGATGGACAAACTGTAGAATATTCCTTTCTTCCTCCCAAAAATTTCAAATCAACATACCAATCTTCTTGGTTTACAAAGCACCTTCATGGAATCAACTGGAGCAGTGGTTACGAAAAATACACTGAACTTGAAAAAAAATTTTGAAAAATTTAGAAGCCACAGAAACGGAATTTTTTGCAAAAGCTTATAAAAAAGGCAATATTCTGTCAGATTTTTTGGAAACATAGATTATTAATTTGGATTACTAGGCTTGCCTTAAAGTTCAGTTTTTGATATCCAAAGATGAAGAATATGATTGGAGGTGTAGCCACTACCCATGTCGTCATGCCGAAACTCTTCACTGTGCAGAAAGAGAAGCACTTGCCCACGTAACATGGACTCGATGTTTTTTTAACAAGTTATAAATTATAATAATCTAAATGTACGACCATTTTCAAACTTTAATTAATTTTTATTGTCAACTTTTTCTTTTTTGAGTTAAGATGGTCGATCGATGTGACAAGCCCGTAAGTTTGGGAAATTCTGTTTTTGATGAAGAAAATCATGAACGAAAATCATGGAAAGTGTTTGGACGTACATGTAATAGATTTCTTTTAGTTTTTTAGTGCCAATTTTTTGTTATAGTTTTGATGCTAGTATGTGCACTCGTTCGAATTATGTTATCCACATAATGTGAAGAAACAACATTTTGTGCAGCTATCTTATCAAGTACAGTCGGTTATATTCTACCTTCTCCAAAGCTATCAATAAAAATTTATCTCTCAAAGAACGAATTTTTCCCCTAGTTGGACCAAGTGGATCTGGAAAATTTTATCTCATTTTTGATCGGTTGAAAATTGGTACTTTCCAACCAGCTTTCGAATTTTTTTTTAATAATTATCAACATTCATAACATCTTTATAGTCAAGTGCAAAGAAAAAACCTTAAATTTAACAAAGGAGTAGATTTTGACTTGATTGAAAAACTTCCCAAAAACGGAACTAAGTATTTGCTTTTATTTGATGATTCTTGTGAAGAAATTTCAAACTCCAAACGTTTTGTAAAAATTGCCACTGCTGGAAGAGAGAATGGACTGAATACAATATACATCAAACACAATTAGTTTCATCGAAGCAAATTAGGAAGAGATGTAGAGTTACAAAATACACACACAGTCTTGTTCAAGTCGCTGAGGGAAGTTTCACAAATCAATACATTAAGTCAACAACTAATTCTAGGATCTGAATTGAAAGAGTGGTATCATGATGCAACATCCGTTCTTTATGGTCATTTACTTATTGATTTAACCCCAAAAACAGTTGATTCACTTATGTATTGCTCTAATAGTGGCTCAGTTGCAACAAAAATTTACTTACCAGCTGGAATAGAGACAAAAATTTAGGACGACGAGTACACAATACGTCTCTATTCTCCCAATATTTCAAAAGTTTTCCCTAAGGCTTCGAAAACATTTCATTCTCAATATTCCATTAGATTTCATTCAGTTTCTGAGCGAGTGTTTAGTAAACCTATTAAGAGGAGAGCTCCGAGATCTTCGGAAAGAAGACGTAGAAAAATATCGAAAAGAAATTTCAGAACTAATACAAAAAAGAACTCCTCTACACAATAGAAGAATTGATTCAAGTTCAACTAAAGGGTTACAATTGATATCTATTATCACCACTTTTGTCATTAAATGATTGACATAGTATGGAACAGTTTGTTTTCATTCCGTACTCAGTTTATCAACCAAAAAGTACACTTCCAAGAAAACAAAAACTGGAACAAAAGCAAGAAAAAGAGGAGGTTGTACCAAAAAATTTTAAATCTGTTCACAGTGCTGTAAATGCGATGTTGGAAACGAGCAACAATAAGCATATTGATTTAATTTTGAATTCTCTCAGAAATGATCTCAGCCAGTCAGACAATATTATAATAGATAATCGAGATACAAAAAAATCTATTGTAGACTTTGTGTGTGCACTAAAGCGAAAAAAGACCGATTTTCCAGGTATTTACTTTACTATTCTGGAAGCAACTCAACTTCCTCCTAAACTTGTTATCAACAAGAATGCCAAAGCAAAAGAAAGAGGAACTTGGATCCCTCTCAAAATCTGAAAAGATAAGACTAAACAGATTGTCTTATAGGGGAAGAGCTGCATACGGTTCTTTTCAAAACTTGAGTAAAGCGAGTGGTGTATCAAAAAGAAGTAGAAAAGTTTTTAAATAGAGTCAAGTATCTCTTAGTTGCTGTAGATATTTTTTCGAAATTTGTCAGAGTTCAAACAACAAAAACAAAGTATGCCAAAGACACTTTAAATGCTTCAGAAAAATGATTTCTCGAAAAAACAATCCTGAAATATTTGGGTTGATAAAGGAACAGAGTATGGTGGAACTTTTAAAAAATTTTGCAAGGAGGAAGACATTGCAGTTTACTCAACAATGAGTGAAACAAAGGCTGCATTTGCAGAGAGAGCAATTCAGTCTTTGAAACATATAATATATCGTTACCTTAAAAATCATCGTGAAAAAATTGCCCTCAAAGTGCAGCAGTTTGCTTCTACATTGAACTGTCGCAAAAATCGATCAAGTGGAAAATCTCCCAGAGATGTGAAAAACAGTTCCTGAATTTTTGTTTCGCATCGGTTGATAGTTTCAAAGCTCTAACAGGTTGCTTAGAAAAATTGGAAGTTTTAGCAAAACGATTCGGTCTATAAAAAGATTTCCACCAGTCTTCTTCTAAGTTTAGCGTGCTAACTTCGTCATTACATTTTATATACACAGACATCAAGTCTTATTTTGATCGAGGAATGGCTTGAATTGCTTTAATTTTTTATTGGTTCGATTCAATTTACCAATGATTGGCCTCTCGTCTTACAGGCTTTGGAGATGCGGGGCATCGATGCTAGTACCTCTCGCATGCAAAGCGAGCGCTCTACCATTTGAGCTACATCCTCATAGTTTAGAACTGTCGGGCAAAAATTTTCTTTCAGTCGGCAAACGAGAGGTTATAAATTTTCTGGGAAAGTATTTCTTGTACAAGATTTCAATATTCACTAGTTTTCTGAAGAAAGTTAATTAAATACTCGATGTCCCTAACTTTGGAGATGCGGGGTATTGCTCCCCGTAATTCTGGCTTGCTAAGTAGGCGCTCTACCATTTGAGCTACATCCCCATAGTTTAGAACTGTCGAGGAAGCCTTTGTTTCAGTCGACAAACAAGAGGTTACAATTTTTCTTGAAAGGTATTTCTTGTATAAGACTTCAACTTTCAGTAGTTTTCTGAAGAAAGTTGATTAATTGTTCAATGTCCTTAACTTCGGAGATGCGGGGTATTGCTCCCCGTACTTCTGGCTTGATAAGTGGGCGCTCTACTAATTGACCTACATCCCCATAGTTTAGAACTGTCGAGGAAGCCTTTGTTTCAGTCGGCAAACAAGAGGTTATAAATTTTCTGGGAAGGTATTTCTTGTATAAGATTTCAATAATCAGTAGTTTTCTGAAGAAAGTTAATCAAATACTCGATGTCCTTAACTTTGGAGATTCGGGATATTGCTCCCCGTACTTCTGGCTTGATAAGTGGGCGCTCTAACATTTGACCTTCATCCCCATCACTATCAAATCTCGCGGAAGTTTTTTTCGCTTAGTCAGCAACTATGAAGTTTTTCTTTTCGTTCGCAGAAAATCTACTTGTTAGGAATTTCAATATGCAATAGATTATCTGGAGACAGTGATTATCATTTGATGACTAGATCTAGTTTTGGAGATCCGCGGCATCCATCCCCGTACCTCTTGCATGCAAAGCGAGCTCTCTACCATTTGAGCTACATCTCCATAATTTAGATCTGTCGAGGAAGCCTTTGTTTCAGTCGGCAAACGAGAGGTTAAAATTTTTCTTGGAAGGTATTTCTTGTATAAGACTTCAATATTCAGTAGTTCTCTGAAGAAAGTTAATTAATTGCTCGATGTCCTCAACTTCGGAGATGCGGGGTATTGCTCCCCATACTTCTGGCTTGTTAAGTAGGCGCTCTACCATTTGACCAACATCCCATGGTTATCAAATCTCGCGGAATTTTTTTTCGCTTAGTCAGCAACTATGAAGTTTTTCTTTTCGTTCGCAGAAAATCTACTTGTTAGGAATTTCAAAATGCAATAGATTATCTGGAGACAGTGATTACCATTTGTTGAGTGGATCTAGTTTTGGAGATCCGGGGCATCGATCCCCGTACCTCTCGCATGCAAAGCGAGCGCTCTACCACTTGAGCTACATCCCCATAGTTTAGACCTGTCGAGGAAGCCTTTGTTTCAGTCGGCAAACAAGAGGTTATAAATTTTCTGGGAAGGAATTTCTTGTGTAAGACTTCAATATTCAGTAGTTTTCTGAAGAAAGTTAATTAATTGCTCGATGTCCTCAACTTTGGAGATGCGGGGTATCGCTCCCCGTACTTCTGGCTTGATAAGTGGGCGCTCTACCAATTGACCTACATCCAATGTTCACCAAATCTCGCGGAATTTTTCTTCGCTTAGTCAGCAACTATGAAGTTTTTCTTTTCGTTCGCAGAAAATCTACTTGTTAGGAATTTCAATATGCAATAGGTTATCTTGAGATAGTGATTACCATTTGATGAGTGGCTCTAGTTTTGGAGCTACGGGGCATCGATCCCCGTACCTCTCGCATGCAAAGCGAGCGCTCTACCATTTGAGCTACATCCCCATAGTTTAGTCCTGTCGGGGAAACTTTTCTTTCTGTCGGCAAACGAGAGGTTATAAATTTTCTGGGAAGGTATTTCTTGTACAAGATTTCAATATTCAGTAATTTTCTGAAGAAAGTTAATTAATTGCTCGATGTCCTTAACTTCGGAGATGCGGGGTAGTGCTCCCCGTACTTCTGGCTTGCTAAGTAGGCGCTCTACGATTTGCCCTACATCACATGTTTATCAAATCTCGCGGAACTTTTTTTCGCCTAGCCAGCTACTATGAAGTTTTTCTTTTCGTTCGCAGAAAATCTACTTGTTAGGAGTTTCAATATGCAATAGATTTTCTGCAGATAGTGATTACCATTTGATGAGTCGCTCTAGTTTTGGAGATCCGGGGCATCAATCCCCGTACCTCTCGCATGCAAAGCGAGCGCTCTACCATTTGAGCTACATCACCATAGTTTAGAACTGTCGAGGAAGCTTTTGTTTCAGTCGGCAAACAAGAGGTTATTAATTTCCCGGGAAGATATTTCTTGTATAAGATTTCAATATTCAGTAGTTTTCTGAAGAAAGTTAATTAAATACTCGATGTCCTTAACTTTGGAGATGCGGGGTATTGCTCCCCGTACTTCTGGCTTGATAGGTGGGCGCTCTACCAATTGACCTACATCCAATTTTCACCAAATCTCGCGGAATTTTTTTTCGCTTTGTCAGCAACTATGAAGTTTTTCTTTTCGTTCGCAGAAAATCTTTTTGTTAGGAATTTCAATATGCAATAGATTATCTTGAAATAGTGATTACCATTTGATGAGTGGCTCTAGTTTTGGAGATGCGGGGCATCGATCCCCGTACCTCTCGCATGCAAAGCGAGCGCTCTACCATTTGAGCTACATCCTCATAGTTTAGAACTGTCGGGGAAAATTTTCTTTCAGTCGGCAAACGAGAGGTTATAAATTTTCTGGGAAAGTATTTCTTGTACAAGATTTCAATATTCAGTAATTTTCTGAAGAAAGTTAATTAATTGCTCGATGTCCTTAACTTCGGAGATGCGGGGTAGTGCTCCCCGTACTTCTGGCTTGCTAAGTAGGCGCTCTACGATTTGCCCTACATCACATGTTTATCAAATCTCGCGGAACTTTTTTTCGCCTAGCCAGCTACTATGAAGTTTTTCTTTTCGTTCGCAGAAAATCTACTTGTTAGGAGTTTCAATATGCAATAGATTTTCTGCAGATAGTGATTACCATTTGATGAGTCGCTCTAGTTTTGGAGATCCGGGGCATCAATCCCCGTACCTCTCGCATGCAAAGCGAGCGCTCTACCATTTGGGCTACATCCCCATGATTTATAACTGTCGAGGAAGCTTTTGTTTCAGTCGGCAAACAAGAGGTTAAAGTTTTTCTTGGAAGGTATTTTTTGTATAAGACTTCAACTTTCAGTAGTTTTCTGAAGAAAGTTGATTAATTGTTCAATGTCCTTAACTTCGGAGATGCGGGGTATTGCTCCCCGTACTTCTGGCTTGATAAGTGGGCGCTCTACTAATTGACCTACATCCCCATAGTTTAGAACTGTCGAGGAAGCCTTTGTTTCAGTCGGCAAACAAGAGGTTATAAATTTTCTGGGAAGGTATTTCTTGTATAAGATTTCAATAATCAGTAGTTTTCTGAAGAAAGTTAATCAAATACTCGATGTCCTTAACTTTGGAGATTCGGGGTATTGCTCCCCGTACTTCTGGCTTGATAATTGGGTGCTCTACCATTTGACCTTCATCCCCATTACTATCAAATCTCGCGGAAGTTTTTTTCGCTTAGTCAGCAACTATGAAGTTTTTCTTTTCGTTCGCAGAAAATCTACTTGTTAGGAATTTCAATATGCAATAGATTATCTGGAGACAGTGATTATCATTTGATGACTAGATCTAGTTTTGGAGATCCGCGGCATCCATCCCCGTACCTCTTGCATGCAAAGCGAGCTCTCTACCATTTGAGCTACATCCCCATAATTTAGATCTGTCGAGGAAGCCTTTGTTTCAGTCGGCAAACAAGAGGTTAAAATTTTTCTTGGAAGGTATTTCTTGTATAAGACTTCAATATTCAGTAGTTCTCTGAAGAAAGTTAATTAATTGCTCGATGTCCTCAACTTCGGAGATGCGGGGTATTGCTACCCGTACTTCTGGCTTGTTAAGTAGGCGCTCTACCATTTGACCAACATCCCATGGTTATCAAATCTCGCGGAATTTTTTTTCGCTTAGTCAGCAACTATGAAGTTTTTCTTTTCGTTCGCAGAAAATCTACTTGCTAGGAATTTCAATATGCAATAGATTATCTGGAGACAGTGATTACCATTTGATGAGTGGATCTAGTTTTGGAGATCCGGGGCATCGATCCCCGTACCTCTCGCATGCAAAGCGAGCGCTCTACCACTTGAGCTACATCCCCATAGTTTAGACCTGTGGAGGAAGCCTTTGTTTCAGTCGGCAAACAAGAGGTTATAAATTTTCTGGGAAGGAATTTCTTGTGTAAGACTTCAATATTCAGTAGTTTTCTGAAGAAAGTTAATTAATTGCTCGATGTCCTCAACTTCGGAGATGCGGGGTATTGCTCCCCGTACTTCTGGCTGGCTATGTAGGCGCTCTACCATTTGACCTACATCCCATGTTTATCAAATCTCGCGGATTTTTTTTTCGCTTAGTCAGCAACTACGAAGTTTTTATTTTCGTTCGCAGAAAATCTACTTGTTAGGAATTTCAATATGCAATAGATTATCTGGAGACAGTGATTATCATTTGATGAGTGGATCTAGTTTTGGAGATCCGGGGCATCCATCCCCGTACCTCTTGCATGCAAAGCGAGCTCTCTACCATTTGAGCTACATCCCCATAGTTTAGATCTGTCGAGGAAGCCTTTGTTTCAGTCGGCAAACAAGAGGTTAAAATTTTTCTTGGAAGGTATTTCTTGTATAAGACTTCAATATTCAGTAGTTTTTGAAGAAAGTTAATTAATTGCTCGATGTCCTCAACTTCGGAGATGCGGGGTATTGCTCCCCGTACTTCTGACTGGCTAAGTAGGCGCTCTACCATTTGACCTACATCCCATGTTTATCAAATCTCGCGGATTTTTTTTTCGCTTAGTCAGCAACTACGAAGTTTTTATTTTCGTTCGCAGAAAATCTACTTGTTAGGAATTTCAATATGCAATAGATTATCTGGAGACAGTGATTACCATTTGATGAGTTGATCTAGTTTTGGAGATCCGGGGCATCGATCCCCGTACCTCTCGCATGCAAAGAGAGCGCTCTACCATTTGAGCTGCATCCCCATAGATTAGAACTGTCGAGGAAGCCTTTGTTTCAGTCGGCAAACAAGAGGTTATAAATTTTCTGGGAAGGAATTTCTTCTATAAGACTTCAATATTCAGTAGTTTTCTGAAGAAAGTTAAATAATTGCTCGATATCCTTAACTTCGGAGATGCGGGGTATTGCTCCCCGTACTTCTGGCTTGTTAAGTAGGCGCTCTACCATTTGACTTACATCCCATGGTTATCAAATCTCGCGGAATTTTTTTTCGCTTAGTCAGCAACTATGAAGTTTTTCTTTTCGTTCGCAGAAAATCTACTTGTTAGGAATTTCAATATGCAATAGATTATCTTGAGACAGTGATTACCATTTAATGAGTGGATCTAGTTTTGGAGATCCGGGGCATCGATCCTCGTACCTCTCCCATGCAAAGCGACCGCTCTACCATTTAAGCTACATCCCAATAGTTCAGCACTGTCGAGGAAGCCTTTGTTTCAGTCGGCAAACAAGAGGTTATAAATTTTCTGGGAAGGTATTTCTTGTATAAGACTTCAATTTTCAGTAGTTTTCTGAAGAAATTTAATTAATTGTTCAATGTCCTTAACTTCGGAGATGCGGGGTATTGCTCCCCGTACTTCTGGCTGGCTAAGTAGGCGATCTACCATTTGACCTACATCCCATGTTTATCAGATCTCGCGGATTTTTTTTTTCGCTTGGTCAGCAACTACGAAGCTTTTATTTTCGTTCGCAGAAAATCTACTTGTTAGGAATTTCAATATGCAATAGATTATCTGGAGATAGTGATTACCATTTGATGAGTGGCTATACTTTTGGAGATGCGGGGCATCGATCTCCGTACCTCTCGCATGCAAAGCGAGTGCTCTACCATTTGAGCTACATCCCCATAGTTTAGAACTGTCGAGGAAGCTTTTGTTTCAGTCGGCAGACAAGAGATTAAAATTTTTCTTGGAAGGTATTTCTTGTATAAGACTTCAATTTTCAGTAGTTTTCTGAAGAAAGTTGATTAATTGTTCAATGTCCTTAAGTTCGGAGATGCGGGGTATTGCTCCCCGTACTTCTGGCTTGTTAAGTAGGCGCTCTACCATTTGACTTACATCCCATGGTTATCAAATCTCGCGGAATTTTTTTTCGCTTAGTCAGCAACTATGAAGTTTTTCTTTTCGTTCGCAGAAAATCTACTTGTTAGGAATTTCAATATGCAATAGATTATCTTGAGACAGTGATTACCATTTAATGAGTGGATCTAGTTTTGGAGATCCGGGGCATCGATCCTCGTACCTCTCCCATGCAAAGCGACCGCTCTACCATTTAAGCTACATCCCAATAGTTCAGCACTGTCGAGGAAGCCTTTGTTTCAGTCGGCAAACAAGAGGTTATAAATTTTCTGGGAAGGTATTTCTTGAATAAGACTTCAATTTTCAGTAGTTTTCTGAAGAAATTTAATTAATTGTTCAATGTCCTTAACTTCGGAGATGCGGGGTATTGCTCCCCGTACTTCTGGCTTGTTAAGTAGGCGCTCTACCATTTGACCTACATCCCATGGTTATCAAATCTCGCGCAATTTTTTTTCGCTGAGTCAGCAACTATGAACTTTTTCTTTTCGTTCGCAGAAAAACTATGTTAGGAATTTCAATATGCAATAGATTATCTGGAGACAGTGATTACCATTTATTGAGTGGATCTAGTTTTGGAGATCCCGGGCTTAATCCCCGTACCTCTCGCATGCAAAGCGAGCGCTCTACCATTTGAGCTACATCCCCATAGTTAAGAACTGTCGAGGAAGCCTTTGTTTCAGTCGGCAAACAAGAGGTTATAAATTTTCTGGGAAGGTATTTCTTGTATAAGACTTCAATTTTCATTCGTTTTCTGTAGAAAGTTAATTAATTGTTCAATGTCCTTAACTTCGGAGATGCGGGGTATTGCTCCCCGTAGTTCTGGCTTGTTAAGTAGGCGCTCTACCATTTGACCTACATCCCATGGTTATCAAATCTCGCGGAATTTTTTTTTCGCTTAGTCAGCAACTATGAAGTTTTTCTTTTCGTTCGCAGAAAATCTACTTGGTAGGAATTTCAATGTGCAATAGATTATCTGGAGACAGTGACTACCATTTGATGAGTCGATCTAATTTTGGAGATCCGGGGCATTGATCCCCGTACCTCTCGCATGCAAAGCGAGCGCTCTACCAGTTGAGCTACATCCCCATAGTTTACAACTGTCGAGGAAGCCTTTGTTTCAGTCGGCAAACAAGAGGTTATAAATTTTCTGGGAAGGTATTTCTTGTATAAGACTTCAATATTCAGTAGTTTTCTGAAGAAAGTTAATTAATTGCACGATGTCCTTAACTTCGGAGATGCGGGGTATTGCTTCCCGTTCTTCTGGCTGGCTAAGTAGGCGATCTACCATTTGACCTACATCCCATGTTTATCATATCCCGCGGATTTTTTTTTCGCTTAGTCAGCAACTACGAAGCTTTTATTTTCGTTCGCAGAAAATCTACTTGTTAGGAATTTCAATATGCAATAGATTATCTGGAGATAGTGATTACCATTTGATGAGTGGCTCTACTTTTGGAGATGCGGGCATCGATCCCCGTACCTCTCGCATACAAAGCGAGCGCTCTACCATTTGAGTTACACCCCCATAGTTTAGAACTGTCGAGGAAGCTTTTGTTTCAGTCGGCAAACAAGAGGTTATAATGTTTCTGGGAAGGTATTTCTTGTACAAGATTTCAATACTCAGTAGTTTTCTAAAGAAAGTTAATTAATTGTTCATTGTCCTTAACTTCGGAGATGCGGGGTATTGCTCCCCGTACTTCTGGCTTGTTAAGAAGGCGCTCTACCATTTGACCTACATCCCATGGGTATCAAATCTCGCGGAATTTTTTTTTCGCTTAGTCAGCAACTATGAAGTTTTTCTTTTCGTTCGCAGAAAATCTACTTGTTAGGAATTTCAAAGTGCAATAGATTATCTGGAGGCAGTGATTACCATTTGATGAGTCGATCTAGTTTTGGAGATCCGGGGCATGTATCCCCGTACCTCTCGCATGCAAAGCGAGCGCTCTACCATTTGAGCTACATCCCCATAGTTTACAACTGTCGAGGAAGCCTTTGTTTCAGTCGGCAAACGAGAGGTTATAAAATTTCTGGGAAGGTATTTCTTGTACAAGATTTCAATATTCAGTAGTTTTCTAAAGAAAGTTATTTGAATACTCGATGTCCTTAACCTCGGAGATGCGGGGTATTGCTCCCCGTACTTCTGGCTTGATAAGTGGGCGCTCTACCATTTGACCTTCATCCCCATTACTATCAAATCTCGCGGAAGTTTTTTTTCGCTTAGTCAGCAACTATGAAGTTTTTCTTCGCTGAAAATCTACTTGTTAGGAATTTCAATATGCAATAGATTATCTGGAGATAGTGATTACCATTTAATGAGTGGCTCTACTTTTGGAGATGCGGGGCATCGATCCCCGTACATCTCGCATGCAAAGCGAGCGCTCTACCATTTGAGCTACATCCCCATAGTTTTGAACTGTCGTTGAAGCCTTTGTTTCAGGCAAACAAGAGGTTATAAATTTTCTGGGAAGGTATTTCTTGTAAAAGATTTCAATATTCAGAAGTTTTCTGAAGAAAGTTAATTAAATACTCGATGTCCTTAACTTTGGAGATGCGGGGTATTGCTCCCCGTACTCCTGGCTTGATAAGTGGGCGCTCTACCATTTGACCTTCATCCCCATTACTACCAAATCTCGCGGAAGTTTTTTTCGCTTAGTCAGCAACTATGAAGTTTTTCTTTTCGTTCGCAAAAAATCTACTTGTTAGGACTTTCAATATGCAATAGATTATCTGGAGACAGTGATTACCATTTGATGAGTGACTCTAGTTTTGGAGGTGCGGGGCATCGATCATCGTACCTCTCGCATGCAAAGCGAGCTCTTAATCATTTGAGCTACATCCCCATAGTTTTGAACTGTCGAGGAAGCCTTTGTTTCAGTCGGCAAACAAGAGGTTATACATTTTCTTGGAAGGTATTTCTTGTATAAGACTTCAATTTTCAGTAGTTTTCTGAAGAAAGTTATTAATTGTTCAATGTCCTTAACTTCGGAGATGCGGGGTATTGCTACCCGTACTTCTGGCTTGCTAAGTAGGCGCTCTACTATTTGACCTACATCCCATGTTTACAAAAATCTCGCGGAATTTTTTTTCGCTGAAGTTTTTCTTTTCGTTCGCAGAAAATCTAATTGTTCGGAATTTCAATATGCAATAGATTATCTGGAGATAGTGATTACCTTTTGATGAGTCGATCTAGTTTGGGACATCCGGGGCATCGATCCCCGTACCTCTAGCATGCAAAGCGAGCGCTCTACCATTTGAGCTACATCCCCATAGTTTAGAACTGTCGAGGAAGCTTTTGTTTCAGTCGGCAAACAAGAGGTTATAAATTTTCTGGGAAGGTATTTCTTGTAGAAGATTTCAGTATTCAGTAGTTTTCTGAAGAAAGTTAATTAAATACTCGATGTCCTTAACTTTGGAGATGCGGAGTATTGCCCCCCGTACTTCTGGCTTGATAAGTAGACGCTCTACCAATTGACCTACATCCCATGTTCATCAAATCTCGCGGAATTTTTTTTCGCTTAGTCAGCAACTATGAAGTTTTTCTTTTCGTTCGCAGAAAATCTAATTGTTAGCAATTTCAATATGCAATAGATTATCTTGAGATAGTGATTACCAATTGATGAGTGGCTCTAGTTTTGGAGATTCGGGGCATCAATCCCGGTACCTCTCGCATGCAAAGAGAGAGCTCTACCATTTGAGCTACATCCCCATAGTTTAGAACTGTCGAAGAAGCCTTTGTTTCAGTCGGCAAACAAGAGGTTATAAATTTTCTGGGAAGGTATTCCTTGTACAATATTTCAATATTCAGTAGTTTTCTGAAGAAAGTTAATTAAATACTCGATTTCCTTAACTTTGGAGATGCGGAGTATTGCTCCCCGTACTTCTGGCTTGATAAGTGGGCGCTCTACCAATTGACCTACATCCCATGTTCATCAAATCTCGCGGATTTTTTTTTCGCTTAGTCAGCAACTATGAAGTTTTTCTTTTCGTTCGCGGAAAATCTACTTGTTAGGAATTTCAATATGCAATAGATTATCTTGAGATAGTGATTACCATTTGATGAGTGGCTCTATCTTTGGAGATTCGGGGCATCGATCCCAGTACCTCTCGCATGCAAAGAGAGCGCTCTACCATTTGCGCTACATCCCCATAGTTTAGAACTGTCGAAGAAGCTTTTGTTTCAGTCGGGAAACAACAGGTTATAAATTTTCTGGGAAGGTATTCCTTGTACAAGATTTCAATATTCAGTAGTTTTCTGAAGAAAATAATTAAATACTCGATGTCCTTACCTTTGGAGATGCGGGGTATTGCTCCCCGTATTTCTGGCTCGATAAGTTGGCGCTCTACCATTTGACCTACATCCCATGGTTATCAAATCTCGCAGAAGTTTTTTTCGCTTAGTCAGCAACTATGAAGTTTTTCTTTTCGTTCGCAGAAAATCTACTTGTTAGGAATTTCAATATGCAATAGAATATCTGGAGATATTGATTTCCATTTGATAAGTGGCTCTAGTTTTGGAGATGCGTGGCATCAATCCCCGTACCTCTCGCATGCAATGCGAGCGCTCTACCATTTGAGCTACATCCCCATTGTTTAAAACTGTCGAGGAAGCCTTTGTTTCAGTCGGCAAACAAGAGGTTATAAATTTTCTGGGAAGGTATTTCTTGTATAAGACTTCAAAATTCACTAGTCTTCTGAAGAAAGTTAATTAATTGCTCGATGTCCTTAACTTCGGAGATGCGTGGAATTGCTCCCCGTACTTCTGGCTTGCTAAGTAGGCGCTCTACCATTTGACCTCTATGCCATGTTTATCAAATCTCGCGGATTTTTTTTTCGCTTAGTCAGCAACTACGAAGTTTTTCTTTTCGTTCGCAGAAATTCTACTTGTTAGAAATTTCAATATGCAATAGATTATCTAGAGATAGTGATTACCTTTTGATGAGTGGCTCTTGTTTTGTAGATGCGGTGCATCGATCACCGTACCTCTCGCATGCAAAGCGACCGCTCTACAATTTGAGCTACATCCCCATAGTTTAGAACTGTCGAGGAAGCTTTTGTTTCAGTCGGGAAACAGGAGGTTATAAATTTTCTGGGAAGGTATTTCCTTTACAATATTTCAATATTCAGTAGTTTTCTGGAGAAAGTTAATTAAATACTCGATGTCCTTAACTTTGGAGATGCGGGGTTTTGCTCCCCGTATTTCTGGCTTTATAAGTGGGCGCTCTACCATTTGACCTTCATCCCCATTACAATCAAATCTCGCGGAAGTTTTTTTCGCTTAGTCAGCAACTATGAAGTTTTTCTTGTCGTTCGTAGAAAATCTACTGGTTAGGAATTTCAATATGCAATAGATTATCTGGAGATAGTGATTACCTTTTGATGAGTGGCTCTAATTTTGGAGATGCGGGGCATTGATCCCCCTAGCTCTCGCATTCTAAGCGAGCGCTCTACCATTAGAGCTACATCCCCATAGTTTAGAGCTGTCGAGGAAGCTTTTGTTTCAGTCGGGAAACAAGAGGTTATAAATTTTCTTGGAAGGTATTTCTTGTATAAGACTTCAATTTTCAGTGTTTTTCCGAAGAAAGTATTGCTCGATGTCCTTAACTTCGGAGATGCCGGGTATTACTCCCCGTACTTCTGGCTTGCTAAGTAGGCGCTCTACCATTTGACCTTCATCCCCATTACAATCAAATCTCGCGGAAGTTTTTTTCGCTTAGTCAGCAACTATGAAGTTTTTCTTTTCATTCGCAGAAAATCTACTTGTTAGGAATTTCAATATGAAATATATTATCTTGAGATAGTGATTAGCATTTGATGAGTGGCTCTATTTTTGGAGATGCGGGGCATCAATCCCCGTACCTTTCGCATACAAAGCCAGCGCTCTACCATTTGAGCTACATTCCCATAGTTTTGAACTGTCGAGGAAGCTTTTGTTTCAGTCGGCAAACTAGAGGTTATAAAATTTCTGGGAAGGTATTTCTTGTACAAGATTTCAATATTCAGTAGTTTTCTGGAGAAAGTTAATTGAGACCCTGTGCAATTGTTTTTTGCTTTTTGAAGTAAAAACTAATGCACATTGAAACTTCATTCGGAAAGCAGACCTTTCGAGAAAAAACCTCATGGTTACCGATTGATCTCAAGACCTACGCGATAGTTTTAAAGACCGGGGGTGTAGCTCAAATGATAGATCGCTCGCTGTGCTTGCGAGAGGTTCGGAGATGAAGGCCCTGCATCTCCATAACCTGAGACCTTACGTAATCGTTATTCGCTTTCTGAAGAAAAACTATTGCATACTGAAACTTCTTCCCAGAAGCAGACTTTCTGCGAAAAACCTCATAGTTGCCGACTGAACAAGAGAATTACGCGATTGTTCTTAACAACGGGGATGTACGTCAAATGGTAGAGCGCTCGGTTCGCATGCGAGAGGTACGGAGATCAATTCACCGCATCTCCAAAAATTATTACATTTCGAAATTGTTTGTTTTTCTCTTTCTGCAGAAAAACTATTGAACATTGAAACTTCAACCCAATAGCAGATCTACCAAGAAAAAACTCAGAATTGCCGACTGGACAAACTATCTACGCGATACTTTAACACAAAGTGGAGGTACCCCAAATGGTAGATCGCTCGCTTTGCTTGCGAGAGGTTCGGAGATAAACGCCCTGCATCTCCATAACCTGAGACCTTGCGTAATTGTTGTTTGCTTTCTGAAGAAAAAGTATTGCACATTGAAAATTCTTAACAGAAGCAGACTTTCTGCGACAAAAAAACCTCATAGTTGCCGACTGAGAATGAGACCTACGCGATAGATCTTAACAACGGGGATGTAGCTCTAATGGTAGAGCGCTCCCTTCGCATGCCAGAGGAACCGGTATCAATGCCCAATATCTCCAAAACTTAGGACATTTCGTGAGTGTTTTTCTCTTTCTGCAGAAAAACTATTCCACATTGAAACTTCAACCCAATAGCAGATCTACCAAGAAAAAACTCAGAATTGCCGACTGGACAAACTACCTACGCTATACTTTAACACAACGTGGAGGTATCGCGAATGGTAGATCGCTCGCTTTGCTTGCGAGAGATTCGGAGATGAAGGCCCTGCATCTCCATAACCTGAGACCTTGCGTAATTGTTGTTTGCTTTCTGAAGAAAAAGTATTGCACATTGAAAATTCTTAACAGAAGCAGACTTTCTGCGACAAAAAAACCTCATAGTTGCCGACTGAGAATGAGACCTACGCGATAGATCTTAACAACGGGGATGTAGCTCTAATGGTAGAGCGCTCCCTTCGCATGCCAGAGGAACCGGTATCAATGCCCAATATCTCCAAAACTTAGGACATTTCGTGAGTGTTTTTCTCTTTCTGCAGAAAAACTATTCCACATTGAAACTTCAACCCAATAGCAGATCTACCAAGAAAAAACTCAGAATTGCCGACTGGACAAACTACCTACGCTATACTTTAACACAACGTGGAGGTATCGCGAATGGTAGATCGCTCGCTTTGCTTGCGAGAGATTCGGAGATGAAGGCCCTGCATCTCCATAACCTGAGACCTTGCATAATTGTTGTTTGCTTTCTGGAGAAAAAATATTGCACATTGAAACTTCTTTCCAGAAGCAGACTTTCTGCGAAAAACCTCATAGTTGCCGACTGAGCAAGAGAATTACGCGATTGTTCTTAACAACGGGGATGTACGTCACATGGTAGAGCGCTCGCTTCGCATGCGAGAGGTACGGAGATCAATGCCCCGCATCTCCAAAACTTAAGACATTTCGAAATTGTTTGTTTTTCTCTTTCTGCAGAAAAACTATTGAACATTGAAACTTCAACCCAATAGCAGATCTACCAAGAAAAAACTCAGAATTGCCGACTGTACAAACTACCTACGCGATACTTTAACACAAATTGGAGGTACCCCAAATGGTAGATCGCTCGCTTTGCTTGCGAGAGGTTCGGAGATAAACGCCCTGCATCTCCATAACCTGAGACCTTGCGTAATTGTTGTTTGCTTTCTGAAGAAAAACTATTGCATACTGAAACTTCTTCCCAGAAGCAGACTTTCTGCGAAAAACCTCATAGTTGCCGACTGAACAAGAGAATTACGCGATTGTTCTTAACAACGGGGATGTACGTCAAATGGTAGAGCGCTCGGTTCGCATGCGAGAGGTACGGAGATCAATTCACCGCATCTCCAAAAATTATTACATTTCGAAATTGTTTGTTTTTCTCTTTCTGCAGAAAAACTATTGAACATTGAAACTTCAACCCAATAGCAGATCTACCAAGAAAAAACTCAGAATTGCCGACTGGACAAACTATCTACGCGATACTTTAACACAAAGTGGAGGTACCCCAAATGGTAGATCGCTCGCTTTGCTTGCGAGAGGTTCGGAGATAAACGCCCTGCATCTCCATAACCTGAGACCTTGCGTAATTGTTGTTTGCTTTCTGAAGAAAAAGTATTGCACATTGAAAATTCTTAACAGAAGCAGACTTTCTGCGACAAAAAAACCTCATAGTTGCCGACTGAGAATGAGACCTACGCGATAGATCTTAACAACGGGGATGTAGCTCTAATGGTAGAGCGCTCCCTTCGCATGCCAGAGGAACCGGTATCAATGCCCAATATCTCCAAAACTTAGGACATTTCGTGAGTGTTTTTCTCTTTCTGCAGAAAAACTATTGCACATTGAAACTTCAACCCAATAGCAGATCTACCAAGAAAAAACTCAGAATTGCCGACTGGACAAACTACCTACGCTATACTTTAACACAACGTGGAGGTATCGCGAATGGTAGATCGCTCGCTTTGCTTGCGAGAGATTCGGAGATGAAGGCCCTGCATCTCCATAACCTGAGACCTTGCATAATTGTTGTTTGCTTTCTGGAGAAAAAATATTGCACATTGAAACTTCTTTCCAGAAGCAGACTTTCTGCGAAAAACCTCATATTGCCGACTGAGCAAGAGAATTACGCGATTGTTCTTAACAACGGGGATGTACGTCACATGGTAGAGCGCTCGCTTCGCATGCGAGAGGTACGGAGATCAATGCCCCGCATCTCCAAAACTTAAGAGATTTCGAAATTGTTTAATTTTTCTCTTTCTGCAGAAAAACTATTGAACATTGAAACTTCAACCCAATAGCAGATCTACCAAGAAAAAACTCAGAATTGCCGACTGTACAAACTACCTACGCGATACTTTAACACAAATTGGAGGTACCCCAAATGGTAGATCGCTCGCTTTGCTTGCGAGAGGTTCGGAGATAAACGCCCTGCATCTCCATAACCTGAGACCTTGCGTAATTGTAGTTTGCTTTCTGGAGAAAAAATATTGCATATTGAAACTTCTTTCCAGAAGCAGACTTTCTGCAAAAAACCTCATAGTTGCCGACTGAGCAAGAGAATTACGCGATTGTTCTTAACAACGAGGATGTACGTCACATGGTAGAGCGCTCGCTTCGCATGCGAGAGGTACGGAGATCAATGCCCCGCATCTCCAAAACTTAAGACATTTCGAAATTGTTTGTTTTTCTCTTTCTGCAGAAAAACTATTGAACATTGAAACTTCAATCCAATAGCAGATCTACCCAAAAAAAACTCAGAATTGCCGACTGGGCAAACTACCTACGCGATACTTTAAAACAACGTGGAGGTATCCCGAATGGTAGATCATTCGCTTTGCTTGCGAGAGGTTCGGAGATAAACGCCCTGCATCTCCATAACCTGAGACCTTGCGTAATTGTTGTTTGCTTTCTGAAGAAAAAGTATTGCACAATGAAAATTCTTAACAGAAGCAGACTTTCTGCGACAAAAAACCTCATAGTTGCCGACTGAGAATGAGACCTACGCGATAGATCTTAACAACGGGGATGTAGCTCTAATGGTAGAGCGCTCCCTTCGCATGCCAGAGGAACCGGTATCAATGCCCAAAATCTCCAAAACTTAGGACATTTCGTGAGTGTTTTTCTCTTTCTGCAGAAAAACTATTGCACATTGAAACTTCAACCCAATAGCAGATCTACCAAGAAAAAACTCAGAATTGCCGACTGGACAAACTACCTACGCTATACTTTAACACAACGTGGAGGTATCGCGAATGGTAGATCGCTCGCTTTGCTTGCGAGAGATTCGGAGATGGAGGCCCTGCATCTCCATAACCTGAGACCTTGCGTAATTGTTGTTTGCTTTCTGGAGAAAAAGTATTTCATATTGAAACTTCTTAACAGAAGCAGACTTTCTGCGACAAAAAACCTCATAGTTGCCGACTGAGCATCAGACCAACGCGATAGATCTAATCAACGGTGATGTAGCTCAAATGGTAGAGCGCTCGCTTCGCATGCGAGAGGTACGGTGATCAATGCCCCAACTCTCCAAAACTTAAGACCTTCCGTAATTGTTTTTATCTTTCTGCAGAAAAACTTTTACACATTGAAACTTTAATCCAATAGCAGACCTACTAAGAAAAAAACTCAGAATTTCCGACTGGATAAACTACCTACGCGATACTTTAACACAACGTGGAGGTAGCCCGAATGGTAGAGCGCTCGCTTTGCATGCGAGAGATACGGATATAAATACCTCGCTTCTCCAAAAACTGAGACCCTGCGCAATTGTTATTCGCTTTCTGAAGAAAAACTATTGCATATTGAAACTTAATGCCAAAAGCAGAACTACTAAGAAAAAACTCAAAATTGCCGACTGGGCAAAACACCTTAGCAGTACTTTACAACAAGGTGGAGGCAGCCCGAACGTTACAGCCCTCGCTTTGCATGGGAGAGGCATGGAGGTAAATGCCCCGCATCTCCAAAACCTGAGATACTGCGTAATCGTTATTCGCTTTCAGAAGAAAAACTATTGCATATTGAAACTTCATTCAAAAGTAGACCTTCTGCGAAAAACCTCATAGTTGCCGACTGAGCTAGACCAGCGTGATAATCTTAAACAACGTGGATGTAGCTCAAATAATAGAGCGCGCGCTTCGCATGCGAGAGTTTCGGGTAGCAATGCCCCGCATCTCCAGAGCTTCCGTAAATGTTTTCGCTTTCTGCAGAATAACTATTGCACTTCATTCCAAAAGCAGACCTATTGGAAAAAACTCATAACTGCCGACTGGCCAAAACACCTACGCGATAGTTTTACACGTGGAGAGAGCCCGAATGGTAGATGGCTCGCTTTGCTTGCGAGAGCTCGGAGATGAATGCCCTGCATCTCCATAACCTGACACCTTGCATAATTGTTGTTTGCTTTCTGAAGAAAAACTATTGCATGTTGAAAAATCTTAACAGAAGCAGACTTTCTGCGAAAAAACTCATAGTTGCCGACTGAGCAAGAGACATATGCGATAGGTTTTAACAACGGGGATGTAGGTATAATGGTAGAGCGCTCGCTTCGCATGCGAGAGGTACCGGGATCAATGACCGCATCTCCAAAACTTAAGACATTCCGTAATTGTTTTTCTCTTTCTGCAGAAAAACTATTGCACATTGAAACTTCAATCCAATAGCAGATCTAGAAATGCCGATTGGACAAACTACCTACGCGAAATTTTAACACAACGTGGAGGTATCCCGAATGGTAGATCGCTCGCTTTGCTTGCGAAAGGTTCGGAGATGAAGGCCCTGCATCTCAATAACCTCATACCTTGCGTAATTGTTGTTTGATTTCTGAGGGAAAAAAATGCATATTGAAACTTCTTAACAGAAGCAGACTTTCTGCGAAAAAAAACCTCATAGTTGCCGACTGAGCAAGAGACCTACGCGATGTTTCTTAACAACGTGGATGTAGCTCAAATTGTAGAGAGCTCGTTTCGCATGAGAGTGGTACGTGGATCAATTCCCCGCATCTACAAAACTTCAGACATGCCGTAATTGTTTTCTCTTTCTGCAGAAAAACTATTGCACATTGAAACTTCAATCCAATAGCAGATCTTCCCAAAAAAAACTCAGAATTGCCGACTGGGCAAACTACCTACGCGATACTTTAACACAACGTGGAGGTATCCCGAATGGTAGATCATTCGCTTTGCTTGCGAGAGGTTCGGAGAAAGAGGCCCTGCATCTCCATAACCTGATAATCTGCGTAATTGTTGTTTGCTTTCTGAAGAAAAAGTATTGCATATTGAAACTTCCTAACAGAAGCAGACTTTCTGCGAAAAAAAATCTCATAGTTGCCGATTGAGCTAGAGACCTGCGCGATAGTTATTAAAAACTTGGATGTAACTGAAATGGTAGAGCGCTCGCTTCGCATGCGAGAGGTAAGGGGATCAATGCCCTGCATCTCCAGAGCTTCCGTAATTGTTTTTGGCTTTCTGCAGAAAAAAACTATTGCATGTTGAAACTTCATGTCAAAAGCAGAACTACTAAGAAAAAAACTCAAAATTGCCGACTGGGCAAAACACCTACGCGGTACTTTACCACAACGTGGAGGCAGCCCGAACGTTAGAGCCCTCGCTTTGCATGCGAGAGGCACGGAGATATGTGCACCGCATCTCCAAAACCTGAGACCCTGCGTAATCGTTATTTGAGTGTTTTGAGCTCACCAAAAAACTTGCCAGGTCACAAAAAATTGGAGTAAGAATCGACTCGCAAACCCTTAAAGTTCGTCTAAGCAGACTAGTCAAGCAAAAAAACGTTGAAAAATTTTAAGATTGTTCATGAAGAAAATCGGATGACCAATGTTATACGTTTTTCTATTGAAACCATTCCAGGCATGGAGTTTTGAAAAACTTCAGGTTACTTTTTTGGCCGAGTTGTTCCACAACTAACGTTTTTCAACGGAAGCAAATAAATTAGGTTTTCCTTAATTTTTTGTTTCGCTTCGTTTGATAGTTTCAAAGATTTAACAGGGTGTTTAGAAAAACTTGAAATTTTAGCGAATCGGTTTGGTCTATAAGAAGTTTTGCACTAGTCATGTTCTAAGACAAGAGTGCTTATTTCGCCATTATATTTTCTACACACAGACGTCAAGTCTACTTTTCATCGAACAATGGCTTGATTTGATACGTTTTTTTTTTTGTTTTGAGCAAAAAAAACTATTCTATTTGCAGCGAAGCAGCTTTGCTTTCTTTTTTTATTGGTTCGATTCATTTTATCGAAAATCGACTTCTGATCTTCCAAATTGCCCGAGGGGTTAGGGGGTTTAAGTGCTTTCCAATATGCTCTGCGTGCGTGGTTTCGAAACCCATTCCTGTCCTGTAATTTTTTAAAACACCTGAACTGAATTTGGTAGGCACCAAAAATGATGTTAACCTAAATATGTAAAAAAACTCAACAAAAAATTTGTCAGATCATAAAATGTAGTAGGAATTGGCTCACAAACCCCTGAAGTTCGTCAAAGCAGACTAGTCAATCAAACAAACATTGAAAAACTTTAAGATTGTTCATGATGAAAATCGGATGGCCAATGTTATACGTTTTTCTATTGAAACCATTCAAGGCATGGAGTTTTGAAAAACTTCAGGGTACTTTTTTGGCCGTTTTTCCACAAAAAAAACATCGTTTTTCAATGAAGGCAATTCAAAATCAGTTTCCCCTAATTTTTTGTTTTGCTTCGTTTGATAGTTTCAAAGCCTAACAGGTTGCTCAGAAAAACTTGAAATTTAAGCGAAACGATTTGGTCTATAGAAATATTTACACTAGTCCTGTTCTAAGAATAGAGAGCTTATTTCTTTTCGTCATTATATTTTCTATACACAGACGTCTTGTTTATTTTTGATCGAACAATGGCTTGATTTGATAAGTTTTTTTCTAATTTGAGCTAAATAATTATTCAATTTGAAGCGAAGCAACCTTGCCTAATTTTTTATTGGTTCAATTCATTTTACTAAAAAATGACTTCTGGTCCTACAGGTTTCCCGAGAGGTTAAAGGGTTGAAATGCTATTCAATATATTCTGCGTGCGTGGTTCCGAATCCCATCCCTGTCGATTAGTTTTTAAAAACACCTGAAATGAATTCGGTAAGCACAAAAACTGATTATTTCCTAATTTTGTTAATAACTCACCCAAAAATTTTGCAGTTCGTCTAAGCAGACTAGTCAAGCAACCAAACGTTGAAAATTTTAGGTTTGTTCAGGAAGAAAATCGGAATGCCAAGGTTATACGTTTTTCTATTGAAACCATTTAAGGCATGGATTTTGAAAAAATTCAGGTTACTTTTTTGGCCGTTTTTCCACAAAAAAACATCGTTTTTCAATGAAGGCAATTCAAAATCAGGTTTCGCCTAATTTTTTGTTTTGCTTCGTTTGATAGTTTCAAAGCCTAACAGGTTGCTCAGAAAAACTTGAAATTTAAGCGAAACGATTTGGTCTATAGAAATATTTACACTAGTCCTGTTCTAAGAATAGAGAGCTTATTTCGTTTCGTCATTATATTTTCTATACACAGACGTCTTGTTTATTTTTGATCGAACAATGGCTTGATTTGATAAGTTTTTTTCTAATTTGAATTAAATAATTATTCAATTTGAAGCGAAGCAACCTTGCCTAATTTTTTATTGGTTCAATTCATTTTACTAAAAAATGACTTCTGGTCCTACAGGTTTCCCGAGAGGTTAAGGGGTTGAAATGCTATTCAATATATTCTGCGTGCGTGGTTCCGAATCCCATCCCTGTCGATTAGTTTTTAAAAACACCTGAAATGAATTCGGTAAGCACAAAAACTGATTATTTCCTAATTTTGTTAATAACTCACCCAAAAATTTTGCAGTTCGTCTAAGCAGACTAGTCAAGCAACCAAACGTTGAAAATTTTAGGTTTGTTCAGTAAGAAAATCGGAATGCCAAGGTTATACGTTTTTCTATTGAAACCATTTAAGGCATGGATTTTGAAAAAATTCAGGTTACTTTTTTGGCCGATTTTTTCCACAAAAATTTATCGTTTTTCAACGTAAGCAATAAAAATTAAGTTTTACTTAATTTTTTGTGTCGCATCGTTTGATAGTTTTAAAGCTCTAACAGGTTGCTTAAAAAACCTTGAAAATTTAGCGAAATTACTTGGTCTTTAAGAAGATTTGCACTAGTTCTGTTCTAAGACTAGAGTACTTATTTCATCGTTATTTTTTCTATACACAGACGTCTTGTTTATTTTTGATCGAACAATGGCTTGATTTGATAAGTTTTTTTCTAATTTGAGCTAAATAATTATTCAATTTGAAGCGAAGCAACCTTGCCTAATTTTTTATTGGTTCAATTCATTTTACTAAAAAATGACTTCTGGTCCTACAGGTTTCCCGAGAGGTTAAAGGGTTGAAATGCTATTCAATATATTCTGCGTGCGTGGTTCCGAATCCCATCCCTGTCGATTAGTTTTTAAAAACACCTGAAATGAATTCGGTAAGCACAAAAACTGATTATTTCCTAATTTTGTTAATAACTTACCCAAAAATTTTGCAGTTCGTCTAAGCAGACTAGTCAAGCAACCAAACGTTGAAAATTTTAGGTTTGTTCAGGAAGAAAATCGGAATGCCAAGGTTATACGTTTTTCTATTGAAACCATTTAAGGCATGGATTTTGAAAAAATTCAGGTTACTTTTTTGGCCGTTTTTCCACAAAAAAAACATCGTTTTTCAATGAAGGCAATTCAAAATCAGGTTTCCCCTAATTTTTTGTTTTGCTTCGTTTGATAGTTTCAAAGCCTAACAGGTTGCTCAGAAAAACTTGAAACTTAAGCGAAACGATTTGGTCTATAGAAATATTTACACTAGTCCTGTTCTAAGAATAGAGAGCTTATTTCGTTTCGTCATTATATTTTCTATACACAGACGTCTTGTTTATTTTTGATCGAACAATGGCTTGATTTGATAAGTTTTTTTCTAATTTGAGCTAAATAATTATTCAATTTGAAGCGAAGCAACCTTGCCTAATTTTTTATTGGTTCAATTCATTTTACTAAAAAATGACTTCTGGTCCTACAGGTTTCCCGAGAGGTTAAGGGTTGAAATGCTATTCAATATATTCTGCGTGCGTGGTTCCGAATCCCATCCCTGTCGATTAGTTTTTAAAAACACCTGAAATGAATTCGGTAAGCACAAAAACTGATTATTTCCTAATTTTGTTAATAACTCACCCAAAAATTTTGCAGTTCGTCTAAGCAGACTAGTCAAGCAACTAAATGTTGAAAATTTTAGGTTTGTTCAGGAAGAAAATCGGAATGCCAAGGTTATACGTTTTTCTATTGAAACCATTTAAGGCATGGATTTTGAAAAAATTCAGGTTACTTTTTTGGCCGAGTTTTTCCACAAAAATTTATCGTTTTTCAACGTAAGCAATAAAAATTAGGTTTTACTTAATTTTTTGTGTCGCTTCGTTTGATAGTTTTAAAGCTCTAACAGGTTGCTTAAAAAACCTTGAAAATTTAGCGAAATTATTTGGTCTTTAAGAAGATTTGCACTAGTTCTGTTCTAAGACTAGAGTACTTATTTCATCGTTATTTTTTCTATACACAGACGTCAAGTCTATTTTTGATCGAACAATGGCTTGATTTGATAAGTTTTTTGTTTTGAGCAAAAAAAAACTATTCTATTTGAAGCGAAGCAACTTTGCTTTAATTTTTTATTTGTTCGATTCAATTTACCAAAAATTGAGTTCTGATGTTTCAGTTTGCCCGAGGGGTTAAGGGGTTGAAGTGATATTCAATATGTTGTGCGTGCGTGGGTCCGAATCCCATACCCGTCGATTAGTTTTTCAAAACATCTGAACTGAATTTTGTAGGCACAAAACTGATATTTACCTAATTTTGTCTAGGAAGAATAAAAAAATTACCTTATTTTGTGTTGTAGCACGATTTGGTTCAAATAACTATTTGAACTAGCCCTGTTCTAAGGCTAAATTGCTAACTTCATCATTTAATTTCAAATACACAGACTAATCAATCAATGGAATTTCAAAAAACTTGAGGTTACGTTTTTGGCCGAGCTTTCCCGCAAAAAATTATCGGTTTTCTATGGAAGCAATTAAAATTGAAGTTCTTCTGATATTTTTGTTTCGATTCCTTTCATAGTTTCAAAGCTCGCTCAGAAAAACATGAAGTTTTAGCAAACTGATTTGGTCTATGAAACGTTCTGAAATGAGTACTGTTCTAAAATAAGGTTAAACTCATAGACATCAAGTCAAATAATGCACAATTTTGGTAAGAGTTGATAGGTTTCATTGTTTTGAGCAAAAAAAATATTCTATTTGAAGAAAAGCAACTTTGCTTAAATTTTTTATTGGTTCGATTGCATTTACCAACGTTTGAATTCAGGTCTTACAGGTTGGCGGAGAGGTTAAGGCATTGAAATGCTAATCCAATATGTTCTGCGTGCGTGGGTTTGAATACCATCCCTGTCGATTAGTTTTTTTAAACACCTGAGCTGAATTAGGTACCCACAAAAACTGATATTTACCTAATTTTGTTAACAACTCACCAAAAAAATTTACAGATCACAAAATTTCACAGCACAAATTGGAATGCAACCAATTGAAAATTGTCTGAGCAGACTAATCATGCTAGCAAACTTTGAAAAAAATTTTTCATCAAGCAATTGGCCAATTAATTTCCGTTTTTTTTACATTGAATCAAACCGAGTCTCCGAGTTTTGTCTAAGCAGAGTAGTCAAGCAACCAAATGTTGAAGAATTTTAAGTTTGTTCATGAAGAAAATCGGATGGCCCATGTTATACGTTTCTCTGTTGAAACCATTCAAGGCATGGATTTTTGAAAAACTTCAGGTTACTTTTTCGGCCGAGTTTTTCCACAAAAAACTATCGTTTTTCAACGGAAGCAATGTAAAATTAGGTTTTCCTTAATTTTTTGTTTCGCATCGTTTGATAGTTTCCAAGCTCTAACAGGTGACTAAGAAAAACTGGAATTTTTAGCGAAACGATTTGGTCTATAAAAATATTTGCACTAGTCCTGTTCTAAGACTGGTAAGCTTATTTCATCAATACATTTCATATACCCAACGTCAAATATAGTTTTGATCGAACAATAGCTTGATTTGATACGTTTTTTTGTTCTGAGCTAATAATTATTCTATATGAAGCGAAGCAAGTTTGCTTCATTTTTTTGGGTTCGATTCATTTAATCAATGATTGCCTTTAGACAGGGTGGCCGAGTTGTTTACGCCGTTGGAATATAACTCCAATATGGTCTGAGTGCGTGGCTCTGAATTCCATCTCTGTCGAATAAGTTTTTTAAAACATCAACTGAACTCGATGAGCACAAAAAGTGATTTCTACCTAAATATGTTTAGAACTCACTAAATAATTTTTAAATCAAAGTTTTTTGAGAAAGATTCGGCAGGCAAACAATTGAAGTTTGTCTAAGCAAAGTAGTCAAGCAATCAAAGTTTGAAAAACAACAAGTTGTTTCAAGAAGAAAGTCGGTTGGCCAATGTTATACGTTTTTCAATCGAAACTAATCAATCAATGGAATTTCAAAAAATTGAGGTAACGTTTTTGGCCGAGCTTTCCCGCAAAAAATTATCGGTTTTCTATGGAAGCAATTAAAATTGAAGTTTTTCTTATATTTTTGTTTCGATTCCTTTCATAGTTTCAAAGCTCACTCAGAAAAACATGAAGTTTTAGCGAACTGGTTTGGTCTATGAAACGTTCTGAAATGAGTACTGTTCTAAAATTAGAGTACCTACTTCAGCCTTCCAGTTTAAAGTCATAGACATCAAGTAAAATAATGCAAAGTTTTGGTAAGAGTTGATAGGTTTCATTGTTTTGAGCAAAAAAATTATTCTATTTGAAGAAAAGCAACTTTGCTTAATTCTTTTATTGGTTCGATTGCATTCACCAATGTTTGATTTCAGGTCTTACAGGTTGGCGGAGAGGTCAAGGCATTGAAATGCTAATCCAATATGTTCTGCGTGCGTGGGTTTGAATACCATCCCTGTCGATTAGTTTTCTAAAACACCTGAGCTGAAATAGGTACCCACAAAAACTGATATTTACCTAATTTTGTTAACAACTCACCAAAAACGTTTACAGATCACAAAAATTCACAGCACAAAATGGAATGCAACCAATTGCAATTTGTCTGAGCAGACTAATCACGCAAGCAAACTTTGAAACAATTTAGAGTTATTTCATCAAGAAAATCAAATGGCCAACGTTTTCCGTTTTTAAATTGAAACAAACCCTCCAAGCGAAAAAAAACTTTGAAAAAATTAATTTTACTTTTTTGGCCGAGTTTTTCTGCAAAAAAAATTACCTCCTTTGGAAGTAACCTAAGTTGAAGTTATTTTAAATTTTGTTTTGCATTGTTTCATAGTTTCGAAGCTTTATTGGATTGCTTAGAAAATTTTAGCGAAACGAGTTGGCAAAGAAAACAATTTGAACTAAAACTGTACTAAAAGTAGAGTGCTTCACAATTGTTTTGAAATTTCAAACTTTGCTGCAAATTTTTTTTTGGTTCTTTTTGATATACCAATAGCTGACCTGTGGTCAGACAGGGTGGCCAAAATAATATGGCATTGGACTGCTAATTCAAAACGGTCTGCGTGCCTGGTATCGAATACCATCTGTGCCGACTCGTTTTTAAAAATATATGAACTGAATTCGGTAAGCCTAGAAAATGATTGTTTACCTAAGTTTGTTAAAAACTCATCGAGACAGTTGTCAGATCACAAAAACTATGAGAATAAAACGACTCGCCAAAATTAGCAGACTTGGCAAGCAACCAAATTTTCAATCATTTAGAATTCTTCTTGAAGCATTTCGGATGGCTAAATATATAAGTTTTTTTATGGAAACCATTGAAGCAAAAGCATCTTGAAAAATTGCAGGTTAGTTTTGTGGCCCAAGTTTTCAGCAACAAAAAAATATTTTTTCAATGGGAGAATTTCGAAAATAGGTTTCTCATAAATTTTTGCTTCGCTTCGTTTCATTGTTTGAAAGCTCTAACAGGTTGCTTAGAAAAACTTGAAATTTCAGTGAAACGAGTTGGTCTATAAAACGCTTTGAACTTGTCCTGTTCTGAAACCACAGTGCTTACCTCGTCTTTCCAGTTTTTATACAAAGATGTCAATTCTATACTCGATCAAGCAATGGCTTGCTTTGATAGGTTTTATTATTTTGAACAAAACAATAATCTATTTGAAGCATAGCATCTTTGCTTCAAAATTTTTTTGGTTCGATTTAATTTACCAGCGAATGACCTCTGGTATTAAATCCGCCGATTTCTTAAGACATTAGACTGCTTATCCAATACGCTTTGTGTTCCTGGGTGCGAATCTCATCTCTGACAATTAGTTTTCGAAAACACCTGAACAGAATTCAGTAAGCACAAAAACTGATTTTTACCAAATTTTGTTAAAAACATACTGAGAAATATGTCAGATCACAAGGTATTAGAAAAAAAATCGGCTCACCATTTTTTGAAATTTGTCTAAGCAGTTTAGTCAAGCAAGGAAACGTTGAAAAGCTTTCAGTTTTTTCATGAAGAAAATCGGATGACCATTTTTAAAGGTTTTTCTATCGAAAACATTCAAATAATGGAATTTTGAAAAATTGCAGGTTGCTTTTTTTTATCAGCTTTTCCACAAAAAACTATCGTTTTTCAATGGAAGCAAGACAAAAAAAATTTTCCCTAAATTTTCACTTCGCTTCGTATGATAGTTTGAAAGCTCTAACAGTTTGCTTAGAAAACTTGAAAAATTGGCGAAACGATTTGGTCTATAAAGCGATTCGAACTAGTCCTGTTTCAAGACTAGAATGCTTACTTCGTCAATACATTTAATTTACAAAAACTTCAAAACTATTTTTGATCGAACGATGCCTTGATTCGATAGTTTTTTTGATTTTTAATTTTGAGCAAAAAAATATTCTATTTAAAGCGTAGCATATCTTTGCTTCAAATTTTTATTGTTCGATTCAATTTTCCAACGAATGAGTTCAGTGCAGACAGGGTGTCCGAGTGGTTTAGTCGAAGGATAGACTGTTAATCTAATACGTTCTGTGTGCGTGGGTTGGAATTCCAGCTATGTTGATTAGTTTTTAAAAACACCTGAAATGAATTCGGTGAGCACAACAACCTCAATTGATAATAACTCACCGAGACAGTTGTCAGATCACAAAAACTAAGAGAACAAATCGACTCGCCAAAATTAGCAGACTTGGCAAGCAACCAAATTTTCAATCATTCAGAATTCTTCTTGAAGCCATTCGGATGCTTAGATATATAGGTTTTTTTATGGAAACCATTGAAGCAAAAGCAATTTGAAAAACTGCAGGTTTATTTTGTGGCCCAAGTTTTCAGCAACAAAATTATATTTTTTCAATGGGAGATTTTCAAAAATAGGTTTTTCCTAAATTTTTGTTTCGCTTCGTTTCATTGTTTGAAAGCTCTAACAGGTTGCTTAGAAAAACTTGAAATTTCAGTGAAACGAGTTGGTCTATAAAACGCTTTGAACTTATCCTGTTCTGAAACTAGAGTGCTTACCTCGTCTTTCCAGTTTTTATACAAAGATGTCAATTCTGTTTTCGATCGAGCAATGGCTTGCTTTGATAGGTTTTATTATTTTGAACAAAACAGTATTCTATTTTAAGCATAGCAACTTTGCTTCAAATTTTTATTGGTTCGATTCAATTTACCTGCGAATGACCTCTGGTATTACAATGGCCGATTTGTCTAGGCATTAAACTGCTTATCCAATACGCTCTGCGTTCCTGGGTGCGAATCTCATCTCTGACGATTACTTTTCGAAAAAACCTGAACAGTAAGCACAAAAACTGATTTTTACCAAATTTTGTTAATAATATACTGAGAAAATTGTCAGATCACAAGGTATTAGAAAAAAAATCGGCTCAACATTTTTTGAAATTTGTCTAAGGAGTTTAGTCAAGCAAAGAAACGTTGAAAAGCTTTAAGTTTTTTCATGAAGAAAATCGGATGACCATTGTTATAGGTTTTTCTATCAAAAACAATCAAATAATGGAACTTTGAAAAATTTCAGGTTGCTTTTTGATCCAGCTTTTCCACAAAAAACTATCGTTTTTCAATGGAAGCAAGAAAAAAACAAAATTTTCCCTAATATTTCAATTCGCTTATTATTATAGTTTGAAAGCTCTAACAGGTTGCTTAGAAAAACTTCGTTTCGCAAAAATTGGCGAAACGATTTGGTCTATAAAACGATTTGAACTAGTCCTGATTCAAGACTAGAATGCTTAATTCGTCAATACAACTTAATTACCAAAATTTCAAAATTATTTTTGATCGAACGATGGCTTGATTTGATAGCTTTTATTATTTTGAGCAAAAAAAATATTCTATGTGAAACATAGCATATCTTTGCTTCAAATTTCTATTGTTCGATTCAAATTACCAACGAATGAAATCAGTGCAGACTGGGTGGTCGAGTGGTTTAGGCGATGGATAGACTGCTAACCTAATACGTTCTGTGTGCGAGAGTTCGAATCCCAACTCTGTCGATTAGTTTTTAAAAACACCTGAACTGAATTCGATGAACACAACATTTTATGTTTACCTCAATTGATACTAACTCACCGAGACAGTTGTCAGATCACAAAAACCAAGAGAACAAATCGGCTCGCCAAAATTAGCAGACTTGGCAAGCAACAAATTTTTCAATCATTCAGAATTATATTTGAAGCAATTCAGATGGCTAGATATATAACTTCTTTTATGGAAATCATTGAAGCAAAAGCAGTTTGAAAAACTGCAGCTTAGTTTTGTGGCCCAAGTTTTCAGCAACAAAATTATCTTTTTTCAATGGGAGATTTTCGAAAAAAAAGTTTTTTCCTAAATTTTTGTTTCGCTTCGTATCATTGTATGAAAGTCTAACAGGTTGCTTAGAAAAACTTGAAATTTCAGTGAAACGAATTGGTCTATAAAACGCTTTGAACTTGTCCTGTTCTGAAACTAGAGCGCTTACCTCGTTTTTCCAGTTTTTATACAAAGATGTCAATTCTATTTTCGATGGAGCAATGATTTGCTTTGATAGGTTTTATTATTTTGAACAAAACAATCTTCTATTTGAAGCATAGCATCTTTGCTTCAAGTTTTTATTGGTTCGATTCAATTTACCATCGAATGACCTCTGGTAACAGTTTGGCCGATTTGTTAAGGCATTATGCTGCTAATCCAATACGTTCTGCGTTCCTGTGTGCGAATCCCATCTCTGACAATTAGTTTTCGAAAACACCTGAACAGAATTCAGTAAGCACAAAAACTGATTTTTACCAAATTTTTTTTATTAACATACCGAGAAATTTGTCAGATCACAAGGTATTAGAAGAAGAATCGGCTCACCATTTTTTGAAATTTGTCTAAGCAGTTTACTCAAGCAAGGAAACGTTGAAAAGCTTTAAGTTTTTTCGTGAAGAAAATCGGATGACCATGGTTATACGTTTTTCTATCGAAAACAATCAATTAATGGAATTTTGAAAAAATTCAGGTTGTTTTTTTTGGTCCAGCTTTTCCACAAAAAACTATCGTTTTTCAATGGAAGCAAGACAAAATTAAATTTTCCTTAAATTTTCAATTCGCTTCGTATGATAGTTTGAAAGCTCTAACAGGTTGCTTAGAAAAACTTCGTTTCGCAAAAATGAGGAAACGGTTTGGTATATAAAACGATTTGAACTAGTCCTGTTTCAAGACTAGAATGTTTAATTCGTCAATACAATTTAATTACAAAATTTTCGAAATTATTTTTGATCGAACGATGGCTTGATTTGATAGCTTTTATTCTTTTGAGCAAAAAAAAATATTCTATTTGAAGCATGGCATATCTTTGTTTCAAATTTCTATTGTTCGATTCAATTTACCAACGAATGAGATCAGTGCAGACTGGGTGGTCGAGTGGTTTAGGCGATGGATTGACTGTCTATTTAATACGTTCTGTGTGCGTTGTTTCAAATCCCAGCTCTGTCGATTAGTTTTTAAAAACATCTGAATTGAATTCGGTGAGCACAACATCTTTTGTTTAACTCAATTGATAATAACTCACCGAGAATTTGCCAGATCACAAGTTGTAGAGATAAAATCGGGTCGCAACTTTTTGGACTTCGTCTAAGCAGAGTAGTTAAGCAATTAAATGTTGGAAAATTTTAAGTTTGTTCGTGAAGAAAATCGGTTAGCCATTGTTATACGTTTTTCTTTTGAAAACATTCAAGCAATGCAATTTTGAAAATTTTTCAGGTTATTTTAATTGGTCATGCTTTTCCACAAAAAACTAACGTTTTTCAATGGAACCAATGCAAAATTAAATTTTCTTTAGGTTTTTTTTCGCTTCGTTTGATAATTCGAAAGCCTTTATAGGTTGCTTAGAAAAGGTTCAAACGTTTGCCAAAAGAATTTGTCTATAAAATGATTTGAACTAGCCCTGTTCTAGGACTAGAGTGCTTCCTTCGTCGTTACTTTTTTTATAAAAAAGACTTCAAGTCTGATCGAAAAATGGCTTGATTTGATAGGTTTTATTATTTTGATTTAAAAGCATTCTATTTGAAGCACAGCAACTGTGCTTCAAAGTTTTATTGGTTTCATTCAAATTACCAATGATTGACCTGTGGTGAGACAAGATGGCCGAGCAGTTAAAGTGTTGGACTGCCAATCCAAAAAGTCATGCGTGCGTGGGTTCGAATGCCATCTCTGTCCATTAGTTTTTAAAATCACCTGAACTGAACTCGGTAAGCACAACAACTGATTTTTACCTAATTTGTTAATAACTCACCACCAAATTTTCCAAATCATAAAGTTTTAAAGATGGAATCGGCTCGCAATTTTTTGAAATTAGTCTAAGCAGACTATTCAAGCAAATAAACGTTAAAAAAATTTAAGTTTGTTCATGAAGAAAGTCGGTTGGCCAATTTTATACATTTTTCTTTTGAAGCCTTTCAAGCAATGGATTTTTGAAAACTTCAGGTTTTTTTTGCCGAGTATTTCCACAAAAAATAGTCGGTTTTCAATGGAAGCAATTCAAAATTAAGTTTACAGGTAGCCAGAGAGGTGAAGGCGTTGAAATGCTATCAATATTTACTGCGTGCGTGTGTTCGAAACCCAGCCCTGTCCAGTAAGTTTTTGAAAACACCTGAACTGATTTCTGTAGGCACAACAACTGATGTTTACCTAAATTGATAATTACTCACCGCAAAAATTACCAGATCACAAAATTTTGGAGACAAAATTGGCTCGCAGACTATTGGAATTTGTCTAAACAAAATAGTCAAGCAATTAAACGTTAAAAATTTTGAGGTTGTTCATGATAAACTTGACATTGGCTGACCGAAAAAGTAACTTGAAATTTATCGAAATTCCAATAGAAAGTTTTATAACATTGGCTGACCGATTTTCTTCATGAACGAACTGAAAAATTTCAACGTTTAATTGCTTGATGAGTCTGCTTAGACGAAGTCCAATAGTTTGCGAGCAATTTTTTTTCTAGAACTTTGTGATCTAGGAAAATTCTCGTTGAGTTATCAACAATTTAGCTAAACATCTATTGTTGTGTTAAAGAAATTCAGTTCAAGTGTGTTTAAGAACTAATCGACAGATATGGGATTCGAACCCACGCAAGCAGACTTAGTTGCTTAAGCAGTCCAACGCTTTAAACACACGGTCACCCTGTCTGACCAGAGGTCATCCGTTGGTGAATTGATTCAAACCAATAAAAGTTTGAAGCAAAGATACTCCGTTTCAAATATAATGTTTTTTTTGGCTCAAAACAAACAAACCTATCAAATCAAGCCATTGTTCAATCAAAAATAGACTTGACACTTTGTATTCGAAATGTAATGACGAATATAGCACTATAGTCCTAGAACAGGACTAGTTCAAATCATTTTTAGCGCAAATCGTTTCGCTGAAATTTCAAGTTTTTGAAAGCAGCCTGTTACAGCTTTCAAAATATCAAAAGAAGCGAACTAAAAAATTAAGGAAAACCTAATTTTGAATCGATTCCATTGAAAAAAAACGATAATTTTTTGTAAAAAAAACTGAGCTAAAAAAAACAACCTGAATTTTTTCAAAATTCCATTGCCTGTATAGTTTCAATAAAAAAATGTATAACTTTGGCCAACCGACTTTCTTCATGAACAACCTTAAAATTTTCAACGTTTAATTGCTTGACTAGTCTGCTTAGACTAGTTTTCAAAAACTTACAGGACAGGGCTGGGTTTCGAACACACGCACGCAGTAAATATTGATAGAAATTCAATACCTTCACCTCTCGGCCTGCCTGTAAATTTAATTTTGAATTGCTTCCATTGAAAAACAATCATTTTTTTGTGGAAAAACTCGACGAAAAAAAACTTGAAGTTTTCAAAACTCCATTGCTTGGAAGGCTTCAATAGAAAAATGTATAACATTGGCCAACCGACTTTCTTCATGAACAAACTTAAAATTTTTTTAACGTTTATTTGCTTGACTAGTCTGCTTAGACTAATTTCAAAAAATTGCGAGCCGATTCCAGCTCTAGAACTTTATGATCTGGAAAATTTTGTGGTGAGTTATTAACAAATTAGGTAAAAATCAGTTGTTGTGCTTACCGAGTTCAGTTCAGGTGTTTTTAAAAACTAATAGACAGGGATGGCATTCGAACCCACGCACGCAGTACTTATTGGATTGGCAGTCCAGCACTTAAACTACTCGGCCATCTTGTCTGACCACAGGTCAATCTTTGGTAAATTGAATCAAATCAATAAAACGTTGAAGCACAGTTGCTGTGCTTCAAATAGAATGTTTTTTAAATCAAAATAAAAAAATCTATCAAATCAAGCCATTGTTCGATCAAAAATAGACTTGAGGTCTTTTTATAAAAACTGTAATGACAAAGTAAGCACTCTAGTCTTAGAACAGGACTAGTTCAAATCTGATTATATACAAATTCTTTTGGCAAAAGTTTGAACCTTTTCTAAGCAACCTATAAAGTCTTTCGAACTATCAAACGAAGCAAAAAAAAACCTAGGGAAAATTTAATTTTGAATTGCTTCCTTGGAAAAACGTATTTTGTGGAAAAGCATGACCAAAAAAAATAACCTGAAAAATTTTCAAAATTCCATTGCTTGAATGTTTTCAAAAGAAAAACGTATAACATTGGCCAACCGATTTTGTTCATGAACAAACTTAAAATTTTCGAACATTTAATTGCTTGACTACTCTGCTTGGACGAATTCCAAAAGGTTGCGACCCGATTCTATCTCTACAACTTTGTGATCTGGTAAATTCTCGGTGAGGTATTATCAATTGAGGTATCAAATGATGTTGTGCTCACCGAATTCAGTTCAGGTGTTTTTAAAAACTAATCGACAAAGCTGCAAATCGCACCGACGCACACAGAACGTATTAGATAAGCAGGCAATCCATCGCCTAAACCATTCGACCACCATGTCTGCAGTGAACCCATTCGTTGGTAAATTGAATCGAACATAAGAAGTTTGCTATGCTTCAAATAGAATATTTTTTTGTTCAAAATAATAAAAGCTATCAAATCAAGCCATCGTTCGATCAAAAATAGTTTTGAAGTTTTTGTAATCAAATTGTATTGACGAAGTAAGCATTCTAGTCTTGAAACAGGACTAGTTCAAATCGTTTTATAGACCAAATCGTATCGTCATTTTTTGCGAAACGAAGTTTTTCTAAGCAACCTGTTAGTGCTTTCAAACTATCATACAAAGCGAATTGAAAATTTAAGGAAAATTTAGTTTTGTCTTCCTTCCATTGAAAAACGATAGTTTTTTGTGGAAAAGCTGGACCAAAAAAGCAACCTGAATTTTTTCAAAATTCCATTATTTGATTGTTTTCGATAGAAAAACGTATAACAATGGTCATCAGATTTTCTTCACGAAAAAAGTTAAATCTTTTCAACGTTTCCTTGCTTGACTAAACTGCTTAGACAAATTTCAAAAAATGGTGAGCCGATTCTTCTTCTAATACCTTTTGATCTGACAAACTTCTCGGTATGTTACAACAAAATTTGGTATAAATCAGTTTTTGTGCTTACTGAATTCTGTTCAGGTATTTTCGAAAACTGATTGTCAGACATGGGATTCGCACCCAGGAACGCAAAGCGTATTGGATAAGCAGTTTATCGCCTTAACAAATCGGCCAATTTAGTACCAGAAGTCATTCGCTGGTAAATGGAATCGAATCAATAAAAACTTGAACCAAAGATGCTATGCTTCAAATAGAATATTGTTTTGTTCAAAATAATAAAACCTATCAAAGCAAGACATTGCTCGATCGAAAATAGACTTGACATTTTTGTATAAAAACTGGAAAGACGAGGTAAGCACTCTAGTTTCAGAACAGGACAAGATCAAAGCTTTTTATAGACCAATTCATTTCACTGAAAATTCAAGTTTTTCTAAGCAACCTGTTAGAGCTTTCAAACAATGAAACGAAGCGAAACAAAAATTTAGGAAAAACGTCTTTTCGAAATTCTCCCACTGAAAAAAGATAATTTTTTTGCTGAAAACTTGGGCCACAAAACTAACCTGTAGTTTTTCAAAATACTTTTGCTTCAATGGTTTCCATAAAAAAAACGTATATATCTAGCCATCCGAATTGCTTCAAGAAGAATTCTGAATAATTGAAAAGTTGGTTGCTTGCCAAGTCTGCTAATTTTGGCGAGTCGATTTGTTCTCTTAGTTTTTGTGATCTGACAACTGTCTCGGTGAGTTATTATCAATTGAGGTAAACATAAGTTGTTGTGCTCACCGAATTCAGTTCAGGTGTTTTTAAAAACTAATCGACATAGCTGGGATTCGAACTCACGCACACAGAACGTTTTAGATTTGCAGTCTGTCCATCGCCTAAACCACTCGACCACCCCGTCTGCACTGAACTCATTCGTTGGTAAATTGAATCGAACAATAAAAATTTGAAGCAAAGATATGCTATTCTTCAAATAGAATAACTTTTTGCTCAAAATAAAAAAAGCTATCAAATCAAGCCATCGTTCGATCAAAAATAGTTTCGAAGTTTTTGGTAAATAAAATGTATTGACGAAGTAAATATTCTAATCCTGAAACAGGACTAGTTTAGTTCGTTTTATAGAGCAAATCCTCTCGCCAATTTTTCAAGTTTTCTAAGCAACCTGTTAGAGCTTTCAAACTATCATACAAAGCGCATTGAAAACTTAAGGAAAATTTAGTTTTGTCTTCCTTTCTTTGAAAAACGATAGTTTTTTGTGGAAAAGCTGGACCAAATAAGCAACCTGAAATTTTTCAAAATTCCATTATTTGATTGTTTTCGATAGAAAAACCTATAAAAAAAATCGTCATCCGATTTTCTTCATGAAAAATTTTAAAGCTTTTCAACGTTTCCTTGCTTGACTAAACTCCTTAGACAAATTTTAAAAAATGATGAGCCAATTTTTTTTCTAATGCCTAGTGGTCTGACAAATTTCTTGGCATGATATTAAAAAAACTTGGTAAAAATCAGTTTTTGTGCTTACTGAACTCTGTTCAGGTGTTTTCGAAAACTAATTGTCAGAGATGGGATTCGCACACAGGAGCGCAGAGCGTATTGCATAAGCAGTTTAATGCCTTAACAAATCGGCCAATTTAATACCAGAGGTAAAATGAATCGAACCAATAAAAATTTGAAGCAAAGATGCTATGCTTCAAATATATTTTTGTTTTGTTCAAAATAATGAAAACTATCAAAGCAAGCCATTGCTCGATCGAAAATAGAATTGACATCTTTCTATAAAAACTGGAAAGACGAACTAGTTTCAGAACAAGTTCAAAGGGTTTTATAGACCAATTCATTCCACTGAAATTTCACGTTTTTCTAAGCAACCTGTTAGAGATTTCAAACAATGAAACGAAGCGAAACAAAAAATTAGAAAAAACCTATTTTCGAAATTCTCCCATTGAAAAAAGGTTGTTTTGTTGCTGAAAACTTGGGGCGCAAAACTAAATGCAGTTTTTCAAAATTCTTTTGCTTCAATGGTTCCATAAAAAAAACGTATATTTTTAGCCATCCGAATTGCTTCAAGAAGAATTCTGAATGATTGAAAATTTGGTTGCTTACCAAGTCTGCTAATTTTGGCGAGTCAATGTATTCTCTTAGTTTTTGTGATCTGACAACTTTCTCGATGAGTTTTAACAAACTTAGGTAAACAATCAGTTTTTGAGCTTACCGAATTCAGTTTTAAGAACGAATCGGCACAGATGGTACTCGATACCAGGCACGCAGACCGTTTTGAATTAGCAGTTCAATGCCATTATCTTTTGGCCACCCTGTTTGACCACAGGTCAGCCATTGGTAAATTGAAAAGAACTAAAAAAAAATTTGCAGCAAAGTTTGAAATTTCGAAACAATTGTGAAGCACTCTAGTGTACAGATTTAGTTCAAATTGTTTTACTTACCAACTCGTTTCGCTAAAATTTTCTGTTTTTCTAAGCAATCAATTATAGCTTCGAAACTATGAAACTATGCAAAACAAATTTTTAAAAAATTTCAACATGAGTTACTTCAATAGGAGGCAGTTTTTTTGCAGAAAATCTCGGCCAAAAAAGTAACATTAATCTTTTCAAAGTTTTTTTTGCTTGGAGGGTTTGTTTCAAGATAAAAACTGGTTTGTTTCTCAGACAAATTTCAATTGGTTGCATTCCATTTTTTGCTGTGAAATTTTGTGATCTGTAAACTTTTTTGTTGAGTTGTTAACAAAGTTAAGTAAATATCAGTTTTTTTGGGTACCTTCTTCAGCTCAGGTGTTTTAAAAAACTAATCGACAGGGATGGTATTCAAACCCACGCACGCAGAATATATTGGATTAGCATTTCAATGCCTTAACCTCTCCGCCAACCTGTAAGACCTGAATTCATACATTGGTAAATGCAATCGAACCAATAAAAGATTTAAGCAAAGATGCTTTTCTTCAAATAGAATATTTTTTTTGCTCAAAACAATGAAACCTATCAAAACTTACCAAACTTGAGCATTATTTGACTTGATGTCTATGAATTTAACCTGGAAGGCTGAAGTAGGTACTCTAATTATAGAACAGTACTCATTTCAGAACGTTTCATAGACCAAATCAGTTTGCTAAAACTTCATGTTTTTCTGAGCGAACTTTGAAACTATGAAAGGAATCGAAACAAAAATATAAGAAAAACTTCAATTTTAATTGCTTCCATAGAAAACCGATAATTTTTTTGCGGTAAAGCTCGGCCAAAAATGTAACCTCAAGTTTTTTGAAATTCCATTGATTGATTAGTTTCAATTGAAAAACGTATAATATTGGCCAACCGACTTTCTTCTTGAAACAACTTGTTGTTTTTCAAACTTTGGTTGATTGACTAGTTTGCTTAGACAAACTTCAATTGTTTGCATGCCGAATTGTTCTCAAAAATTTTTGATTTAAAAATTATTTAGTGAGTTATAAACAGATTTAGGTAGAAATCAGTTTTTGTGCTCACCGAGTTCAGTTGATGTTTCTAAAAAGTTATTCGAAAGAGATGTGATTCAGAGCCACGCACTCGGACCATATTGGAGTTATATTCCAACGGCGTAACCACTCGGCCACCCTGTATGAAGGCAATCATTGATTAGGTGAATCGAACCTAAAAAAATGAAGCAAAGTTGCTTCGCTTCAAATAGAATAGTTTTTCTTCCATAGAAAACCGATAACTTTTTTGCGGGAAAGCTCGGCCAAAAACTTAACCTCAATGTACTTGAAATTTAATGATGAATTTAGCAATTTAGCCCTAGAACAGGGCTAGTTCAAATAGTTATTTGAACCAAATCGTGCAACAAGACAAAATTAGGTACATTTTTTAGTCTTCCTAGACAAATTAGGTAAATATCAGTTTTGTCCTTACAGAATTCAGTTCAGATGTTTTAAAAAAATAATCGACGGGGATGGGATTCGGACCCACGCACGCACAACATATTGAATATCACTTCAACCCCTTAACCCCTCGGGCAACCTGAAACACCAGAAATCAATTTTTGGTAAAATTAATCGAACCAATAAAAAATTAAAGCATAGTTGCTTCGCTTCAAAAGAATAGTTTTTTTTCGCTCAAAACAAAAAACTTATCAAATCAAGCCATTGTTCGATCAAAAATAGACTTTATGTCTGTGTATAGAAAGAATAACAACGAAATAAGCACTCTAGTCTTAGAACAGGACTAGGGCAAATCTTCTTAAAGACCAAATCATTTCGGTAATTTTTGAAGGTTTTTAAGCAACCTGTTAGAACTTTAAAACTATCGAACGAAGCGAAACAAAAAATTGAGAAAAACCTAATTTTTATTGCTTCCGTTGAAAAACTCGGCCAAAAAAGTAACCTGAATTTTTTCAAAATCCATGCCTTAAATTTTTGTCAATAGAAAAACGTATAACCTTGGCCATCGGATTTTCTTCATGAACAAACTTAAAAATTGTCTACGTTTGGTTGCTTGACTAGTCTGCTTAGATAAACTTCAGAGATTTTCGAGCCGATCCTCTTCCAAACTTTCGTGATCTGACAAATTTTTTGGTGAGTTATTAACAAAATTAGGAAAATATCAGTTTTTGTGCTTACCGAATTCATTTCTTAGTGTTTTTAAAAACTAATCGACAAGGATGGGCTTCGGAACCACGCACGCGGAACATTTTGAATAGCATTTTGACCAGAAGTCATTTTTTGGTAAAATAATTTGAAATAATGAAAATTAAGCAAATTTGCTTCGCTTCAAATTGAACAATTTTTTTGCTCAAATTAGAAAAAACTTATCAAATCAAGCCATTGTTCGATCGAAAATAAACTTGAAGTCTGTGTATAGAAGATATGATGACGAAATAAGCACTCTAGACTTAGAACAGGTTTAGTATAAATCTTTTTATAGATCAAATCGTTTCGCTTAAATTTCAAGTTTTTCTGAGCAACCTGTTAGAGCTTTGAAACTATCAAACGAAGCAAAACAAAAAATTAGGGGAAACCTGATTTTGAATTGCATCCAAAAAAAAACGATAGTTTTTTGTGGAAAAACGGCCAAAAAGTATCCTGAAGTTTTTCAAAACTCCATCCCTGGAATGGTTTCAATAGAAAAACGTATAACATTGGTCATCCGATTTTCTTCATGAACAATCTTAAAAATTTTCAACGTTTTTTTAATTGACTAGTCTGCTTAGACGAACTTCAAGGGTTTGCGAGCCAATTCTTACTTCAAAATTTTGTCATCTGACAAATTTTTTGGTGAGTTTTTTAAAAAACTTGGGTGAACATCATTTTTTGTGTCTACCGAATTCAGTTCATGTGCTTTTAAAAAATTACTGGACAGGAATGGGTTTCGAAACCACACACGCAGAACATATTGGAAAGCACTTCAACCCCTTAACCCCTCGGCCAACTTGAAAGACCAGAAGTCAATTTTCGATAAAATGAATCGAACCAATAAAAAAAGAAAGCAAAGCTGCTTCGCTTCAAATAGAATAGTTTTTTTTTGCTCAAAACAAAAAAACGTATCAAATCAAGCCTGTGTTCGATGAAATGTAGACTTGACGTCTGTGTGTAGAAAATAAAATGACGAAATAAGCACTCTTGTCTTAGAACATGACTAGTGCAATTCTTCTTATAGACGAAACTGTTTCGCTAAAATTTCAAGTTTTTCTAAGCACCCTGTTAGAGCTTTGAAACTATCAAACGTAGCAAAACAAAAATTAAAGAAAATCTAATTTTTTTGCTTCCTTTGAAAAACGTTAGTTGTTTGTGGAAAAACTCGGCCAAAAAAAAAACCTGAAGCTTTTCAAAGTCCAGGCCTTGAATGGTTTCAATAGAAAAACATAGAACCTTGGCCATCCGATTTTCTTCATGAACAATCTTAAAATTTTTCAACGTTTGTTTGCTTGATTAGTCTGCTTAGACAAATTTCATGGGTTTGCGAGCCGATTCCAACTTCAAAATTTTGTGATCTGACAAATTTTTGGTAAAATGAATCGAACCAATAAAAGTTAAAGCAAAGTTGCTTCGCTTCAAATAGAATAGTTTTTTTTGCTCAAAACAAAAAACTTATCAAATCAAGCCATTGTTCGATCAAAAATAAACTTTACGTCTGTGTATAGAAAAAATAACGACGAAATAAGCACTCTTCTTAAAGACCAAATCATTTCGCTAATTTTTCAAGGTTTTTTAAGCAACCTGTTAGAGCTTTAAAACTATCAAACGAAGCGAAACAAAAAGTTAGGGAAAACCTAATTTTTATTGCGTCCGTTGAAAAATGATAATTTTTTGTCGAAAAACTCGGCCAAAAAAGTAACCTGAATTTTTTCAAATTTCCATGCCCTAAATGGTTTCAATAGAAAATCGTTCAACCTTGGCCATCCGATTTTATTCATGAACAAACTTAAAAATTTTCAACGTTTGGTTGCTTGAGTAGTCCGCTTAGACGAACTTCAAAGTTTTTTGAGCCGATCCTCTTCCAATTTTTCGTGATCTGACAAATTTTTGGGTGAATTATTAACAAAATTAGGAAATTATCAGTTTTTGTGCTTACCGAATTCATTTCAGGTGTTTTTAAAAACTAATCGACAGTGATGGGCTTCGAAACCACGCACGCAGAACATATTGAATAGGATTTCCACCCCTTAGCCTCTCGGGAAACTTGTAGGACCAGAAGTCATTTTTTGGTAAAATGAATTGAACCAATAAAAAACTAAGCAAAGTTGCTTCGCTTCAAAATGAATAAATAATTTGCTCAAATTAGAAAAAAAACTTATCAAATCAAGCCATTGTTCGATCGAAAATAAACTTGACGTTTGTTTATAGAAGATATAATGACGAAATAAGCACTCTAGTCTTAGAACAGGACTAGTGTAAATCTTTTTATAGACCAAATCGTTTCGCTTAAATTTCAAGTTTTTTCTGAGCAACCTGTTAGAGCTTTGAAACTATCAAACGAAGCAGAACAAAGTTTAGGGGAAACCTGATTTTGAATTGCATCCAAAACAAAACGATAGTTTTTTGTGAAAAAAAAGGCCAAAAAATTATCCTGAAGTCTTAGAACAGGACTAGTGTAAATCTTCTTAAAGACCAAATCATTTAGGTAAATTTTGAAGTTTTTAAGCAACCTGTTAGAGCTTTAAAACTATCAAACGAAGCGAAACAAAAAATTGAGGAAAACCTAATTTTTATTGCTTCCGTTGAAAAACTCGGCCAAAAAAGTAACCTGAATTTTTTCAAAATCCATACCTTAAATTTTTTCAATAGAAAAACGTATAACATTGGCCATCCGATTTTCTTCATGAACAATCTTTAAAGTTTTCAACGCTTGTTTGATTGACTAGTCTGCTTAGACGAACTTCAAGGGTTTGCGAGCCGATTCTTACTTCAAAAGTTTGTGATCTGACAAAATTTTTGGTGAATTTTTTTTACAAATTTAGGTGAACATCATTTTTTGTGCCTACAGAATTCAGTTCAGGTGTTTTTAAAAAATTACTGGACAGGAATGGGTTTCGAAACCACGCACGCAGAACATATTGGAAAGCACTTCAACCCCTTAACCCCTCGGGCAAAGTGGAAGACCAGAAGTCAATTTCCGATAAAATGAATCGAACCAATAAAAAAAGAAAGCAAAAGTGCTTCGCTTCAAATAGAATAGTTTTTTTTGCTCAAAAAACAAAAAAACGTATCAAATCAAGCCTTTGAAAAAAAGACTTGAAGTCTGTGTGTAGAAAATATAATGACGAAATAAGCACTCTTGTATTAGAACATGACTAGTGCAAATCTTCTTATAGACCAAACCGTTTCGCTAAAGTTTCAAGTTTTTCTAAGCACCCTGTTAGAGCTTTGAAACTATCAAACGTAGCGAAACAAAAATTAAGGAAAACCTATTTTTTTTTGCTTCCGTTGAAAAATGTTAGTTGTTTGTGGAAAAACTCGGCCAAAAAAGTAACCTGAAGCTTTTCAAAGTCCATGCCTTGAATGGTTTCAATAGAAAAACGTATAACCTTGGCCATACGATTTTCTTCATGAACAAACTTTTAAGTTTCCAACGTTTGGTTGCTTGACTTGTCTGCTTAGACGAACTTCAGTGGTTTGCGAGCCAATTTTTTATTCAACTATTTGTGATCTGACAAATTTTTGGGTGAGTTATTAACAAAATTAGGTAAATATCAGTTTTTGTGCTCACCGAATTCAATTCAAGTGTTTTTAAAACTAATCGACAGGAACGGGATTCGGACCCACGCACGCAATACGTATTGATTAGCACTTCAATCCCTAAATCTCTCGGGAAACCTATAAGACCAGAAGTAGTTTTTTGGCAAAATGAATTGAACCAAAAAAAATAAAAGAAAATTGCTTCGCTTCAAATTGAATATTTTTTTTTGCTCAAAACAAAAAAACTTATCAAATCAAGCCATTGTTCGATCGGAAATAAACTTGACGTCTGTGTATAGAAAATATAACGACGAAATAAGCACTCTAGTCTTAGAACAGGACTAGTGCAAATCTCTTTATAGACCAAGTCGTTTCGCTAAAATTTCAAGTTTTTCTGAGCAACCTGTTAGAGCTTTGAAACTATCAAACAAAGCAGAACAAAAAAATAAGGGAAACGTGATTTTGAATTGCTTCCAATGAAAAACGATAGTATTTTATGGAAAAACGGTCAAGAAAGTAACCTGAAGTTTTTCAAATTTCCATGCCTTGAATGGTTTCAATAGAAAAACGTATAACATTGGCCATCCAATTTTCTTTATGAAAAAACTGAAATTTTTCAACGTTTACTTGCTTGAATAATCTGCTTAGATGAATTCCAATAGTTTGCGAGCTAATTTTTTTACCAATTTTTTGTGATCTGACAAATTTTTGGTGAGTTATTAAGAAAATTAGGTAAAAATCAGTTTTTGTGCTTACCGAACAGTGTTCAGTGTTTTAAAAAACTAATCGACAGGGATGAATTTTGAACCCACGCACGCAGAACATATTGATTAACACTTCACCGCATTCACCTCGCGGCCAGCCTGTACGACCAGAGTGCAATCATTGGGAAATTGAATCGAACCAATAAAAAATTTAAGCAAATCAAGCCATTGCTCGATCAAAAACGGACTGGATGTCTGTATATATAAAGTGTAATGACAAAGTTAGCACACTAGTCTTAGAACAGGACTGGTGCAAATTTTTTTTATAGACCAAATCAATTCGCTAAAAATTCCAGTTTTTCTAAGCAACCTGTTAGAGCTTTGAAACTATCAAACGATGCGAAAAATAAAAATATGGAAAACCTAATTTTAAATTGCTTCCGTTGAGAAACGATAGTTATAGGTGAAAAAACTCGGCCGAAAAAGTAACCTCAAGTTTTTCAAAAATCCATGCCTAGAATGGTTTCAATAGGAAAACGTATAACATTGGCCATCCGATTTTCTTCATGAACAAACTTAAAGTTTTTCAACGTTTGGTTGCTTGACTAGTCTGCTTAGACAAACTTCAAATGTTTGCAAGCCGATTCTTTCACCAAATTTTTGTGATCTGACAATTTTTTTGGTAAGTTTTTATGAAAATTAGGTAACTAATTTTTTTGTGCTTACCGAACGCAGTTCAGCTGTTTTTAAAAACTAACCGACAGGGATGAATTTCAAACCCATGCACGCAGAACAAATTGATTAACAATTCACCGCCTTCACCTCGCTGCCAGCCAAAAGATCAGAGGTCAATCATTAGTAAATTGAATCGAACCAATAAAAAATTAAAGCAATTCAAGCCATTGATTGATCAAAATCGGACTTGATGTCTGTGTATATAAAATGTAATGACGATGTTAGTACACTAGTCTTAGAACAGGACTGGTGGAAATCTTTTTATAGACCAAATCGTTTTGCTAAAATATCCAATTTTTCTAAGCAACCTGTTAGAGCTTTGAAACTATCAACCGATGCGAAACAAAAAATTAAGGAAAACCTAACTTTATATTGCTTCCGTTTTGAAACGATTGTTGTATGTGGAAAAACTCGGGCAAAAAAGTAACCTCAAGTTTTTCAAAAAATCCTTGTCTTGGATGGTTTGAATAGCAAAACGTTTTATATTTGCCATCCAATTTTTTTCAGGAACAAACTTGAAATTTTTCAACGCTTGGTTGCTTGACTATTCTGCTTAGACGAACTTCAATGTTTTGCGTGCTGATTCTTTCTCCTATTTTTTGTGACCTCACAAGTTTTTTGGTGAGTTATTAACAAAATTAGGTAAACATCAGTTTTTGTGTTTACCGATTTCAGTTCAGGTATTTGTAAAAAATTACTCGTCAGGGCTGAGTTTCGAACCCAAGCACGCAGAACATATTGATTATCATTTCACCGCCTTCACCTCGCTGCCAGCCTGTAAGACCAGAGGTCAATCATTGGTAAATTGAATCGAACCAATAAAAATTTAAAGCAATTCAAGCCATTGCTCGATCAAAAATGGACATGATGTCTGTATATATAAGATGTAATGACGAAGTTGGCACACTAGTCTTAGAATAGGACTGGTGGAAATTTTTTTTAGACCGAATCGTTTTGCTAACACTTCCAATTTTTCTAAGCAACCTGTTAGAGCTTTGAAACTATCAACCGATGCGAAACAAAAAATTAAGGAAAACCTAACTTTATATCGCTTCCATTGTGAAACGATAGTTGTTCGTGGAAAAACTGGCCAAAAAAGTAATCTCAAGTTTTTCAAAAATCCGTGCCTCGAATGGTTTTAATAGCAAAACGTATTACATTGGCCATCCAATTTTTTTCATGAACAAACTTGAAATTTTTCAACGTTTGGTTGCTGACTATTCAGCTTAGACGAACTTCAATATTTTGCGTGCCGATTCGTGACCTTTGTGACCTGACAAGTTTTTTGGTGAGTTACTAACAAAATTAGGTAAACATCAGTTTTTGTGCCTACCGAACTCAGTTCAGGTGTTCATAAAAAAAGTACTCGTCATGGATGAGCTTCGAACTCACGCACGCAGAGCATATTGATTAACCGTTCACCGCCTTCACCTCGCGGCCAGCCTGTATGATCAGAGGTCAATCATTGGTAAATTGAAGCGAACCAATAAAAAATTAAAGCAATTCAAGCCATTGCTCGATCAAAAACGAACTTGATGTCTGTGTATATAAAAGTAATGACGAAGTAAGCACACTAGTCTTAGAAAGGACTGGTGGAAATATTTTTATAGACCGAATCGTTTTGCTAAAATTTCCAATTTTTCTAAGCAACCTGTTAGAGTTTTGAAACTATCAACCGATGCGAAACAAAAAATTAAGGAAAAACTAACTTTATATTGCTTCCTTTGTGAAACGATAGTTGTATGAGGAAAAACTAGGCCAAAAAAGTAACCTCAAGTTTTTCAAAAGTTCGTGCCTTGAATGGTTTTATTGGCAAATGTATTACATTGGCCATTCAATTTTTTTCATGAACAAACTTGAAATTTTTCTATGTTTGGTTGCTTGACTATTCTGCTTAGACGAACTTCAATGTTTTGCGTGCCGATTCTTTGTCCAATTTTTTGTGACCTGACAAGTTTTTTGGTGAGTTATTAACAAAATTAGATAAACATCAGTTTTTGTGCCTACCGAATTCAGTTCAGGTGTTTGTAAAAAATTACCGGACAGGGATGGGTCACAAACGCACGCACGCAGAACAAAATGAATAGAACTTCAAAGCCTTCACCTCGCGGCCAGCTTGTAAGACCAGAGAGCAATCATAAGTATCGAATAAATGTTTAGCTTAAAACAAAAAATGTATCAAAACAAGATATTGTTCGATCAAAAATAGACTTGAAGTCTGTGTATATTATATGTAATGACAAAATAAGCTCTCTGGTCTTACTACAGGACTAGTGCAGATATTTTTATAGACCAAATCGTTTCGCTAACATTTTCAGTTTTTCTAAGCAACCTGTTAGAGCTTTGAAACTATCAAACGATGCGAAGCGAAAAATTGAGGAAAACCATATTTTTCATTGCTTCCGTTGAGAAATGATTGTTGTTTGTGGAAAAGCTCAGCCAAAAGCATAACCTCGATTTTTTCAAAAATCCAAGCCTTGAATGATTTCAATAGAAAAATGTATACCATTGGTCATCTGAGTTTCTTAATGAACAAACTTGAAAACTTTCAACGTTTGGTTGCTTGACTAGTCTGCTTAGACGAACTTCAATGTTTTGCGTGCCGATTGTTTCTCCATTTTTTTGTGACCTGAAAAGTTTTTTGGTGAGTTATTAACAAAATTAGATAAACATCAGTTTTTGTGCCTACCGAACTCAGTTCAGGTGTTTGTAAAAAATTACCGGACAGGGATGGGTTACAAACCCACGCACGCAGAACGAAATGAATAGCACTTCAAAGCCTTCACCTCGCGGCCAGCTTGTAAGACCAGAGAGCAATCATAAGTATCGAATAAATGTTTAGCTTAAAACAAAAAATGTATCAAAACAAGATATTGTTCGATCAAAAATAGACTTGAATCTGTGTATATAATATGTAATGACAAAATAAGCTCTCTGGTCTTAGTACAGGACTAGTGCAGATGTTTTTATAGACCAAATCGTTTCGCTAACATTTTCAGTTTTTCTAAGCAACCTGTTAGAGCTTTGAAATTATCAAACGATGCGAAGCGAAAAATTTAGGAAAACCATATTTTTCATTGCTTCCGTTGAGAAATGATTGTTGTTTGTGGAAAGGCTCAGCCAAAAGCATAACCTCGATTTTTTCAAAAATCCAAGCCTTGAATGTCTTCAATAGAAAAACGTATAACATTGGCCATCCGAGTCCTTAATGAACAAACTTGAAATTTTTCAACGTTTGTTTGCTTGACTAGTCTGCTTAGAATAACTTCAATGTTTTGCGTGCCGATTCTTTCTCCAATTTTTTGTGACCTGACGAGTTTTTTGGTGACGTTTTATCAAAATAGGTAAACATCAGTTTTTGTGCCTACCAAATTCCGTTCGGGTGTTGTAAGAAATTACTCGACAGGGATGAGTTTCGAACCCACGCACGAAGAACAAATTGAATAACCCTTCACCGACTTCACTTCGCGGCCAGCCTGAAATACCAGAAATCAATCATTGGTAAATTGAATCGAACCAATAAAAAAATAAAGAAATCAAGCCATTGCTCGATCAAAAACGGACTTCATGTCTATGTATATAAAATGTAATGACGAAGTTAGCACACTAGACTTAGAATAGGACTGGTGCAAATCTTTTTATAGACCAAATCGTTTCGCTAAAATTTCAAGTTCTCCAAGCAATCTGTTACAGCTTTCAAATTATCAAACGAAGCGGAACAAAAAAAAGAGGAAACTTAAAATTGAATTGCTTCCGTTGGAAAACGATTGTTTTTTTTTGGAAAGCCATAGCCCAAAAAGTAACCTGAATTTTTTCAAAAATCCATGCCTTGAAGGGTTTCAATAGAAAAACGTATAAAATTGGCCATCCGATTTTCTTCATGAACACATTTAAAGTTTTTCAACGTTTGGTTGCTTGATTAGTTTGCTTAAACGAACTTCAATGGTTTGCGAGCCGATTCTTTCTCCCAACTTTTGTGAAATGACGAACTTTTTGTTGATTTATTTATCAGTTTTTGTGCCTACCGAATTCAGTTCGGGTGTTTTTACAAAATTACTGGACAGGGATGGGTTTCCAACCCACGCACGCAGAACATATTGAATAGCACTTCAATGCCTTAAACTCTCGGGCAGCTAGTAAGATCAGAGGTCAATCAATGATAAAATGAATCGAACCAATAAAAATTAAAGCAAAGTTGCTTCGCTTCAAATAGAATAGTTCTTTTCAAAACATTAATACAAAAAAAACGTATCAAATCAAGCCAATGATCGAGCAAAAATAGACTTGACGTCTGGGTATACAAAATATAACGACAAAATAGGCACTCTAGCCGTAGAACAGGACTAGTGCAAATCTTTTTATAGAGCAAATCGTTCCGCTAAATTATCGCTGTTAGAGCTTTGAAACTATCAAACAAATCAAAACAAAAAAGGGAAACCTATTTTTCATTTGCTTCCAATGCACGCACGCAGAACATATTGATTAACAATTCACCGCCTTCACCTCGCTGCCAGCCTCTAAGACCAGAGGTCAATCATTGGTAAATTGAATCGAACCAATAAAAAATTTAAAGCAATTCAAGCCATTGCTCGATCAAAATCGGACTTGATGTCTGTGTATATAAAATTTAATGACAATGTTAGTACACTAGTCTTAGAACAGGACTGGTGGAAATCTTTTTATAGACCGAATCGTTTTGCTAAAATTTCCAATTTTTCTAAGCAACCTGTTAGAATTTTGAAACTATCAAACGGTGCAAAAAAAAAATTAATGAAAACCTAAATTTATAATGGTTCCGCTGAAAAAAGATAGTTGTTTGTGGAAAAACTGGCCCAAAAAAGTAACCTGAAGTTTTTCAAAACTCCATGCTTTGAATGGTTTTAATAGAAAAACGTAAAAAATTGGCCATCCGATTTTCTTCATGAACAAACTCCAACTTATTTCAACGTTTGTTTGCTTGACTAGTCATCTTAGACGAGCTCCAATGGTTTGCGAGCTAATTTTTTGTCCGAATTTTTGTATTCTGACAATTTTTTTGGTGAATTATTAATAAAATTAGGTAAACATCACTTTTGTGCCTACCAAATTCAGTTCAGGTGTGTATAAGAAATTAATGGACAGGGATGGGTTTCCAACCCATGCACGGAGAAATATTGAATATCACTTCAACTCCTTCACTTCTCGGGCAACCTGTATGACCAGAAGTCAATTTTTTGTAAAATGAATCAAACCAATAAAAAATTAAAGCAAATTTGCTTCGCTTCAAATAGAATAGTTTTTTTTCTCAAATTAAAAAAACGTATGAAATCAAGCCATTGATCGATCAAAAAAGTTTTGACGTCTGTGTATAGAAAACATAATGACGAAATAAGCACTCTAGTTGTAGAAAAGGACAGTTGCAAATCTTTTTAAGAGCAAATCGTTTCGCTAACATTTCAAGTTTTTCTAAGCAACCTGTCAGAGCTTTGAAACTATCAAACAAATCAAAACAAAAAATCAGAGAAACCTATTTTGAATTGCTTCCAATAAAAATCGATAGTTATTTGTGGAAAAACGCGGCCAAAAAACTAACCTGATTTTTTTTCAAAACTCCATGCCTTGAATGGTTTCAAAAGAAAAACGTATAACATTTGCCATCCAATTTTCTTCATGAACAAACTTAGTAGTAGAAGAGTGAGGGAGAATGGGGGGTGGTTGCTGAACCCCATGTATTAACATAGGCTAAAGAGTATCCGGTCAGCAACCTATGTATTAAGATAGGGAATAGAGTTCCCTATGTATTAAGATAGGGAATAGGTTTCCCAATGTATTAAGATAGCAGGTTTCAGATGGTAAAGTTTCAGATGGTACGATGGTAAGTTTCAGAAAAAATTTTGGCGCCCGAATTTTTTGAATTCGGTTTTGCCGATACTTGCGTTTCTTAGCTAGCTTCTACAGTTTAGATGTTTTGATTTTGTTTTACAGGTTTGATTCAACGAGAAAACTATCTAAAACTATACTGAAACCTAACGAAACTTCGAGTAAAAAATAACATGTTTGGGGAATAAAGTTAAACTCAAAACATGAATTATATTAATCACTGCTTCGTATAATCAAATTACCACAAGTTTACAGTTAGTTAATCAATACTGAATTGAATGCTATTTCACTATCAGTTATATACAAGTTCAAAGGTTTTGTGTAAACTCCGTCGTCCTGAACTTGTCTTTTAGGGTAAAAGTAGCTCAATCCCTTCTTTGTTTGCTCGTATGTAGCAACCATATGATTAATGGTTCTAAACCCTCTGTTTGTTGAATTCAAGTTGATTGCTTCATCGAGTAATTTTCTGTAATTTTCCATAGGATCATCAACGGATTCCTCTAGATTTCTTTTATTCAATCTTTACTGCTAATTTTTATCTTGTCTGATTTGTTGTCATAGCAACAACAAGTCTTGCTGCATGAACATAGCATCTCCGTACACCTAAATTCTTCTTTGAACAGACCAGGCTCTCGTTTATCATGCTTCTTGTGAACGCTACAACATGTTCGTGGAAAAATTCAATTTTGAATCTGCTCTAAATTAATCTCTGCAAATTTTTTCTCTCAGTTTTTCTCAGTCACCTTCTTTCTCCGGACGCGTACAAACATACAAATTTTCTTCAGCAAATCTGGGTCCAATTTTAATTCCTCAAACTTATTTACATCACAAAACTTGCCGAAAAAATTGTAGTAAAGCTCAAGCATTCTCAGCTTTGCATACTGCAGAATGAAAAATCCGACTATTATGGGTTCTGTGTGCTCAATTGTTGACTTTAGTAACTCAATCTCGTACAAGTCTTTCTGAATAGTGTTCAACCGTTTGAAAAAGTGTTCATTAATTGCTTTGTGTGTTTTCTCATCATTCAAATACTTTGTGATCGTATGTCTCGATCTGTCCATTATCTGGTTACCTTAGGATGAATTACCTAAAAGCTTCATAGTCTCTGCAACAGCACCGGATAAAGGGTTCTCATCTCCTTTCCTTCTAGCACCAACAACTGATTGAACAAAATTGTTGAAGGATTTTTGACGAAGATACTGTACAAAATGATAAATTTTTGTACACTGTAAGCCAAGCTCCATATGAAAAATGAAAAGAAGGGTAAGGATGGAACCATTTTCTAGTTTGAAACTAGATATTAGCATTCGCTGGGGATGCTTAAGAAGATCATTTTCAATGGCATAATTTTGCATAGATTCTCCAACGTAATTTCTTCCAACTTCAGTGTTTTTTTGAAAAAAAGGAGGAAAATAAAAAATCTTTGCTTTCAGTTCAGGTGAAACAACTCAGTCACACGGAAAATAGACATAAAGACATCCATCTCTTATTTTTCTCAATAAAGAATCGATAGAGAGAGGTCTTTTGTATGGAAAGTTGGATCGGATATGATTCTTAAATTTTTCGTTCATTTTGAAGTTTTGCCACCACTCACATCTCTTTGATTTTGTAATCTTTGTTGCGAATATACTCACATCTCAAGTCATCCATCCCTCTCATTTTTTTCCTCTCTCAATATCTTTCTCATTAAGTGAGGGACGAGTCTCCTGGCAAGGAAAAAATGGTAATAGCATCCCATTGCTTCAAACTTCAGTGTTTTTAAAAAAAGGAGGAAATTTAGAAAATTTTGCTTTCAGTTCAACTGGAACAACTAAGTCACACGGAATATAGCCATAAAGAGATCCATATCTTATTTTTCCCAATAAAGAATTAGTAGAGAGAGGTCTTTCGTAGGGAAAGTTGGATCGGATAAGATTCTTAGTTTTTTCGTTCGTTTTGAAGTTTTGCCACCACTCACATCTCTTTGATTTTGTAATCTTTGTTGCGACAATACTCACATCTCAAGTCATCCATCCCTCTCATTTTTTTCCTCTCTCAATATCTTTCTCATTAAGTGAGGGACGAGTCTCCTGGCAAGGAAAAAATGGTAATAGCATCCCATTGCTTCAAACACAGTTTTGAAGTGATCACAAAATCCATCTACATTGAAACTGTCAATTTTCTTTTGATTTCCAGATGTGTGGAAGCTCTCAATTCTGCATTCTGGTCTTGTTTCTTGGTGGTAAGACATCACCATGGTCTCAAAGCTTCGAGATCGGTTATGTCTAGCCTTGAATTTTTGCATATCCGAATCAAACTCCCATCTAAGGTACAATCATGTTGGCATGTCTTGACACATTGAATAGGGATAGAACTGCCTGGCATCAATTCCAACGATTGATTTGCAGATATTTGATGAATCACTGATAAAAGTTTTGTCCACAACAGCTTTTCGCGTAAACACAATTGATGGTCCACCCGTCATATCCTCTCTAATTTTCTGGCACAAATCCTTACCATTTTCGCAAAATGGGTAGAATTTTTCATTAATGTTTTGTGCAGACAAATATTTGCTAGATTTGGAAAAGTACATCCAAGTTTTAACCTATCAATTTTTTTCTGATAATAAAATTGAACTATTTTTTGCATTGCTTCAAGGGTTGGAACAGCATCTTTGTTGTTGTATCAGTGCAAAAAAATCTTTAAATGTAGTCTTTCCATGTTTCTGCCAAATCTCCTGTAAATATTTGTAATTTTCCCATCCAGTTGCAGGTACTGACCTAATTTGAAGTTTCTTTAGTACTTTCTGCTTATCAAGTCGACTTGACCTCAACTTTTGATAAACCTGAAAGTCTTTATCAAGAGGGTTGTTGTTTCTCAGTTTACTGAAAAAGGCTTCGTATGGAGGTAATTCTCATTCTCGAGCTCGTTCGCACTGTCAAACCACTCATAAGGGAAAAACTTTTTTAACTCACTTGCTTTGTAGGCTTTAAGAAAGGAGCCTAGAGATGTTGCTCCACCCAAAAATTTCATGATGTCGAGAAATTGAATGTCTCCAAACTGGAAAGATATGAAATCGTTAGCCTTTTTGATAACCATAGGTTCAGCTTCTTTATCATTGATTAAGTAGGGAATCAGATAACTCTTGATCATGTTCAGATCATATCTTCCACTGTTAAAACCAAATATAGGTAAGGTGTTAACAAAACTCTCCAGATTTTGTTTCAAATCAATCAGCTGATTCTTCTGCATTCTCAAAAACTGAGTTGATATATCAGTTTCCTCTGTATCTTCTCTAGAATTGTCTTCATATTCAAAACTTTCTTTTGAATGATTTCGAGATCTTTTATTCAACTTTGTGCTCAACTTTGTGCTCTTTGTGCTCAATTGTTGACTTTAGTAACTCAATCTCGTACAAAACTCTCTGAACAGTGTTTAATCGTTTGAAGGGTGGTTCAATAATTGCTTTGTGTGTTTTCTCATCATTCAAGTACTTTGTGATCGTATTGTCTCGATCTGTCCATTATCTGCTAATCGTAGTATGAATTACCTAAAAGCTTCATAGTCTCTGCAACAACGCCGGATAAAGGGTTCTCATCTCCTTCCCTTCTATCATCAACAACTGATTGAACAAACTTGTTGAAGCTTTTTTGAGAGAGATACTGTACAAAGCGGTAAACTTTTGTACACTGTAAGCCAAGCTCCATATGAAAATTGAAAAGAAGGGTAATGATGGAACATTTTTCTAGTTTGAAACTAGATATCAGCATTCGCTGGGGATGCTTAAGAAGATCATTTTCAATGGCATAATTTTGCATATATTCTCCAATGTAATTTCTTCCAACTTCAGTGTTTTTTTGAAAAAAAGGAGGAAAATAAAAAATCTTTGCTTTCAGTTCAGGTGAAACAACTCAGTCACACGGAAAATAGACATAAAGACATCCATCTCTTATTTTTCCCAATAAAGAATCGATAGAGAGAGGTCTTTTGTATGGAAAGTTGGATCGAATATGATTCTTAAATTTTTCGTTCATTTTGAAGTTTTGCCACCACTCACATTCCCACATCTCTTTGATTTTGTAATCTTTTTCGCAAATTTACTCACGTCTCAAGTCATCCATCTCTCTCATTTTTTTCCCTCTCTCAATATCTTTCTCGCTAAGTGAGGGACGAGTCTCCTGGCAAGGACAAAATGGTAATAGCATCCCATTGCTTCAAACACAGTTTTGCAGTGATCACAATATCCATCTACATTGAAACATACAATTTTTTTTATTTCCAGATGTGTGGAGGCTTTCAATTCTGCATTCTGTTCTTGTTTCTTGGTAGTAAGACATCGCCGTAATCTCAAAGCTTTGAGATCGGTTATGTCTAGCCTTGCATTTTTGCATATCGGAATCAAACTCCCATCTTGTGTACAATCATGTTGGCATGTCTTGACTCCTTGAATAAGGATAGAACTGGCTGGCGTCAATTCCAACAATTGATTTGCAGATATTTGATGAATCTCTGATAAAAGCTTTGTCCACAACAGCTTTCCGCGTAAACACAATTGATGGTCCACCTGTCATATCCTTTCTAATTTTCTGGCACAAATCTCTATCAGTTTCGCAAAATGGGTAGAATTTTTCATTGGTTGATTTGTGCAGTCAAATATTTGCTAGATTTGGAAGAATACATCCAAGTTTTTACAAATCATTTTCTTTCTGATGATAAAATTGAACCATTTTTTGCATTGCTTCAGGGGTTGGAACAACATCTTTGTTGTTGTATCACTGCAAAAAATCTTTAAATGTAGTCATTCCATGTTTCTGCCATATCTCGTGTTAATATTTGTAATTTTCCCATCCAGTTGCGGGTACTGACTTGATTTGAAATTTTTTAGTACTTTCTGCTCATCAAGTCCACTTGACCTCAACTTTTGATAATCCTTAAAGTCTCTATCAAGAGGGTCGTTGTTTCTCAATTTACTGAAAAAGGCTTCGTAGGAGGTAATTCTTCATTCTCGAGCTTGTTCGCACTGTCAAACAACTCATATGGGAAGAACTTTTTTTATCTCACTTCCAACATCTCTCCAGAGATGCTGCTCCACCCAAAAATTTCATGATGTCGAGAACTTGTATGTCTCCAAACTTGAAAGATTTGAAATTCCTAGCCTTTTTGATAACCATAGGTTCAGCTTCTTTATCATTGATTAAGAAGGGAATCAGTTCGCTCTTGATCAAGTTCAGATCTTATTTTCAACTGTTGAGTCCAAATCCAAGTAACGTGTTAACAAACCTCTCCAGATTTTGTTTCAAATCAATCAGCTGATTTTTCTGCATTCTTAAAAACTGAGTTGACATATCAGTTTCCTCTGCATCTTCTATACAATCGTCTTCATATTCAAAATTTACAGTTGAATGATATCGACATCTTTCATTCAATCCGTGGAAAGTTTTGGACATCAGCTCATAACTACTCTGTCAACTTCTTGAAATTTAGTTCTCATTTCGAGTTTACTTTTCTCAGCCAAAAGTCCGATGAATACAAAATCGATAATAATCTTTTGCGGATCCTTGTTACGAAGAAAAATTGAAAAATTGGTTCATCTATCAGGTTCGAGGATATTGATACAGAATTTGGAACGTGTTTTCCAATCCAGGTTGTTGTTTGGGTAACTTTCAGTTCATCTGATGAAACACATATCGACTCAAAATTGAATATGGGTAGGTTGTTGAACAGTGTGTTATCTTTCGAAACTGGGATTTTGAAACCTTCCATTTTTTTAAATAGCGTTTCTCGGAGTGTATATACATTGTTTGGCTAAATGTGTCGCACTATATCTTTACAAGTCATAAGATGTCTGTTGAAGTTTTCTGATCTGTTGAAGAGACAGTCACAGCTAGGACATCGGAAAAACTTGAAGAAAGAATCAATATCATTCGTATGAATGATATGATTGTTGAATCTTAGCAATTTCACTGTTTTTTTCGAGTTTTCCATTACTTCGCCTGGCTATTTCTCCATTATATTCTCCTTTTGAATATCAAAATCATAGATGAATAGGTTACGTTCAACTATTCCCTCTACAAGAGGTAAATCATTAATGGCAACTCCGCGAAGGGTATTCAGATTGTATCCAGATTTTGATATAAACTCTGTAAATAATTGAGATGTATGAGCATCGAGATTACTATGGCCATGCAAATACAATGTTAACGCACGGAAAAGACAAAGATGATCTTTGTATGGTTTTTTATCTTGGTCCGATAAAAGACAGTTTACTTGCGTATGTCGTAGTAAAGGTTCAGGCAAGACAGAGTCTGGACATATCATTGTGATGTTTTTCAGTAGTGCAGCAAAAATAGTAACTTTTGTGATCAATTTGAACCTCCAGTTTGTGTTCTGACGTTCTTGAGTGCATTTCTCCACGATATCAAATTTTTCAACTTTCCCTGGATTCAAATCAAATCCGCTTTCGTACACAGTAAATACGGTTTTTCGAACAAAGTATGGTTTTCGTGTGCTTTATAATACCGATATTCTCCCGTTTCGACATTACGGAGAACAAATCCAAGAGCAATTTTAATTTTTGCAGCGGAATCCAGCTTGTTGAAGACTTCTTCAAGCTTCTCCTTGATAATCTTGGTATCTAACTTTTACATTTGAAAGTTAAATACCTTATGACTCCCATTCTCCATCTCAGTGTCCACCAGGAAATGCTGACAAGCACTCAACTCATCTTTGAGTTTCTCTCCATCTTCCGCTTCCTCCTGCACAATCTTGTTCAAGTCTGCCACCGTATCACTTGGCTTTCGTTGTTTCGCCCCATGTTTTTTTCTCCGTTGTTGTTGGAGCGAGTAGTAACTCGGAAACTCTTTTTCGCAAGACGAGCTAACCGTTGATTGCTTGAAAGTTGTTGGAGCATGTTTTTTGGCCACATGATAGTTCGTTGATTGTAAAAGAAATACCTACACTCGGAACAAGAAATAACTCCTCGCACGCAATTTTTACTATGTCGAGCCCCATCGAACCTCCTGTACTCTTTGTCACAGTCCTCACATGTCTTTTTCTCATTCCTGCTGAGTGAAGGCATTTGAAAAAAAAAGTGGGAGATTTAGCTTGTAGCAGAATTGAATAAAAGTACATGCTATCTACAAAAATGGGAGATTTAAAAAGTCCCAAAAAATTCGTTTGTTTATACTTACTTTGAATTGTTGAAAAAATTTGAAAATAGTTTCAAGTAGTTATACAAAGTATAGAGCGATTGCTTTTAACCTAAAAGAAAATCAGAATGAAGTGAGTTTTATTTACTTTTTCATAGAGAAAATCAACCAATCATAATTGAGTACTCTTTTTGTAACACTGTTGGTTGGAAATCAACCAATCATAATCCAGCATTTTCTCAAAGAGAACTGTTCATTATTTTTAAAAAATCTTAATCTTTTTTGAAAAATGTCTATCAAAAACATTTGAGCCTCCTCGAGTTACTTTACAAGAAAAAGGAAAAACTTCCAACTGTTTTTCTTATTGATGAAATAGATGTTGACTCTTACTTTGTCATAGTTTTTTGGACGTTTTGAATGTACAAAATATAGTTATCCGACTAAGTACAGGTCTTTTCAGAGAAACTTACTCAATCAAAGAGTTTATTTTTGATCCACATAATGCGTATCAAAGTTTTAATCTTAGGGCTGAATAACACCTCACAAGGAAAGAAGTTTTGTTTATTCTCGAGAATATGAAATTAATCAAAAGTCGTACGGTAATATATCAAAAACTCTTTTTATCCCCCATCCAATACCCAAATTTGTAAAAAAAAAACCCCAGCAAGGTTCTTTATTCCTTCATTTCTGTAAGGGTTTTTGAAGTTCAAAATCCTGCTTGATTAGGTTTGGAAATAGATTTCCAGAGATTTGCTTTGAAAAATTCGCCAACTTTCAGTTATCCTCCCAAATTTACATATAAATTAAAGAACTTGACTATCTACTTAAAAATCAGCAGTTTCTCATTGATTAAATACAAAAAATTCAATTAAATTTTGATGAAAAAAATTGCAGAGATGTTACTTTTATTAATTTTCTTTCTTTTGTTACTTATATCAGCAATATTTCCTATTTTTACTGCAAACAACTTTTGGCCATTTATTTTTGCAATTGCTTTTGTGTATAATATTATTTATTTGGAAGATTTAAGTCCTGAAAATGGTCTTCTGATTGAATACGACAACCAGAACAAAATTGAACATTTTTGTGATTGGAAAAGACAAAACCCAAAATGGAGCTTTTTTTCTGATTGGACACGACTTTTATCCAAGAATGCCATAAAAGGAAGCTGAAATATGATTGAACACGACTATTATCCAAAAAGGAAAATCAATTCTGATTGGTCAAAGTTGAAGGTGCCCCTAACTACTAAGTAAAAATCATTTTATTTTCAATTTAACTACTGTCAACTACCTCCTCTCTCAGCTCTAAATACCTTAACTTCAACTTATCTTCCGTCAGCTAGCCCTCTCTCAGCTCTTTCTTGTTTTTACTCTTTAACTCAGTTTTTGCTCAAAATTATCTTCTCAGTGCAAAACGGCAATCTCATGTACTCTGTAGAATTTTCGCCTGATCTAGTACAAATTCAAGCGCGAGACACAGTCTCTGGATTTTTTTGGCACGAATGGACATCCCAATCCAAGTCTGGTACATGGTGGAAGTGATGGGAAGGGATTTCAACGAACATCATATGATGCAAGTTCCCATCAAAGAGAACCAACTTTTTAACAACGCAAATGATGGAGGAAGTTTCTGATCATGTGGGAATGAACTACCCCGAGATTCCTGACTCAAGATTTGTTGCTCAACCAGTCGACGACTTCCTCTTTCCGTGGGAAGAAGCAGGATCAGCAAAAAACCACATCACAATAGATGAAGATGAGGGTTTCTCAGAAACAATGACGCCTCAAAACACTCCTCCACAACAACCACCAGCAATGGAACCTCGTCCAGCTCTGCGTTCTATAGACAGCCCTTTGATTAAAAGTTTTTTTTTGAAATAATTGTTGTTTGGTTTTGACTTCGTTTTCTTTATTTAATTAATTTTCGCAATATCATTTCAATTTAAGAATAGCCGAGAGATTCAGAGTAAACCACTGAAAAACAATTAGAACTTAAGTTAGTGCTCCGAACTCGCATAAATGTTACAAAACTGGAATAATTTTTGCACACATATTCGGAAAAACACTAGCAAAATTGTACACGAAAAAAAGTTTACCTAATGGTTTTTGCATCTTGTCAAAAAACTCACACACTTTTAGCACTTTGAAGAAAAAATTGAAACAATTTTCGTATTTTGTCGAAAAAAGTGAAACAGTTTTCGCATTTGTAGGAAAAAAGTGAAACACTTTTCGCATCTTTACTAAAAAAGTTGAAACCTTTTTCAAGTTTTATCGAAAAAAGTAGTACACTTTTTGCATTTTGTCGAAAAAAGTGAAACACTTTTCGCATTTGTAGGAAAAAAGTGAAACACTTTTTGCATCTTGTTTAAAAAAATTTGAAACACTTTTCGATTTTGTAGGAAAAAAATGAAACACTTTTCGCATCTTGTTAAAAAAAGTGAAACACTTTTTGCTTCTTGTCAAAAAAAAATGAAACACTTTTCGCATTTTATCGAAAAAAGCAAAAGACTTTTCGCATTTTGTCGAAAAAAGTGAAACTTTTTTCGCATTTGCAGGAAAAAAGTGAAACACTTTTCGCATCTTGTTAAAAAAGTTAAACACTTTTCGCATCTTGTCAAAAAAGTTGAAACACTTGTTGCATTTTATCAAAAAAAGCAAAACACTTTTCGCATCTTGTTCAAAAAAATGAAACACTTTTTGCGTCTTTTCAAAAAACATATGAAACACTTTTCGCCTTCTGTCGAAAAAATTGATACACTTTTTGCATTTTCTCAAAACAAAATTGAATACCTTTTACAACTTGTTAAAAAAATTCAAAATTTTTTTGCAATTTTTTGAAAATCAAAAGAAATATTTCATCTTTCTTTCATTTTTTTCTTCTTCGAATTTTTTGGTACTTTCGTAAACATATGAGAGAAAATAGATGGATTATCCAAAAGTTTTTTACTGAAAAGTTGACATGATCACTATTTACAAATCCATAACCATCAAAAAAATAGTCAATTTTTTCTAACAAATCATGTTCAAATTTTGAGTTTTGTACTTTACGAACTCTTTATAGAAAAGCTGAACCAGTAGTTTGTGTGGAAGCTATTTTCTGGTTAGAACATATTTAGTGATTTTTTTTCGTAACAGTCTTTTCTTTGCAACACTTGGTTTTTTTTCTGCTCCTTTTCATTTCATATTATGATGAACAGCGCGGTCAAGTTGATTGAAAACTTCGCCAGTTGATGAAAAAAAACATTCGAATAAAATTTGTATTTGTGCAGAGTGTGAAGAAAGTCGATAATTTGGCATGTGAAACAAAAATTATCTAATCGTCGTGGGAAGAAGCAGGATCAGCCGAAAACCCCATCACAATAGATGAAGATGAATGTTTCTCAGAAACAATGACGCCTCAAAACCCTCCTCCACAACAACCACCAGCAATGGAACCTCGTTCAGCTCTGCGTTCTAAAGAGAACCTCCAGAACTCTCGACAGCTCTTTGATTAAAAATTTCTGTAAATAAATGTTGTTTGGTATTGACTTCGTTTTCTTTAATTAATTAATTTTCTCAATTTCATTTTAATTTAAGAATAGTTGAGAGGTTCAGAGTAAACCATTGAAAAACAATTAGAACTTAATTAAAGGCTCCGAACTTGCACTTAATTTAGTGCTCCGAAACTCAAACACTTCTCGCCTCTTGTCAGAAAAATTGATACACTTTTCGCATTTTGTCAAAAAAAATTGAATACTTTTTACAACTTTAAAAAAAATGAATTTTTTTTGCAACTTCTTGAAAATTAAAAGAAATGTTTTATCTTTCTTTCATGTTTGAAAAACTTTTTGCAAATTTTTTGACGACGGTGAGTTTTTTCTTCATCGAAATTTTTGGTTCTTTCGTGAACATATGAGAGAAAAGATTGATTATCCAAAAGTTTTTTATTGGAAAATTGACATGATCACTATTTACATCAATAAAACAGTCAATTATTTTTACAAATCTTGTTCATATTTTGAGTTTTGTAATTTACGAACTCTTTCTAGAAAAGCTGAACCAATAGTTTGTGTGGAAGCTAATTTCTGGTTAGAACATAAATAGTGACGTTTTATTTTTTTTGCGTAACAGTCTTTTCTTTGCAACACTTGGCATTTTTTCTGCTCCTTTTCATTTCATATTATGATGAACAGCTTGGTCAAGTTGATTGAAAACTTCGCCAGTTGATGAAAAAACATTCGAATAAAATCTGTATTTGTGCAGAGTGTAAAGACAATCGATAATTTGGCATGTGAAATAAAAATTACCCAATCGTTGTAAAATTTGATCGAAAGATGAACCAATCAGAAGTATGTGGAACTTACAATTTTCCAAAGAACAGTAAGAATTGTGGGTAGAGATACAAAAAATATTGGTTACTATATATTTTTCGTAAAAAGCACTGGAAACGGAAATAAATAGCGATTTTTTAACGACAAAAATCTGAATAAAAGCTGGGAAGAGCTTGACACATAGCTGCAGCCATCTGAAACGTTGATTTTTGCTGAGAGTTGTCGATTTACATAGGAACACTAACACCGACAAAATTCCATAATTCGAAATTTCACTCAAAAATTCCATTTATAGTTCTTTCCTTTTACGGAAAAGTGAATGACTCATACTGTTTACTTCCAGTTTAGTCCCATTTATTTTGAATTCTCAAAAACTCAAACAAGAATTGGGAGTTTTGCTTGATCCCAAAAATCCTACGAGGAGAAATTTTATTTTGAACACTGTTTTTAACTATTCAAGAAAAACGAAGTGGAACAACTCGAAAAAAGACAGCAAATCTATTTTGGCAAAAAAGAAGGAGAAGCACCCCGGCAATTATAAATAATGTTATTGACGATGCTGAAAACCTTGGACTTGTTCCTATGTTGGAACTCACGTCTGATAACTATGGATCAGGAGCTTGCCAACTGCAACAAAGTGTATGACATAGCAACTTACAGTAGAAGAATTACAATGTTAATAAACCTCTCTACATTCAAATTCGACTGCTCACCGCATAAGAGATTGAAGCAACGAAAAAAGTCGCCTATATCATCTATACTTTGAACGATTTCAAAGAACTGTCCCAAATTTTGGGTGACTTTATGTTTGTTGAGAATTGTAATGCACATTAAATTGTGTTATTTGTTTTAGTTTTGTAATTTAATTATTCATCCTCAAAATCTTTTTTTCGGTTTGTATTGGTGTTGAACAGTTTGACTTTTTCATATTGTTCTAGAAGAAAAGTCCCAAAAAATTTCACTAACAATTATAGAATCTCAAAGATTACCAAACTTGCAGAAATCGGACGTAGACTCGCAGAGATCTCATTTTGAGTAGACTCTGCATAATGGTAGAAGAAACAATCACCTAGAATACCGATCTGATACCAAAAAAGTAGAGCTTGTAGAATATCGAAGAAATGGAAATCAATGAAAAAATAGTCAATCTTTACAACTACAAAGAGAAGAATATGATAAACTACTCGATATGCTTCCTTCATTACTAGGTTATGTAGAGACCTTAAAAAAATCTTGTATCATTATTGACGAATGCACTGTAGAGAATGAACGTACAGAAATTGAATGAAATTATAAGAATTTTTGAGATTATTAAGCAAAATTTCTCATGAAATACAAAAATTAAAAATTAATTTCTTTGTACATGTTTTGTTTTGTTTTGGACCCGGACTCAAATTTTAAAAAAATGGACCAAAAATTTCCTTTTGGAGGACTAACTGGATACGGAAATTCCTGTATGGATTACTTTTTTGCAAACTCCAAAATTTTTACACTACATGCATTTCTACATGACTCTGCTGGATCTGTGAAATCTACTACGATAAGAGGTCCTGGGTATTGTTATGTCACCTAGTGTCCCCAGTTCATGCTTTCTTGGTCACGTGACTGTATTATTTTTCTGTTTGCAAGTTAAAATATTCGCTTCATCAGTATTTGCATCGTTTGATAATCATTTTAACTTAAAAACTCCAGAGAAAACAGTTAACAGAATGAGTCTAGTTTGTTTTGGATATTAAATGTATTGAAAACAATATAGTGAAAGAGTTAGGAGTTTATAAGGATGGACAAACTGTAGGATATTCCTTTCTTCCTCCCAAAAAGTTCAAATCAACATACCAATCTTCTTGGTTTACAAAGCACCTTCATGGAATCAACTGGAGCAGTGGTTACGAAAAATACACTGAAATTGAAAAAAAATATTGAAAAATCTAGAAGCCACAGAAACGGAATTTTTTGCAAAAGCTTATAAAAAAGGCAATATTCTGTCAGATTTTTTGGAAACATAGATTATTAATTTGGATTACTAGGCTTGCCTTAAAGTTCAGTTTTTGATATCCAAAGATGAAGAATATTATTGGAGGTGTAGCCACTACCCATGTCGTCATGCCGAAACTCTTCACTGTGCAGAAAGAGAAGCATTTGCCCACGTAACATGGACTCGATGTTTTTTTTAACAAGTTATAAATTATAATAATCTAAATGTACGACCATTTTCAAACTTTAATTAATTTTTATTGTCAACTTTTTCTTTTTTGAGTTAAGATGGTCGATCGATGTGACAAGCCCGTAAGTTTGGGAAATTCTATTTTTGATGAAGAAAATCATGAACGAAAATCATGGAAATTGTTTGGACGTACATGTAATAGATTTCTTTTAGTTTTTTTGTGCCAATTTTTTGTTATAGTTTTGATGCTAGTATGTGCACTCGTTCGAATTATGTTATCCACAATATGTGAAGAAACAACATTTTGTGCAGCTATCTTATCAAGTACAGTCGGTTATATTCTACCTTCTCCAAAGCTATCAATAAAATTTTATCTCTCAAAGAACGAATCTTTCCCCTAGTTGGACCAAGTGGATCTGGAAAATTTTATCTCATTTTTGATTGGTTGAAAATTGGTACTTTCCAACCAGCTTTCGAAATTTTTTTAAATTTTTATCAACATTCATAACATCTTTATAGTCAAGTGCAAAGAAAAAACCTTAAATTTACCCAAGGAGTAGATTTTGACTTGATTGAAAAGCTTCCCAAAAACGGAACTAAGTATTTGCTTATATTTGATGATTCTTGTGAAGAAATTTCAAACTCCAAACAATTTGTAAAAATTGCCACTGCTGGAAGAGAGAATGGACTGAATACAATATACATCAAACACAATTTGTTTCATCGAAGCAAATTAGGAAGAGATGTAGAGTTACAAAATACACACACAGTCTTGTTCAAGTCGCTGAGGGAAGTTTCACAAATCAATACATTAAGTCAACAACTAATTCTAGGATCTGAATTGAAAGAGTGGTATCATGATGCAACATCCGTTCTTTATGGTCATTTACTTATTAATTTAACCCCAAAAACAGTTGATTCACTTATGTATTGCTCTAATAGTGGCTCAGTTGCAACAAAAATTTACTTACCAGCTGGAATAGAGACAAAAATTTAGGACGACGAGTACACAATACGTCTCTATTCTCCCAATATTTCAAAAGTTTTCCCTAAGGCTTCGAAAACATTTCATTCTCAATATTCCAAAAGATTTCATTCAGTTTCTGAGCGAGTGTTTAGTAAACCTATTAAGAGGAGAGCTCCGAGATCTTCGGAAAGAAGACGTAGAAAAATATCGAAAAGAAATTTCAGAACTAATACAAAAAGAACTCCTCTACACAATAGAAGAATTGATTCAAGTTCAACTAAAGGGTTACAATTGATATCTATTATCACCACTTTTGTCATTAAAAGATTGACATAGTATGGAACAGTTTGTTTTCATTCCGTACTCAGTTTATCAACCATAAAGTACACTTCCAAGAAAACAAAAACTGGAACAAAAGCAAGAAAAAGAGGAGGTTGTACCAAAAAATTTTAAATCTGTTCACAGTGCTGTAAATGCGATGTTGGAAACGAGCAACAATAAGCATATTGATTTAATTTTGAATTCTCTCAGAAATGATCGAAGCCAGTCAGACAATATTATAATAGATAATCGAGAAACAAAAAAATCTATTGTAGACTTTGTGTGTGCACTAAAGCGAAAAAAGACCGATTTTCCAGGTATTTACTTTACTATTCTGGAAGCAACTCAACTTCCTCCTAAACTTGTTATCAACAAGAATGCCAAAGCAAAAGAAAGAGGAACTTGGATCCCTCTCAAAATCTGAAAAGATAAGACTAAACAGATTGTCTTATAGGGGAAGAGCTGCATACGGTTCTTTTAAAAACTTGAGTAAAGCGAGTGGTTTATCAAAAAAAAAGTAGAAAAGTTTTTAAATAGAGTCAAGTATCTCTTAGTTGCTGTAGATATTTTTTCGAAATTTGTCAGAGTTCAAACAACAAAAACAAAGTATGCCAAAGACACTTTAAATGCTTCAGAAAAATGATTTCTCGAAAAAACACTCCTGAAATATTTGGGTTGATAAAGGAACAGAGCATGGTGGAACTTTTAAAAAATTTTGCAAGGAGGAAGACATTGAAGTTTACTCAACAATGAGTGAAACAAAGGCTGCATTTGCAGAGAGAGCAATTCAGTCTTTGAAACATATAATATATCGTTACCTTGAAAATCGTCGTGAAAAAATTGCCCTCAAAGTGCAGCAGTTTGCTTCTACATTGAACTGTCGCAAAAATCGATCAAGTGGAAAATCTCCCAGAGATGTGAAAAACAGTTCCTGAATTTTTGTTTCGCATCGGTTGATAGTTTCAAAGCTCTAACAGGTTGCTTAGAAAAATTGGAAGTTTTAGCAAAACGATTCGGTCTATAAAAAGATTTCCACCAGTCTTGTTCTAAGTTTAGCGTGCTAACTTCGTCATTACATTTTATATACACAGACATCAAGTCTATTTTTGATCGAGCAATGGCTTGAATTGCTTTAATTTTTTATTGGTTCGATTCAATTTACCAATGATTGACACTCGTCTTACAGGCTGGCAGCGAGGTGAAGGCGGTGAAGTGGTAATCAATATGTTCTGCGTGCGTGGGTTCGAAACTCATCCCTTACGAGTAATTTTTTACAAACACGTGAACTGAATTCGGAAGGCACAAAAACTGATGTTTACCTAACTTTGTTAATAACTCACCAAAAAACTTGTCAGGTCACAAAAAATTGGAGAAAGAATCGGCACGCCAAACATTGAAGTTCGCCTAAGCAGAATAGTCAAGCAACCAAGCGTTGAAAAATTTCAAATTTGATCATGAAAAAATTGCATAGCCAATTTAATACGTTTTGCTATTAAAACCATTCGAGGCACGGATTTTTGAAAAACTTGAGGTTAATTTTTTGGCCAAGTTTTTCCACAACCAACTATCGTTTTACAACGGAAGCAATATAAAGTTAGTTTTTCCTTAATTTTTTTATTTCGCATCGGTTGATAGTTTCAAAGCTCTTACAGGTTGCTTAGAAAAAGTGGAAATTTTAGCAAAACGATTCGTCGATTAAAAGATTTCTACCAGTCCTGTTCTAAGACTAGTGTGCTAACTTCGTCATTACATTTTTTATACACAGACATCAAGTCTATTTTTGATCGAACAATGGCTTGAATTGCTTAAATTTTTTATTGGTTCGATTCAATTTACCAATGATTGACCTCTCGTCTTACAGGCTGGCAGCGAGGTGAAGGCGGTGAAGTGGTAATCAATATGTTCTGCGTGCGTGGGTTCGAAACTCATCCCTTACGAGTAATTTTTTACGAACACGTGAACTGAATTCGGAAGGCACAAAAACTGATGTTTACCTAACTTTGTTAATAACTCACCAAAAAACTTGTCAGGTCACAAAAAATTGGAGAAAGAATCGGCACGCCAAACATTGAAGTTCGCCTAAGCAGAATAGTCAAGCAACCAAACGTTGAAAAATTTCAAATTTGTTCATGAAAAAATTGGGTAGCCAATTTAATACGTTTTGCTATTAAAACCATTCGAGGCACGGATTTTTGAAAAACTTGAGGTTAATTTTTTGGCCAAGTTTTTCCATAACCAACTATCGTTCAACAACGGATGCAATATAAAGTTAGTTTTTCCTTAATTTTTTTATTTCGCATCGGTTGATAGTTTCAAAGCTCTTACAGGTTGCTTAGAAAAAGTGGAAATTTTAGCAAAACGATTCGTCTATTAAAAGAGTTCTACCAGTCCTGTTCTAAGACTAGTGTGCTAATTTCGTCATTACATTTTTTATACACAGACATCAAGTCTATTTTTGATCGAGCAATGGCTTGAATTGCTTAAATTTTTTATTGGTTCGATTCAATTTACCAATGATTGACCTCTCGTCTTACAGGCTGGCAGCGAGGTGAAGGCGGTGAAGTGGTAATCAATATGTTCTGCGTGCGTGGGTTCGAAACTCATCCCTTACGAGTAATTTTTTACGAACACGTGAACTGAATTCGGAAGGCACAAAAACTGATGTTTACCTAACTTTGTTAATAACTCACCAAAAAACTTGTCAGGTCACAAAAAATTGGAGAAAGAATCGGCACGCAAAACATTGAAGTTCGTCTAAGCAGAATAGTCAAGCAATCAAACGTTGAAAAATTTCAAGTTGGTTCATGAAAAAAATTGGATGGCAAATGTAATACGTTTTGCTATTCAAACCATTCAAGGCACGGATTTTTGAAACTTGAGGTTGCTTTTTGGGCCGAGTTTTTCCACAAACAACTATCCTTTCACAACGGAAGCGATATAAAGTTAGGTTTTCCTTAATTTTTTGTTTTGCATCGGTTGATAGATTCAAAGCTCTAACAGGTTGCTCAGAAAAATTGGAATTTTTAGCAAAACGATTCAGTCTATAAAAAGATTTCCACCAGTCCTGTTCTAAGACTAGTAAACTAACTTCGTCATTACATTTTATATACACAGACATCAAGTCCATTTTTGATCAAGCAATGGCTGAATTGCTTTAATTTTTTATTGGTTCGATTCAATTTACCAATGATTGACCTCTGGTCTTACAGGCTGGAAGCGAGGTGAAGGCGGTGAAGTGTTAATCAATATGTTCTGCGGGCGTGGGTTCGAAACTCATCTCTGACGAGTCATTTTTTTACAAACGCCTGAACTGAATTCGGTAGGCACAAAAACTGATGTTTACCTAATTTGGTTAATAGCTCACCAAAAAACTTGCCAGGTCACAAAAAATTGGAAAAAAAATCCGAATGCAAAACATTGAAGTTCGTCTAAGCATAATAGTCAAGCAACCAAACGTCGAAAAATTTCAAGTTTGTACATGAAAAAATTGGATGGCAAATGTAATACGTTTTGCTATTAAAACTTTTCAAGGCACGGTTTTTTGAAAAACTTGACGTTACTTTTTTGGCCGAATTTTTCCACAAACAACTATCGTTTCACAACGGAAGCAATAAAAAGTTAGGTTTTCCTTAATTTTTTTTTCGCATCGGTTGATACTTTCAAAGCTCTAACAGGTTGCTGAGAAAAATTGGAAATTTTAGCAAAATGATTCGGTCTATAAAAAGATTTCCACCAGTCCTGTTCTAAGACTAGTGTACTAAGTTCGTCATTACAATTTATATACACAGACATCAAGTCCGTTTTTTATAGAGCAATGGCTTGAATTGCTTTAATTTTTTATTGGTTCGATTCAATTTACAAATGATTGACCTCTGATCTTACAGGCTGGCCGCGAGGTGAAGGCGGTGGAGTGTTAGTCAATTTGTTCTGCGTGCATGGGTTTGAAATTCATCACTGTCGATTAGTTTTTAAAAAACACCTGAGCTGAGTTCGGTAAGCACAAAACAAATATTTAACTAATTTTCATAATAAATCACCAAAAAAATTTTCAGATCACAAAAATTTGGTGAAAGAATCGGCACGCAACACATTGAAGTTCGTATAAGCAGAATAGTCAAACAACCAAACGTTAAAAAATTTCACGTTTGTTCATGAAAAAAATTGGATGGCAAATGTAATAAGTTTTGCTATTAAAACCATTCAAGGCACGGATTTTTGAAAAAGTTGAGGTAACTTTTTTGGCCGAGTTTTTCCACAAACAACTACCGTTTCACAACGGAAGCAATATAAAGTTAGGTTTTCCTGAATTTTTGTTTCGCATCGGTTGATAGTTTCAAAGCTCTAACAGGTTGCTTAGAAAAATTGGAAGTTTTAGCAAAACGATTCGGTCTATAAAAAGACTTCCACCAGTCCTGTTCTAAGACTAGTGTTTTGACTTCGTCATTACATTTTTTATACACAGACATCAAGTCCGTTTTTAATCGAGCAATGGCTTGAATTGCTTTAATTTTTTATTGGTTAGATTCAATTTACCAATGATTGACCTCTGATTTTACAGGCTGGCCTCGAGGTGAAGGCGGTGAAGTATTAATCAATATGTTCTGCGTGCATGGGTTTGAGACTCATCCCTAACGAGTAATTTTTTACGAACACCTGAACTGAATTCGGTGGATCAAAAAAAAATGATGTTTACCTAACTTTGTTTTTAAATCACCAAAAAACTTGTCAGGTCACAAAAAATTGGAGAAAGAATCGGCACGCAAAACATTGAATTTCGTCTAAGCAGAATAGTCAAGCAACCAAACGTTGAAAAATTTCAAGTTTGCTCATGAAAAAAATTGGATGGCCAATATAATACGTTTTGTTATTAAAAACCATTCAAGGCACGGATTTTTGAAAAACTTGAGGTTACTTTTTTGCCCGAGTTTTTCCACATACAACAATCGTTTCACAACGGAAGCAATATAAAGTTAGGATTTCCTTAATTTTTTGTTTCGCATCGGTGGATAGTTTCAAAGCTCTAACAGGTTGCTTAGAAAAATTGGAAATTCTAGCAAAACGATTCGGTCTATAAAAAAGATTTCCACCAGTCTTGTTCTAAGTTTAGCGTGCTAACTTCCTCATTACATTTTATATACACAGACATCAAGTCCGTTTTTGATCGAGCAATGGCTTGAATTGCCTTAATTTTTTATTGGTTCGATTCAATTTACCAATGATTGACCTCTGATCTTATAGGATGGCCGCGAGGTGAAGGCGGTGGAGTGTTAATCAATTTGTTCTGCGTGCATGGGTTTGAAATTCATCACTGTCGATTAGTTTTTAAAAACACCTGAACTGAGTTCGGTAAGCACAAAACTAATATTTACCTAATTTTCATAATAAATCAACAAAAAAGTTCTCAGATCACAAAAATTTGGTGAAAGAACCGGCACGCGAAACATTGAAGTTCGTATGAGCAGAACAGTCAAGCAACCAAACGTTGAAAAATTTTAAGATTGTTCATGAAAAAAATTGGATGGCAAATGTAATACGTTTTGCTATTAAAACTTTTCAAGGCATGGATTTTTGAAAAATTGACGTTACTTTTTTGGCCGAGTTTTTCCACAAACAACTATCGTTTCACAACGGAAGCAATATAAAGTTAGGTTTTCCTTAATTTTTTTTTCGCATCGGTTGATAGTTTCAAAGCTCTAACAGGTTGCTGAGAAAAATTGGAAATTCTAGCAAAATGATTCGGTCTATAAAAAGATTTCCACCAGTCCTGTTCTAAGACTAGTGTACTAAATTCGTCATTACAATTTATATACACAGACATCAAGTCCGTTTTTGATCGAGCAATGGCTTGAATTGTTTTAAATTTTTATTGGTTCGATTCAATTTACCAATGATTGATCTCCGATCTTACAGGCTGGCCGCGAGGTGAAGGCGGTGGAGTGTTAATCAATTTGTTCTGCGTGCATGGGTTTGAAATTCATCACTGTCGATTAGTTTTTAAAAACACCTGAACTGAGTTCGGTAAGCACAAAACTAATATTTACCTAATTTTCATAATAAATCACCAAAAAATTTCTCAGATCACAAAAATTTGGTGAAAGAATCGGCACGCAAAACATTGAATTTCGTATAAGCAGAAAAGTCAAGCAACCAAACGTTGAAAATTTCAAGTTTGTTCATGAAAAAAATTGGATGGCAAATGTAATACGTTTTGCTATTAAAACCATTCAAGGCACGGATTTTTGAAAAACTTGAGGTAACTTTTTTGGCCGAGTTTTTCCACAAACAACTACCGTTTCACAACGGAAGCAAAATAAAGTTAGGTTTTCCTTAATTTTTGTTTCGCATCGGTTGATAGTTTCAAAGCTCTAACAGTTTGCTTAGAAAAATTGGAAGTTTTAGCAAAACGATTCGGTCTATAAAAAGATTTCCACCAGTCCTGTTCTAAGACTAGTGTACTAACTTTGTCATTACAATTTATATACACAGACATCAAGTCCGTTTTTGATCGAGCAATGGCTTGAATTGTTTTAAATTTTTATTGGTTCGATTCAATTTACCAATGATTGACCTCTGATCTTACAGGCTGGCCGCGAGGTGAAGGCGGTGGAGTGTTAATCAATTTGTTCTGCGTGCATGGGTTTGAAATTCATCACTGTCGATTAGTTTTTAAAAACACCTGAGCTGAGTTCGGTAAGCACAAAACTAATATTTACCTAATTTTCATAATAAATCACCAAAAAATTTCTCAGATCACAAAAATTTGGTGAAAGAATCGGCACGCAAAACATTGAATTTCGTATAAGCAGAATAGTCAAGCAACCAAACGTTGAAAAATTTCAAGTTTGCTCATGAAAAAAATTGGATGGCCAATATAATACGTTTTGTTATTAAAAACCATTCAAGGCACGGATTTTTGAAAAACTTGAGGTTACTTTTTTGCCCGAGTTTTTCCACATACAACAATCGTTTCACAACGGAAGCAATATAAAGTTAGGATTTCCTTAATTTTTTGTTTCGCATCGGTGGATAGTTTCAAAGCTCTAACAGGTTGCTTAGAAAAATTGGAAATTCTAGCAAAATGATTCGGTCTATAAAAAGATTTCCACCAGTCCTGTTCTAAGACTAGTGTACTAAGTTCGTCATTACAATTTATATACACAGACATCAAGTCCGTTTTTGATCGAGCAATGGCTTGAATTGTTTTAAATTTTTATTGGTTCGATTCAATTTACCAATGATTGACCTCTGATCTTACAGGCTGGCCGCGAGGTGAAGGCGGTGGAGTGTTAATCAATTTGTTCTGCGTGCATGGGTTTGAAATTCATCACTGTCGATTAGTTTTTAAAAACACCTGAACTGAGTTCGGTAAGCACAAAACTAATATTTACCTAATTTTCATAATAAATCACCAAAAAATTTCTCAGATCACAAAAATTTGGTGAAAGAATCGGCACGCAAAACATTGAATTTCGTATAAGCAGAAAAGTCAAGCAACCAAACGTTGAAAATTTCAAGTTTGTTCATGAAAAAAATTGGATGGCAAATGTAATACGTTTTGCTATTAAAACCATTCAAGGCACGGATTTTTGAAAAACTTGAGGTAACTTTTTTGGCCGAGTTTTTCCACAAACAACTACCGTTTCACAACGGAAGCAAAGTAAAGTTAGGTTTTCCTTAATTTTTGTTTCGCATCGGTTGATAGTTTCAAAGCTCTAACAGGTTGCTAAGAAAAATTGGAAATTCTAGCAAAACGTTTCGGTCTATAAAAAAGATTTCCACCAGTCTTGTTCTAAGTTTAGCGTACTAACTTCGTCATTACATTTTTTATACACAGACATCAAGTCCGTTTTTAATCGAGCAATGGCTTGAATTGCTTTAATTTTTTATTGGTTAGATTCAATTAACCAATGACTGACCTCTGATCTTACAGGCTGGCCGCGAGGTGAAGGCGGTGAAGTGTTAATCAATATGTTCTGCGTGCGTGGGTTCGATACTCATCCCTAACGAGTAGTTTTTACGAACACCTGAACTGAATTCGGTAGACAAAAAAAATGATGTTTACCTAACTTTGTTGATAAACCACCAAAAAACTTGTCAGGTCACAAAAAATTGGAGAAATAATCGGCACGCAAAACATTGAATTTCGTCTAAGCAGAATAGTCAAGCAACCAAACGTTGAAAAATTTCAAGTTTGCTCATGAAAAAAATTGGATGGCCAATATAATACGTTTTGCTATTACAACCATTCAAGGCACGGATTTTTGAAAAACTTGAGGTTACTTTTTTGCCCGAGTTTTTCCACATACAACAATCGTTTCACAACGGAAGCAATATAAAGTTAGGTTTTCCTTAATTTTTTGTTTCGCATCGGTGGATAGTTTCAAAGCTCTAACAGGTTGCTAAAAAAAATTGGAAATTCTAGCAAAACGTTTCGGTCTATAAAAAAGATTTCCACCAGTCTTGTTCTAAGTTTAGCGTGCTAACTTCGTCATTACATTTTTTATACACAGACATCAAGTCCGTTTTTAATCGGGCAATGGCTTGAATTGCTTTAATTTTTTATTGGTTAGATTCAATTAACCAATGATTGACCTCTGATCTTACAGGCTGGCCGCGAGGTGAAGGCGGTGAAGTGTTAATCAACATGTTCTGCGTGCGTGGGTTCGAGACTCATCCCTAACGAGTAGTTTTTACGAACACCTGAACTGAATTCGGTAGATAAAAAAAAATGATGTTTACCTAACTTTGTTAATAAATCACCAAAAAACTTGTCAGGTCACAAAAAATTGGAGAAAGAATCGGCACGCAAAACATTGAATTTCGTCTAAGCAGAATAGTCAAGCAACCAAACGTTGAAAAATTTCAAGTTTGCTCATGAAAAAAATTGGATGGCCAATATAATACGTTTTGCTATTAAAACCATTCAAGACACGGATTTTTGAAAAACTTGAGGTTACTTTTTTGCCCGAGTTTTTCCACATACAACAATCGTTTCACAACGGAAGCAATATAAAGTTAGGTTTTCCTTAATTTTTTGTTTTGCATCGGTGGATAGTTTCAAAGCTCTAACAGGTTGCTAAGAAAAATTGGAAATTCTAGCAAAACGATTCGGTCTATAAAAAAGATTTCCACCAGTCTTGTTCTAAGTTTAGCGTGCTAACTTCGTCATTACATTTGATATACACAGACATCAAGTCCGTTTTTGATCGAGCAATTTTTATTGGTTCGATTCAATTTACCAATGATTGACCTCTGATCTTATAGGCTGGCAGCGAGGTGAAGGCGGTGAAGTGTTAATCAATTTGTTCTGCGTGCATGGGTTTGAAATTCATCCCTGTCTATTAGTTTTTAAAAACAGCTTAACTGAGTTCGGTAAGCACAAAACTAATATTTACCTAATTTTCATAAAAACTCACCAAGAAATTTGTCAGATCACAAAAATTTGGTAAAAGAATCGGCTCGCAAACCCTTGAAGTTTGTCTAAGCAGACTAGTTAAGCAACCAAACATTGAAAAACTTTAAGTTTGTTCATGAAGAAAATCGGATGGCCAATGTTATACGTTTTCCTATTGAAACCATTCAAGGCACGGTTTTTTGAAAAACTTGAGGTTACTTTTTTGCCCGAGTTTTTCCACATACAACAATCGTTTCACAACGGAAGCAATATAAAGTTAGGTTTTCCTTAATTTTTTGTTTTGCATCGGTGGATAGTTTCAAAGCTCTAACAGGTTGCTTAGAAAAACTTGAAATTTTAGCGAAACGACTTGGGCTATAAAAAGATTTGCACTAGTCCTGTTCTAAGACTAGAGTGCTTATTTTGTCATTATGTTTTCTATACACAGACGTCAAGTTTTTTTTTCGATAGAACAATGGCTTGATTTGATTCGTTTTTTTGTTCTGAGGATAGTTCAGAGCCTCGATGTCCTTAACTTTGGAGATGCGGGGTATTGGCTTGTGGCTCGCTAAGTGGGCGCTCTACCATTTGACCTTCATACCTATTACTATCAAATCTCGCGGAATTTTTTTTCGCTTAGTCAGCAACTATGAACTTTTTCTTTTCGTTCGCAAAAATCCACTTGTTAGGAATTTAAATTTGCAATAGATTATCTGGAGATAGTGATTACCATTTGATGAGTGGCTCTAGTTTTGGAGATGCGGGGCATCGATCCCCGTACCTCTCGCATTCAAAGCGAGCGCTCTACCATTTGAGCTACATCCCCATAGTTTAGAACTGTCGAGGAAGCTTTTATTTCAGTCGGCAAACAAGAGGTTATACATTTTCTGGGAAGGTATTTCTTGAATAAGATTTCAATATTTAGTAGTTTTCTGAAGAAAATTAATTAAAAACTTGATGTCCTTAACTTTGGAGATGCGGGGTATTGCTCCCCGTACTTCTGGCTTGATAAGTGGGCGCTCTACCATTTGACCTACATCCCATGTATATCATATCTCGCTGAATTTTTTTCGCTTAGTCAGCAACTATGAAGTTTTTCTTTTCGTTCACAGAAGATCTACTTGTTAGCAATTTCAATATGCAATAGATTATCTGGAGATAATGATTACCATTTGATCAGTGACTCTAAATTTGGAGATTCGGGGCATTGATCCCCGTACCTCTCGCATGCAAAGCGAGCGCTCTACCATTTGAGCTACATCCCCATAGTTTAGAACTGTCGAGGAAGCTTTTATTTCAGTCGGCAAACAAGAGGTTATAAATTTTCTGGGAAGGTATTTCTTGTATAAGATTTCAATATTTAGTAGTTTTCTGAAGAAAATTATTTAAATACTTGATGTCCTTAACTTTGGAGATGCGGGGTATTGCTCCCCGTACTTCTGGCTTGCTAAGTAGGCGCTCTAACATTTGACCTACATCCCATGTTTATCAAATCTCGCGGAATTTTTTTTCACTTAGTCAGCAACTATGAAGTTTTTTTTCCTTCGCAGAAAATTGGGATTATCTGCAGATAGTGATTACCATTTGATGAGTGGCTCCAGTTTTGGAGATGCCGGGCATCGATCCCCGTACCTCTCGAATGCAAAGCGCGCGCTCTACCATCTGAGCTACATCACCATAGTTTAGAACTGTCGAGGAAGCTTTTGTTTCAGTCGCCAAACAAGAGGTTAAAAATTTTCTGGGAAGGTATTTCTTGTATAAGATTTCAATGTTCAGTAGTTTTCTGAAGAAAATTAATTAAAAACTCGATGTCCTTAACTTTGGAGATGCGGGGTATTGCTCCCCGTACTTCTGGCTTGATAGGTGGGCGCTCTACCATATGACCTACATCCCATGTTTATCAAGTCTCGCGGAATTTTTTTTCGCTTAGTCAGCAACTATGTAGTTTTTCTCTTCGTTCGCAGAAAAGCTACTTGTTAGGAAGTTCAATATGCAATAGATTATCAGGATATTATGATTACCACTTAATGAGTCACTCTAGATTTGGAGATGCGGGGCATTGATCCCCGTACCTCTCGCATGCTAAGCGAGCGCTCTACCATTTGGGCTACATCCCCATGATTTATAACTGTCGAGGAAGCTTTTGTTTCAGTCGGCAAACAAGAGGTTAAAGTTTTTCTTGGAAGGTATTTTTTGTATAAGACTTCAATATTCAGTAGTTTTCTGAAGAAAATTAATTAATTGCTCGATGTCCTTAACTTCGGAGATGCGGGGTATTGCTCCCCATACTTCTGGCTTGCTAAGTAGGCGCTCTACCATTTGACCTACATCCCATGTTTACCAAATCTCGCGGAATTTTTTTCTCTTAGTCAGCAACTATGAAGTTTTTTTTTCGTTCGCAGAAAATCTAATTGTTAGGAATTTCAATATGCAATAGATTATCTGCAGATGGTGATTACATTTGATCAGTGGCTCTAGTTTTGGAGATGCGGGGCGTCGATCCCCATACCTCTCGCATGCAAAGCGAGGTTTCTATCATTTGAGCTACATCCCCATAGTTTAGAACTGTCGAGGAAGGTTTTGTTTCAGTCAACAAAGAAGAGGTTATAAATTTTCTGGGAAGGTATTTCTTGAATAAGATTTCAATATTCAGTAGTTTTCTGAAGAAAATTAATTAAAAACTCGATGTCCTTAACTTTGGAGATGCGCGGTATTGCTCCCCGTACTTCTGGCTTGATAAGTGGGCGCTCTACCATTTGACCTACATCCCATGTTTATCAAATCTCGCGGAATTTTTTTTCGCTTAGTCAGCAACTATGAATTTTTTCTTTTCGTTCGCAGAAAATCTACTTGTTAGGAATTTCAATATGCAATAGTTTATCTGGAGATAGAAATTATTATTTGATGAGTGACTCTAGTTTCGGAGATGCGAGGTATTGATCCCCGTACCTCTCGCATGCTAAGCGCGCGATCTACCATTTGAGCTACATCCCCATGATTTAAGATTGTCGAGGAAGCTTTTGATTCAGTCGGCAAACAAGAGGTTATAAATTTTCTGGGAAGGTATTTCTTGTATAAGATTTCAATATTCATTAGTTATCTGAAGAAAATTAATTAAAAACTCAATGTCCTTAACTTCGGAGATGCGGGGTATTGCTCCCCGTACTTCTGGCTTGGTAAGTAGGCGCTCTACCATTTGACCTACATCCCATGTTCATCAAATCTCGCGGAATTTTTTTTCGCTTAGTCAGCAACTATGATTTTTTTTTTCGTTCGTAGAAAATCTACTTGTTAGGAATTTCAATATGCAATAGATTATCTGGAGATAGAAATTACCATTTGATGAGTGACTCTAGTTTTAGAGATGCGGGGTATTGATCCCCGTACCTCTCGCATGCTAAGAACGCGATCTACCATTTGAGCTACATCCCCATGATTTAAGGTTGTCGAGGAAGCTTTTGATTCAGTCGGCAAACAAGAGGTTATAAATTTTCTGGGAAGGTATTTCTTGTATAAGATTTCAATATTCATTAGTTATCTGAAGAAAATTAATTAAAAACTCAATGTCCTTAACTTCGGAGATGCGGGGTATTGCTCCCCTTACTTCTGGCTTGGTAAGTAGGCGCTCTACCATTTGACCTACATCCCATGTTCATCAAATCTCGCGGAATTTTTTTCGCTTAGTCAGCAACTATGATTTTTTTTTCGTTCGTAGAAAATCTACTTGTTAGGAATTTCAATATGCAATAGATTATCTGGAGATAGTGATTACCATTTGATGAGTGGCTCTAGTTTTGGAGATGCGGGGCATCGATCCCCGTACCTCTCGCATGAAAGAGATCGCTCTACCATTTGAGCTACATCCCCATAGTTTAGAACTGTTCGAGGAAGCTTTTGATTCAGTCGGCAAACAAGAGGTTATAAATTTTCTGGGAAGGTATTTCTTGTATAAGATTTCAATATTCATTAGTTATCTGAAGAAAATTAATTAAAAACTCAATGTCCTTAACTTCGGAGATGCGGGGTATTGCTCCCCGTACTTCTGGCTTGGTAAGTAGGCGCTCTACCATTTGACCTACATCCCATGTTCATCAAATCTCGCGGAATTTTTTTCGCTTAGTCAGCAACTATGATTTTTTTTTCGTTCGTAGAAAATCTACTTGTTAGGAATTTCAATATGCAATAGATTATATGGAGATAGAAATTACCATTTGATGAGTGACTCTAGTTTTAGAGATGCGGGGTATTGATCCCCGTACCTCTCGCATGCTAAGCGCGCGATCTACCATTTGAGCTACATCCCCATGATTTAAGGTTGTCGAGGAAGCTTTTGATTCAGTCGGCAAACAAGAGGTTATAAATTTTCTGGGAAGGTATTTCTTGTATAAGATTTCAATATTCATTAGTTATCTGAAGAAAATTAATTAAAAACTCAATGTCCTTAACTTCGGAGATGCGGGGTATTGCTCCCCGTACTTCTGGCTTAGTAAGTAGGCGCTCTACCATTTGACCTACATCCCATGTTCATCAAATCTCGCGGAATTTTTTTCGCTTAGTCAGCAACTATGATTTTTTTTTCGTTCGTAGAAAATCTACTTGTTAGGAATTTCAATATGCAATAGATTATCTGGAGATAGTGATTACCATTTGATGAGTGGCTCTAGTTTTGGAGATGCGGGGCATCGATCCCCGTACCTCTCGCATGAAAGAGATCGCTCTACCATTTGAGCTACATCCCCATAGTTTAGAACTGTTGAGGAAGGTTTTGTTTCAGTCAACAAACAAGAGGTTATAAATTTTCTGGGAAGGTATTTCTTGTATAAGATTTCAATATTCATTAGTTATCTGAAGAAAATTAATTAAAAACTCGATGTCCTTAACTTCGGAGATGCGGGGTATTGCTCCCCGTACTTCTGGCTTGGTAAGTAGGCGCTCTACCATCTGACCTACATCCCATGTTTATCAAATCTCGCGGAATTTTTTTCGCTTAGTCAGATACTAAGAAGTTTTTTTTCGTTCGTAGAAAATCTGCTTGTTAGGAATTTCAATATGCAATAGATTATCTGCAGATAGTGATTACCATTTGATGAGTGACTCTAGTTTTGGAGAAGCGGTGCATCGATCCCCGTACCTCTCGCATGCAAAGCGAGCGCTCTACCATTTGAGCTACATCCCCATAGTTTAGAACTGTCGAGGAAGCTTTTGTTTCAGTCGGCAAACAAGAGGTTATAAATTTTCTGGGAAGGTATTTCTTGTATAAGTTTTCAATTTTCAGGAGTTTTCTGAAGAAAATTAATTAAAAACTCGATGTCCTTAACTTTGGAGATGCGGGGTATTGCTCCCCGTTCTTCTGGCTTGATAAGTGGGCGCTCTACCATTTGACCTACATCCCATGTGTATCAAATCTCGCGGAATTTTTTTTCGCTTAGTCAGCAACTATGAAGTTTTTCTTTTCGTTTGCAGAAAATCTCCTTGTTAGCAATTTCAACATGCAATAGATTATCTGAAGATAATGATTATCATTTGATGAGTGACTCTAGATTTGTAGATGCGGGGCATTGATCCCCGTACCTCTCGCATGCTAAGCGAGCGCTCTACTATTTGAGCTACATCCCCATGATTTATAACAGTCGAGGAAGCTTTTGTTTCAGTCGGCAAACAAGAGGTTAAAATTTTTCTTGGAAGGTATTTCTGGTATAAAACTTCAATATTCAGTAGTTTTCTGAAGAAAGTTAATTAATTGCTCGATGACCTTAACTTCGGAGATGCGGGGTATTGATCCCCGTTGGCTTGCTAAGTAGGCGCTCTACCATTTGACCTACATCCCATGTTTATCAAATCTCGCGGAATTTTTTTTCGCTTAGTCAGCAATTATGAAGTTTTTCTTTTCGTTCGCAGAAAATTGGGATTATCTGCAGATAGTGATTACATTTGATGAGTGGATCAAGTTTTGGAGATGCCGGGCATCGATCCCCGTACCTCTCGAATGCAAAGCGAGCACTCTACCATTTGAGCTACATCCCCATGTTTTATAACTGTCGAGGAAGCTTTTGTTTCAGTCGCCAAACAAGAGGTTAAAAAATTTCTGGGAAGGTGTTTCTTGTATAAGATTTCACTATTCAGTAGTTTTCTGAAGAAAACTCGATGTCCTTAATTTTGGAGATGCGGGGTATTGCTCCCCGTACTTCTGGCTTGATAAGTGGGCGCTCTACCATTTGACCTACATCCCATGTTTATCAAATCTCGCGGAATTTTTTTTCGCTTAGTCAGCAACTATGAAGTTTTTCTTTTAGTTCGCAGAAAATCTACTTGTTAGGAATTTCAATATGCAATAGATTATCTGTAGATAGTGATTACCATTTAATGAGTGACTCTAGATTTGGAGATGCGGGGCATTGATCCCCGTACCTCTCGCATGCTAAGCGAGCGCTCTACCATTTGAGCTACATCCCCATGATTTACAACTGTCGAGGAAGCTTTTGTTTCAGTCGGCAAACAAGAGGTTAAAATTTTTCTTGGAAGGTTTTTTTCTGTATAAGACTTCAATATTCAGTAGTTTTCTGAAGAAAGTTAAATAATTGCTTGATATCCTTAACTTCGGAGATGCTGGGTATTGCTCCCCGTACTTCTGGCTTGGTAAGAAGGCGCTCTACCATTTGACCTACATTCCAAGTTTATCAAATTTCGCGGAATTTTTTCCGCTTAGTCAGCAACTATGAAGTTTTTTTTCGTTCGCAGAAAATTTACTTGTTAGGAATTTCAATATGCAACAGATTATCTGCAGATAGTGATTACCATTTGGTGAGTGGCTCTAGTTTTGGAGATGCGGGGCATCGATTCCCGTACCTCTCGCATGCAAAGCGAGCGCTCTACCATTTGAGCTACATCCCCATAGTTTTGAACTGTCGAGAAAGCTTTTATTTCAGTCGGCAAACAAGAGGTTATAAATTTTCTGGGAAGGTATTTCTTGCATAAGATTCCAATATTCAGTAGTTTTTTGAAGAAAATGAATTAAAAACTCGATGTCCTTAACTTTGGAGATGCGGGGTATTGCTCCCCATACTTCTGGCTTGATAAGTAGGCGCTCTACCATTTGACCTACCTCCCATGTTTATCAATTCTCGCGAAATTTTTTTTCGCTTAGTCAGCAACTAAGAAGTTTTTCTTTTCGTTCGCAGAAAATCTACTTGTTAGGAATTTCAATATGCAATAGATTATCTGGAGAGAGTCATTACCATTTGATGAGTGACTCTAGCTTTGGAGATGCGGGGCATCGATCCCATACCTCTTGCATGCAAAGCGAGCTCTCTTCCACTTGAGCTACATCCCCATGATTTATAACTGTCGATGAAGCTTTTGTTTCAGTCGGCAAACAAGAGGTTAAAAATTTTCTTGGAAGGTATTTTTTGTATAAGACTTCAATATTCAGTAGTTTTCTGAAGAAAGTTAAATAATTGCTCGATGTCCTTAACTTCGGAGATGCGGGGTATTGCTCCCCGTACTTCTGGCTTGCTAAGAACGCGCTCTACCATTTGACCTACATTCCATGTTTATCAAATCTCGCGGAATTTTTTTCGCTTAGTCAGCAACTATGATGTTTTTTTTTCGTTCGCAGAAAATCTGCTTGTTAGGAATTTCGATATGCAATAGATTATCTGCATATAGTGATTACCATTTGGTGAATGGCTCTAGTTTTGGAGATGCGGGGCATCGATCCCTGTACCTCTCGCATGCAAAGCGAGCGCTCTACCATATGAGCTACATCCCCATAGTTTAGAACTGTCGAGGAAGCTTTCATTTCAGTCTGCAAACAAGAGGTTATAAATTTTCTGGGAAGGTATTTCTTGTATAAGATTCCAATATTCAGTAGTTTTCTGAAGAAAATTAATTAAAAACTCGATGTCCTTAACTTTGGAGATGCGGGGTATTGCTCCCCGTACTTCTGGCTTGATAAGTAGGCGCTCTACCATTTGACCTACATCTCATGTTTATCAATTCTCGCGAAATTTTTTTTTGCTTAGTCAGCAACTAAGAAGTTTTTCTTTTCGTTCGCAGAAAATCTACTTGTTAGGAATTTCAATATGCAATAGATTATCTGGAGATAGTCATTACCATTTGATGAGTGGCTCTAGCTTTGGAGATGCGGGGCATCGATCCCCGTACCTATCGCATGCAAAGCGAGAGCTCTACTGTTTGAGCTACATCCCCATAATTTAGAACTGTCGAGGAAGCTTTTTTTCAGTCGGCAAACAAGAGGTTATAAATTTTCTGGGAAGATATTTCTTGTATAAGATTTCAATATTCAGTAGTTTTCCGAAGAAAATTAATTAAAAACTCGTTGTCCTTAACTTTGGAGATGCGGGGTATTGCTCCCCGTACTTCTGGCTTAATAAGTGGGCGCTCTACCATTTGACCTACATCCCATGTTTATCAAATCTCGCGGAATTTTTTTCGCTTAGTCAGCAACTATGAAGTTTTTTTTCGTTCGCAGAAAATCTACTTGTAAGGAATTTCAATATGCAATAGATTATCTGGAGATAATGATTACCATTTGATGAGTGACTCTAGATTTGGAGATGCGGGGCATTGATCCCCGTACCTCTCGCATGCTAGGCGAGCGCTCAACTATTTGAGCTACATCCCCATGATTTATAACTGTCGGGGAAGCTTTTGTTTCAGTCGGCAAATAAGAGGTTAAAATTTTTCTTGGAAGGTATTTCTTGTATAAAACTTCAATATCCAGTAGTTTTCTGGAGAAAGTTAATTAATTGCTCGATGACCATAACTTCGGAGATGCGGGGTATTGCTCCCCGTACTTCTGGCTTGCTAAGTAGGCGCTCTACCATTTGACCTACATCCCGAGGTCCCGGAAGGAGAGAGCCTTTTTGCGGTGGGACCAACAACCAGAGGACCACGAGGACTCCGGTTGCAAACTCTCTGGATCGGGAGCGACGACCCGACTTCTGCTACCAGCAGACCAACGTCAAACTCCTCTCACCGGGCTCCCATGCGTGGGACCCTCGGCCGGGTTTTTGTTATCGGATCAGCCTAAGCCGGCGAGTCTGATCCGCACCCTCCTACTAAGAGCCGGCGTCGAGCCAAACCCTGGACCACCCAGACGCCCTCAGACACTGAAATCCCCCTGCACGGTGTGCACTGAAACGTGGGCAGGCGGCACCACCGTATGGTGCCACTGCTGCGGAACCTGGATCCACCAGCGATGCAGCGGCCTTCGGACTGTGGCCGAATGGCACAGAGATTACGTCTGCCCGAGGTGTCCACCAGTCACGCCTTTCAGTGCACCCACACCCTCCAAAGCAACCACCCAGACTGTCGATTCTCCAACCCCCACTACACCACTCCACCCCACCAAACGAGATCCCATCTTACCTCCAAATCCACGACCCCGACAACCGAAGGCAGAGCCACTGACATTCCTGCAACTAAATTGCAATGGGATACGGAACAAAACAACAGAACTGAGCCGTTTTCTCCGTACCCGTAAGATCAAAGTGGCCGCCTTGCAGGAGACAAAACTCACCGCCAAAGGGAAAGACCCAGTCTTTGAAGACTACACTATAGTCCGAAAAGACCGAGGAAGCGGAGCCGGCGGAGGACTTATGTTTCTCGTGCACCACACAATCCCTTTCACCCCTGTGGACGAGAACACACCTCCTGGCGAGCCCCTCGAACACCAATCGATTCAAATCCCACTCCTAAACGAGGTGCTCACAATAAGAAACGTATACATCCCCCCAGCAGTAGCTGCCCCTCGAACTTCACCCCCTCGTTGACCCCTTTCCTCGAGACTAGATGCTCCCTGATACTGGGCGACATCAACGCACACGACCCCCTTTGGTGCTCGTCCATTCAGGACTCGCGCGGAGAGACCCTAGCCGACGAAATTGAGGCATCGAGCTTTGGAGCGCTGAACAAACCCACAGCGACCCGTATGCCAACTTCGGGCAAGGCAACCTCTCCTGACGTATCCCTTGCCTCAGAAGGTCTCCTGCTGAAACTGAGCTGGGAAACGGAAACCACGCTGAGCTCCGACCACCTGCCAGTTATCATCCGACTATCAACCAGTCCCCTGACAATTCCAGCCCCGAACAAGACCTTCACAAACTTCCTCCGCGCGGACTGGGACGGCTTCAAGTCGGAAACAGAAGCTGCGTTCGCGTCTCTCGAAGAGCAGCCCGATCCCTACAAAGGAGAAAGGTTGTTCCGCGAGATCGTAAACAAGGCAGCCAAGCACCACATCCCGTCTGGCCGTCGCCCAACGAGCACTCCAGGCCTACCGCCAGAAGCGGCCAAGCTCACCAGCCAACGCGATGCCCTGAGGACAAACAACCCCACATCCCCAGACTTGCCACTCCTCAACAACAAAATCGAGATGATCCTCAGGAAGTCCCAAACTGCCCGATGGCACGAATACCTCCAGACATTTGATCACAAAACAAAACCAGAGAAACTCTGGAGGACCATTCGTACCATTGACGGCAAAAAACGCGACCCGCCAAACCCGTCCATCAGGTTTGACGGACGCACATACATCAGACCTAAGGACCACGCCATACTTTTCAACAAGCATTTGTTGGCCCCAATCAAACATGAAAGCTCAAAAGAGAACCGAGTCATCAAACGCAAATTGAAATCACTTTCCCTCGAAACCCCCATACAGACAACCCCGTCCCACGTCAGCAAGACGATCAGCAAGTGCAAGAGTTCGAAGGCGTGCGGCCCCGATGGGCTAAACGCACTGCATTTGAAAAACCTCGGACAGCACGGCGTCGCCTGGCTGACCAAATTTTTCAATGGCTCCCTCGCAAAGTCCCAAATCCCCGTCATTTGGAAAAAATCAATTGTCATACCACTACTCAATCCCGGAAAACCCCCACAGGACTGGTCCTCCTACCGCCCCGTCTCGTTACTCTGCCCCGCTGTCAAAATTTTGGAAGCCTGCATCCTCCCAATACTTCAATACCACCTGACCCCAGAACCACACCAACACGGCTTCCGCCCCCTCCACTCAACCACAACTGCCCTGCTCGAAATCTCCAGCGCGGTCGCCGACGGTTTCAATCAAAAGAAACCGGCAGACCGCACGGTACTGGTGACATTAGACCTTTCCAAGGCCTTTGATATGGTATGTCACCGCACCCTGCTGGAGAAATTGAGCAGAACTTCACTACCCCCTTCGCTGACCTGCTGGCTCTCAGGGTACCTGAACGGCCGCCAAGCACGCACCCTGTTCCGCGGTGAGACATCTCCCGCCAGAATTGTCCGAACAGGTGTTCCGCAAGGCTCAGTCATATCACCGACTCTGTTTAACTCCTACGTTGGCTCCCTCCCCTCCCCTCCCGAGGGTGTCAACGTGGTGAGCTACGCAGACGACGTGACGCCCTGGGCCAGCGGGCCGAAGATCAATATCATCACCGCTAAGTTGCAGCCATACCTCGACTCCCTAACGTCCTACTTTCAATCCCTCAAACTCGCACTCTCCCCCGGTAAAATGCGCTGTAACATTACTCACGCCTGACACCAAGGAATGCAACGTACAACCACACTTGACGATGGCAGATATCCCGCTCAAGTTGGAAAAACACCCCAAAGTACTTGGTGTCAGGTTTGACCCGATGTTCAAGTTCGGGGAACATTGCAGGGTCGCTGCCTCCAACGCCTCCAGGGCGGTCAACGCCATGAAGGCCTTGGCAGGCACGGACTGGGGTCAGGACACGGAAACGCTACTCGTGACCTTTAAAGCCCTGGTCAGGCCTCGTCTCGAATACGCGGCCCCAGTTTGGTCTACAGTCGCATCCGAGACCAGTGTCAAGCGTCTGCAGACCATCCAAAACGCGGCTCTGCGGGTCGCCACCGGGAACCATCTAATGGCCCCCCAAAGCCACCTACACGAAGAGACGCAGGTGCTCCCGGTGAAAGCCCACACGGCAATGCTTGCAACACAACATCTCTTGGCTTGCCACCTCCCCGAACACCCTGGTCAGAGACTCCTCGAGAAACCTCCTCCCCCCCGCAAAATGAAACCCACACTAGTCTCTGCCCATGCCCCCCGTCTGGAACACCTCCTCGAAGGCGTTGACCTGCCGCTACCAACGAAGGAATACCGACGGCTCCTGAAAACTGTGCACACAGAGACGGTGGCGACGACAACGCAGTCGTATCCACCGTCTGGAGTCCTCGGTACAAGACCCCCTCCTGTCAACGTCCGAGAGGAGAAGACCCTACCCAGACGTACTCGGAGGACCCTCAGCCAACTTCGGTCCGGCTACAGTCAACACCTGTTGTCGTACCGGGCCAGGCTCGAACCAGACCAAGAGTCCTCCTGTCCCCTCTGCCATACAGCCCCCCAAACGACTGCCCACCTGTTCCAGTGCCCCACAAACCCCACTAACCTCCCCCTCACTGCCCTTTGGACAAACCCGGTGAAAGCCGCCAGTTTCATTGACCTGGCCGGGGTACACCCCACAATGTAGGGCCCCGGCGAGAGGCAACTACAACTACAACAACCTACATCCCATGTTTATCAAATCTCGCGGAATTTTTTTTCGCTTAGTCAGCAATTATGAAGTTTTTCTTTTCGTTCGCATAAAATTGGGATTATCTGCAGATAGTGATTACCATTTGATGAGTGGCTCTAGTTTTAGAGATGCTGGGCATCGATCCCCGTACCTCTCGAATGCAAAGCGAGCACTCTACCTTTTGAGCTACATCCCCACAGTTTAGAACTGTCCAGTAAGCTTTTGTTTCAGTCGCCAAACAAGATTTTAAAAATTTTCTGGGAAGGTGTTTCTTGAATAAGATTTCAATATTCAGTAGTTTTCTGAAGAAAATTTATTAAAAACTCAATGTCCTTAACTTTGGAGATGCGGGGTATTGCTCCCCGTTCTTCTGGCTTGATAAGTGGGCGCTCTACCATTTGACCTACATCCCATGTTTATCAAATCTCGCGGAATTTTTTTTCGCTTAGTCAGCAACTATGAAGTTTTTCTTTTCGTTCGCAGAAAATCTACTTGTTAGGAATTTCAATATGCTCTAGATTATCTGGAGATAGTGATTACCATTTAATGAGTGACTTTAGATTTGGAGATGCGGGGCATTGAACCCCGTACCTCTCGCATGCTAAGCGAGCGCTCTACCATTTGAGCTACATACGTATGATTTATAACTGTCGTTGAAGCTTTTGTTTCAGTCGGCAAACAAGAGGTTAAAATTTTTCTTGGAAGGTTTTTTTTGTATAAGACTTCAATATTCAGTAGTTTTCTGAAGAAAGTTAAATAATAGCGCGATGTCCTTAACTTCGGAGATGCGGGGTATTGCTCCCCGTACTTCTGGCTTGCTAAGAAGGCGCTCTACCATTTGACCTACAATCCATGTTTATCAAATCTCGCGGAATTTTTTTTCGCTTAGTCAGCAACTATGAAGTTTTTCTTTTCGTTCGCAGAAAATCTACTTGTTAGGAATTTCAATATGCAATAGATTATCTGCAGATAGTGCTTACCATTTGGTGAGTGGCTATTGTTTTGGAGATGCGGGGCATCGATCCCCGTACCTCTCGCATGCTAAGCGAGCGCTCTACCATTTGAGCTACATCCCCATGATTTATAACTGTCGTTGAAGCTTTTGTTTCAGTCGGCAAACAAGAGGTTAAAATTTTTCTTGGAAGGTATTTTTTGTATAAGACTTCAATATTCAGTAGTTTTCTGAAGAAAGTTAAATAATTGCGCGATGTCCTTAACTTCGGAGATGCGGGGTATTGCTCCCCGTACTTCTGGCTTGCTAAGAAGGCGCTCTACCATTTGACCTACATTCCATGTTTATCAAATCTCGCGGAATTTTTTTTCGCTTAGTCAGCAACTATGAAGTTTTTCTTTTCATTCGCAGAAAATCTACTTGTTAGGAATTTCAATATGCTCTAGATTATCTGGAGATAGTGATTACCATTTAATGAGTGACTCTAGATTTGGAGATGCGGGGAATTGAACCCCGTACCTCTCGCATGCTAAGCGAGCGCTGTACCATTTGAGCTACATGCCCATGATTTATAACAGTCGTTGAAGCTTTTGTTTCAGTCGGCAAACAAGAGGTTAAAATTTTTCTTGGAAGGTATTTTTTGTATAAGACTTCAATATTCAGTAGTTTTCTGAAGAAAGTTAAATAATTGCGCGATGTCCTTAACTTCGGAGATGCGGGGTATTGCTCCCCGTACTTCTGGCTTGCTAAGAAGGCGCTCTACCATTTGACCTACAATCCATGTTTATCAAATCTCGCGGAATTTTTTTTCGCTTAGTCAGCAACTATGAAGTTTTTCTTTTCGTTCGCAGAAAATCTACTTGTTAGGAATTTCAATATGCAATAGATTATCTGCAGATAGTGCTTACCATTTGGTGAGTGGCTCTTGTTTTGGAGATGCGGGGCATCGATCCCCGTACCTCTCGCATGCTAAGCGAGCGCTCTACCATTTGAGCTACATCCCCATGATTTATAACTGTCGTTGAAGCTTTTGTTTCAGTCGGCAAACAAGAGGTTAAAATTTTTCTTGGAAGGTATTTTTTGTATAAGACTTCAATATTCAGTAGTTTTCTGAAGAAAGTTAAATAATTGCGCGATGTCCTTAACTTCGGAGATGCGGGGTATTGCTCCCCGTACTTCTGGCTTGCTAAGAAGGCGCTCTACCATTTGACCTACATTCCATGTTTATCAAATCTCGCGGAATTTTTTTTCGCTTAGTCAGCAACTATGAAGTTTTTCTTTTCATTCGCAGAAAATCTACTTGTTAGGAATTTCAATATGCTCTAGATTATCTGGAGATAGTGATTACCATTTAATGAGTGACTCTAGATTTGGAGATGCGGGGAATTGAACCCCGTACCTCTCGCATGCTAAGCGAGCGCTGTACCATTTGAGCTACATGCCCATGATTTATAACAGTCGTTGAAGCTTTTGTTTCAGTCGGCAAACAAGAGGTTAAAATTTTTCTTGGAAGGTATTTTTTGTATAAGACTTCAATATTCAGTAGTTTTCTGAAGAAAGTTAAATAATTGCGCGATGTCCTTAACTTCGGAGATGCGGGGTATTGCTCCTCGTACTTCTGGCATGCTAAGAAGGCGCTCTACCATTTGACCTACATTCCGTGTTTATCAAATCTCGCGGAATTTTTTTCTCTTAGTCAGCAACTATGAAGTTTTTTTTTCGTTCGCAGAAAATCTACTTGTTAGGAATTTCAATATGCAATAGATTATCTGCAGATAGTGATTACCATTTGGTGAGTGGCTCTTGTTTTGGAGATGCGGGGCATCGATCCCCGTACCTATCGCATGCAAAGCGAGCGCTCTACCATTTGAGCTACATCCCCATAGTTTAGAACTGTCGAGGAAGCTTTTATTTCAGTCGGCAAACAAGAGGTTATAAATTTTCTGGGAAGGTACTTCTTGTATAAGATTTCAATATTCAGTAGTTTCCTGAAGAAAATTAATTAAAAACTCGATGTCCTTAACTTTGGAGATGCGGGGTCTTGCTCCCCGTACTTCTGGCTTGGTAGTGGGCGCTCTACCATTTGACCTACATCCCATGGTTTTCAAAACTCGCGGAATTTTTTTTCTCTTAGTCAGCAATTATGAAATTTTTCTTTTCGTTCGCATAAAATTGTGATTATCTGCAGATAGTTATTACCATTTGAGGAGTGGCTTTAGTTTTGGAGATGTCGGGCATCGATCCCCGTACCTCTCGAATGCAAAGCGAACACTCTACCATTTGAGCTACATCCACATAGTTTAGATCTGTCGAGGAAGCGTTTGTTTCAGTCGCCAAACAAGAGGTTAAAAATTTTCTGGGAAGGTGTTTCTTGTATAAGATTTCAATATTCAGTAGTTTTCTGAAGAAAATTAGGTAAAAACTCGATGTCCTTAACTTTGGAGATGCGGGGTATTGCTCCCCATACTTCTGACTTGATAAGTGGGCGCTCTACCATTTGACCTACATCCCATGTTTATCAAATCTCGCGGAATTTTTTTTCGCTTAGTCAGCAACTATGAAGTTTTTCTTTTCGTTCGCAGAAAATCTAGTTGTTAGGAATTTCAATATGCAATAGATTATCTGGAGATAGTGATTACCATTCGATGAGTGGCTCTAGTTTTGGAGATGCGGGTCATCGATCCCCGTACCTCTCGCATGCAAAGCCAGCGCTCTACCATTTGAGCTACATCCCCATTATTTTAAACTGTCGAGGAAGCTTTTGTTTCAGTCGGCAACCAAGAGGTTAAAAATTTTCTTGGAAGGTATTTTTTGTATAAGACTTCAATATTCAGTAGTTTTCTGAAGAAAGTTAAATAATTGCGCGATGTCCATAACTTCGGAGATGCGGGGTATTGCTCCCCGTACTTCTGGCTTCCTAAGAAGGCGCTCTACCATTTGACCTACATTCCATGGTTATCAAATCTCGCGGAATTTTTTTCGCTTAGTCAGCAACTATGAAGTTTTTTTTCGTTCGCAGAAAATCTACTTGTTAGGAATTTCAATATGCAATAGATTATCTGCAGATAGTGATTACCATTTGGTGAGTGTCTCTAGTTTTGGAGATGCGGGGCATCGATCCCCGTACCTCTCGAATGCAGAGCGAGCGCTCTACCATTTGAGCTACATCCCCATAGTTTAGAACTGTCGAGGAAGCTTTTATTTCAGTCGGCAAACAAGAGGTTATAAATTTTTTGGGAAGGTATTTCTTGTATAAGATTTCAATATTCAGTAGTTTTCTGAAGAAAATTAATTAAAAACTCGATGTCCTTAACTTTGGAGATGCGGGGTATTGATCCCCGTACTTCTGGCTTGATAAGTGGGCGCTCTACCATTTGACCTACATCCCATGTTTATCAAATCTCGCGGAATTTTTTTTCGCTTAGTCAGCAACTATGAAGTTTTTCTTTTCGTTCGCAGAAAATCTACTTCTTAGGAATTTCAATATGCAATAGATTATCTGGAGATAGTTATTAATATTTAATGAGTGACTCTATATTTGGAGATGCGGGGCATTGATCCCCGTACCTCTCGCATGCTTAGCGAGCGCTCTACCATTTGAGCTACATCCCCATGATTTATAACTGTCGAGGAAGCTTTTGTTTCAGTCGGCAACCAAGAGGTTAAAAGTTTTCTTGGAAGGTATTTTTTGTATAAGACTTCAATATTCAGTAGTTTTCTGAAGAAAGTTAATTAAAAACTCGATGTCCTTAACTTTGGAGATGCGGGGTATTGCTCCCCGTACTTCTGGCTTGATAAGTGGGCGCTCTACCATTTCATCTACATCCCATGGTTTTCAAATCTCGCGGATTTTTTTTTCGCTTAGTCAGCAACTAAGAAGTTTTTCTTTTCGTTCGCAGAAAATCTACTTGTTAGGAATTTCAATATGCAATAGATTATCTGGAGATAGTGATTAACATTTGCTGAGTGACTCTAGATTTGAAGATGCGGGACATTGATCCCCGTACCTCTCGCATGCTAAGCGAGCGCTCTACCATTTGAGCTACATCCCATGTTTATCAAATCTCGCGGAATTTTTTTTCGCTTAGTCAGCAACTAAGAAGTTTTTCTTTTCGTTCGCAGAAAATCTACTTGTTAGGAATTTCAATATGCAATAGATTATCTGGAGATAGTGATTAACATTTGCTGAGTGACTCTAGATTTGAAGATGCGGGGCATTGATCCCCGTACCTCTCGCATGCTAAGCGAGCGCTCTACCATTTGACCTACATCCCATGTTTATCAAATCTCGCGGAATTTTTTTTCGCTTAGTCAGCAACTATGAAGTTTTTCTTTTCGTTCGCAGAAAATCTACTTCTTAGGAATTTCAATATGCAATAGATTATCTGGAGATGGTTATTAATATTTAATGAGTGACTCTATATTTGGAGATGCGGGGCATTGATCCCCGTACCTCTCGCATGCTTAGCGAGCGCTCTACCATTTGAGCTACATCCCCATGATTTATAACTGTCGAGGAAGCTTTTGTTTCAGTCGGCAACCAAGAGGTTAAAAGTTTTCTTGGAAGGTATTTTTTGTATAAGACTTCAATATTCAGTAGTTTTCTGAAGAAAGTTAATCAAAAACTCGATGTCCTTAATTTTGGAGATGCGGGGTATTGCTCCCCGTACTTCTGGCTTGATAAGTGGGCGCTCTACCATTTCATCTACATCCCATGGTTTTCAAATCTCGCGGAATTTTTTTTCGCTTAGTCAGCAACTAAGAAGTTTTTCTTTTCGTTCGCAGAAAATCTACTTGTTAGGAATTTCAATATGCAATAGATTATCTGGAGATAGTGATTAACATTTGCTGAGTGACTCTAGATTTGAAGATGCGGGGCATTGATCCCCGTACCTCTCGCATGCTAAGCGAGCGCTCTACCATTTGAGCTACATCCCATGTTTATCAAATCTCGCGGAATTTTTTTTCGCTTAGTCAGCAACTAAGAAGTTTTTCTTTTCGTTCGCAGAAAATCTACTTGTTAGGAATTTCAATATGCAATAGATTATCTGGAGATAGTGATTAACATTTGCTGAGTGACTCTAGATTTGAAGATGCGGGGCATTGCTCCCCGTACTTCTGGCTTGATAAGTGGGCGCTCTACCATTTGACCTACATCCCATGTTTATCAAATCTCGCGGAATTTTTTTTCGCTTATCAGCAACTATGAAGTTTTTTTTCGTTCGCAGAAAATCTACTTGTTAGGAATTTCAATATGCAATAGATTATCTGCAGATAGTGATTACCATTTGGTGAGTGGCTCTAGTTTTGGAGATGCGGGGCATCGATCCCCGTACCTCTCGCTTGGAAAGCGAGCGCTCTACCATTTGACCTACATCCCATGTTTATCAAATCTCGCGGATTTTTTTTTCGCTTAGTCAGCAACTATGAAATTTTTTTTCGTTCGCAGAAAATCTACTTGTTAGGAATTTCAATATGCAATAGATTATATGGAGATAGTGATTAACATTTGCTGAGTGACTCTAGATTTGAAGATGCGGGGCTTTGCTCCCCGTACCTTTCGCATGCTACGCGAGCGCTCTACCATTTGAGCTACATCCCCATGATTAAAAACTGTCGAGGAAGCTTTTGTTTCAGTCGGCAAACAAGAGGTTTAAATTTTTCTTGGAAGGTATTTTTAGTATAAGACTTCAATATTCAGTAGTTTTCTGAAGAAGGTTAATTAAATGCTCGATGTCCTTAACTTCGTAGATGCGGGGTATTGCTCCCCGTACTTCTGGCTTGCTAAGTAGGCGCTCTACCATTTGACCTACATCCCATGTTTATCAATTCTCGCGAATTTTTTTTTCGCTTAGTCAGCAACTAAGAAGTTTTTCTTTTCGTTCGCAGAAAATCTACTTGTTAGAAATTTCAAAATGCAATAGATTATCTGGAGATAGTGATTACCATTTGATGAGTGGCTCTAGCTTTGGAGATGCGGGGCATCGATCCCCGTACCTCTCGCACGCAAAGCGAGAGCTCTACTATTTGAGCTACATCCCCTTAATTTTGAACTGTCGAGGAAGCTTTTGTTTCAGTCGGCAAACAAGAGGTTATAAATTTTCTGGGAAGTTATTTCTTGTATAAGATTTCAATATTCAGTAGTTTTCTGAAGTAAATAATTAAAAATTCGATGTCCTTAAATTTGGAGATGCGGGTTATTGCTCCCCGTACTTCTGGCTTGATAAGTGGGCGCTCTACCATTTGACCTACATCCCATGTTTATCAAATCTCGCGGAATTTTTTTCGCTTAGTCAGCAACTATGAAGTTTTTTTTCGTTCGCAGAAAATCTACTTGTTAGGAATTTCAATATGCAATAGATTATCTGCAGATAGTGATAACCATTTGATGAGTGGCTCTAGTTTTGGAGATGCGGGGCATCAATCCCCGTACCTCTCGCATGCAAAGCGAGCGCTCTACCATTTGAGCTACATCCCCATAGTTTAGAACTGTCGAGGAAGCTTTTATTTCAGTCGGCAAAGAAGAGGTTATAAATTTTCTGGTAAGGTATTTCTTGTATAATATTTCAATATTCAGTAGTTTTCTGAAGAAAATTAAATAAAAACTCGATGTCCTTAACTTTGTAGATGCGGGGTATTGCTCCCCGTACTTCTGGCTTGATAAGTGGGCGCTCTACCATTTGACCTACATCCCATGTTTATCAAATCTCGCGGAATTTTTTTCGCTTAGTCAGCAACTATGAAGTTTTTTTTTCGTTCGCAGAAAATCTACTTGTTAGGAATTTCAATATGCAATAGATTATCTGCAGATAGTGATAACCATTTGATGAGTGGCTCTAGTTTTGGAGATGCGGGGCATCAATCCCCGTACCTCTCGCATGCAAAGCGAGCGCTCTACCATTTGAGCTACATCCCCATCGTTTAGAACTGTCGAGGAAGCTTTTATTTCAGTCGGCAAACAAGAGGTTATAAATTTTCTGGGAAGGTATTTCTTGTATAATATTTCAATATTCAGTAGTTTTCTGAAGAAAATTAAATAAAAACTCGATGTCCTTAACTTTGTAGATGCGGGGTATTGCTCCCCGTACTTCTGGCTTGATAAGTGGGCGCTCTACCATTTGACCTACATCCCATGTTTATCAAATCTCGCGGAATTTTTTTCTCTTAGTCAGCAACTATGAAGTTTTTTTTTCGTTCGCAGAAAATCTACTTGTTAGGAATTTCAATATGCAATAGATTATCTGCAGATAGTGATTACCATTTGATTAGTGGCTCTAGTTTTGGAGATGCGGGGCATCGATCCCCGTACCTCTCGCATGCAAAGCGAGAGCTCTACTATTTGAGTTACATCCCCATAGTTTAGAACTGTCGAGGAAGCTTTTGTTTCAGTCGCAAAGAAGAGGTTATAAATTTTCTGGGAAGGTATTTCTTGTATAATATTTCAATATTCAGTAGTTTTCTGAAGAAAATTAAATAAAAACTCGATGTCCTTAACTTTGTAGATGCGGGGTATTGCTCCCCGTACTTCTGGCTGGATAAGTGGGCGCTCTACCATTTGACCTACATCCCATGTTTATCAAATCTCGCGGAATTTTTTTCGCTTAGTCAGCAACTATGAAGTTTTTTTTCGTTCGCAGAAAATCTACTTGTTAGGAATTTCAATATGCAATAGATTATCTGCAGATAGTGATAACCATTTGATGAGTGGCTCTAGTTTTGGAGATGCGGGGCATCAATCCCCGTACCTCTCGCATGCAAAGCGAGCGCTCTACCATTTGAGCTACATCCCCATAGTTTAGAACTGTCGAGGAAGCTTTTATTTCAGTCGGCAAACAAGAGGTTATAAATTTTCTGGGAAGGTATTTCTTGTATAAGATTTCAATATTCAGTAGTTTTCTGAAGAAAATTAATTAAAAACTCGATGTCCTTAACTTTGGAGATGCAGGGTTTTGCTCCCCGTACTTCTGGCTTGATAAGTGAGCGCTCTACCATTTGACCTACATCCCATGTTTTTCAAATCTCGCGGAATGTTTTTTCGCTTAGTCAGCAACTATGAAGTTTTTCTTTTCGTTCGCAGAAAATCTATTTGTTAGGAATATCAATATGCAATGGATTATCTGGAGATAGTGATTACCATTTCATGAGTGACTCTAGATTTGGAGATGCGGGGCATTGATCCCCCTACCTCTCGCATGCTAAGCGAGCGCTCTACCGTTTGAGCTACATCCCCATGATTTAAAACTGTCGAGGAAGCTTTTGTTTCAGTCGGCAAACAAGAGGTTAAAATTTTTCATGGAAGGTATTTCTTGTATAAGATTTCAATATTCAGTAGTTTTCTGAAGAAAGTTAATTAAAAACTCGATGTCCTAACTTTGGAGATGCGGGGTATTGCTCCCCGTACTTCTGGCTTGATAAGTAGGCGCTCTACCATTTGACCTTCATACCTATTACTATCAAATCTCGCGGAATTTTTTTTCGCTTAGTCAGCAACTATGAACTTTTTCTTTTCGTTCGCAAAAATCTACTTGTTAGGAATTTAAATATGCAATAGAGTATCTGGAGGTAGTGATTACCATTTGATGAGTGGCTCCAGTTTTGGAGATGCGGGGCATCGATCCCCGCACCTCTCGCATGCAAAGCGAGAGCTCTACTATTTGAGCTACATCCCCAGAATTAAGAACTGTCGAGGAAGCTTTTGTTTCAGTCGGCAAACAAGAGGTTATAAATTTTCTGGGAAAGTATTTCTTGTATAAGATTTCAATATTCAGTAGTTTTCTGAAGAAAGTTAATTAAAAACTCGATGTCCTAACTTTGGAGATGCGGGGTATTGCTCCCCGTACTTCTGGCTTGATAAGTGGGCGCTCTTCCATTTGACCTACATCCCATGTTTATCAAATCTCGCGAAATTTTTTTCGCTTAGTCAGCAACTATGTTTTTTTTCTTCTCGTTCGCAGAAAATCTACTTGTTAGGAATTTCAATATGCAATAGATTATCTGGAGATAGTGATTGCCATTTGATGAGTGGCTCTAGCTTTGGAGATGCGGGGCATCGATCCCCGCACCTCTCGCATGCAAAGCGAGAGCTCTACTATTTGAGCTACATCCCCAGAATTACGAACTGTCGAGGAAGCTTTTGTTTCAGTCGGCAAACAAGAGGTTATAAATTTTCTGGGAAAGTATTTCTTGTATAAGATTTCAATATTCAGTAGTTTTCTGAAGAAAGTTAATTAAAAACTCGATGTCCTAACTTTGGAGATGCGGGGTATTGCTCCCCGTACTTCTGGCTTGATAAGTGGGCGCTCTTCCATTTGACCTACATCCCATGTTTATCAAATCTCGCGAAATTTTTTTCGCTTAGTCAGCAACTATGTTTTTTTTTCTTCTCGTTCGCAGAAAATCTACTTGTTAGGAATTTCAATATGCAATAGATTATATGGAGATAGTGATTAACATTTGCTGAGTGACTCTAGATTTGAAGATGCGGGGCTTTGCTCCCCGTACCTTTCGCATGCTACGCGAGCGCTCTACCATTTGAGCTACATCCCCAGAATTAAGAACTGTCGAGGAAGCTTTTGTTTCAGTCGGCAAACAAGAGGTTATAAATTTTCTGGGAAGGTATTTCTTGTATGAGATTTCAATATTCAGTAATTTTCTGAAGAAAGTTAATTAAAAACTCGATGTCCTAACTTTGGAGATGCGGGGTATTGCTCCTGTACTTCTGGCTTGATAAGTGGGCGCTCTTCCATTTGACCTACATCCCATGTTTATCAAATCTCGGGGAATTTTTTTTTCGCTTAGTCAGCAACTATGAAGTTTTTCTTTTCGTTCGCAGAAAATCTACTTGTTAGGAATATCAATATGCAATGGATTATCTGGAGATAGTGATTACCATTTCATGAGTGACTCTAGATTTGTAGATGCGGGGCATTGATCCCCGTACCTCTCGCATGCTAAGCGAGCGCTCTACCATTTGAGCTACATCCCCATGATTTAAAACTGTCGAGGAAGCTTTTGTTTCAGTCGGCAAACAAGAGGTTAAAATTTTTCTTGGAAGGTATATCTTGTATTAGATTTCAATATTCAGTAGTTTTCTGAAGAAAATTATTAAAAACTCGATGTCCTAACTTTGGAGATGCGGGGTATTGCTCCCCGTTCTTCTGGCTTGATAAGTAGGCGCTCTACCATTTGACCTTCATACCTAATACTATCAAATCTCGTGGAATTTTTTTTCGCTTAGTCAGCAACTATGAACGTTTTCTTTTCGTTCGCAAAAATCCACTTGTTAGGAATTTAAATCTGCAATAGATTATCTGGAGATAGTGATTACCATTTGATGGGTGTCTCTAGTTTTGGAGATGCGGGGCATCGATCCCCGCACCTCTCGCATGCAAAGCGAGAGCTCTACTATTTGAGCTACCTCCCCAGAATTAAGAACTGTCGAGGAAGCTTTTGTTTCAGTCGGCAAACAAGAGGTTATAAATTTTCTGGGAAGGTATTTCTTGTATAAGATTTCAATATTCAGTAGTTTTCTGAAGAAAGTTAATTAAAAACTCGATGTCCTAACTTTGGAGATGCGGGGTATTGCTCCCCGTACTTCTGGCTTGATAAGTGGGCGCCCTTCCATTTGACCTACATCCCATGTTTATCAAATCTCGCGAAATTTTTTTTGCTTAGTCAGCAACTATGTTTTTTTTCTTCTCGTTCGCAGAAAATCTACTTGTTAGGAATTTCAATATGCAATAGATTATCTGGAGATAGTGATTGCCATTTGATGAGTGGCTCTAGCTTTGGAGATGCGGGGCATCGATCCCCGCACCTCTGGCATGCAAAGCGAGAGCTCTACTACTTGAGCTACATCCCCAGAATTAACAACTGTCGAGGAAGCTTTTGTTTCAGTCGGCAAACAAGAGGTTATAAATTTTCTGGGAAGGTATTTCTTGTATAAGATTTCAATATTCAGTAGTTTTCTGAAGAAAGTTAATTAAAAACTCGATGTCCTAACTTAGGAGATGCGGGGTATTGCTCCCCGTACTTCTGGCTTGATAAGTGGGCGCTCTTCCATTTGACCTACATCCCATGTTTATCAAATCTCGGGGAATTTTTTTTCGCTTAGTCAGCAACTATGCAGTTTTTCTTTTCGTTCGCAGAAAATCTTCTTGTTAGGAATTTCAAAAAACAATAGATTATCTGGAGATAGTCATTACCATTTGATGAGTGACTCAAGTTTTTTGAGATGCGGGGCATTGATCACCGTACCTCTCGCATGCTAAGCGAGCGCTCTACCATTTGAGCTACATCCCCATTTTTTTATAACTGTCGAGGAAGCTTTTGTTTCAGTCGGCAAACAAGAGGTTATAAATTTTCTGGGAAGGTATTTCTTGTGTAAGATTTCAATCTTCAGTAGCTTTCTGAAGAAAGTTAATTAAAAACTCGATGTCCTAACTTTGGAGATGCGGGGTATTGCTCCCCGTACTTCTGGCTTGATAAGTGGGCGCTCTTCCATTTGACCTACATCCCATGTTTATCAAATCTCGGGGAATTTTTTTTTCCCTTAGTCAGCAACTATGCAGTTTTTCTTTTCGTTCGCAGAAAATCATCTTGTTAGGAATTTCAAAATGCAATAGATTATCTGGAGATAGTCATTACCATTTGATGAGTGCATCAAGTTTTTGGAGATGCGGGGCATTGATCACCGTACCTCTCGCATGCTAAGCGAGCGCTCTACCATTTGAGCTACATCCCCATGATTTAAAACTGTCGAGGAATCTTTTGTTTCAGTCGGCAAACAAGAGGTTATAAATTTTCTGGGAGGTATTTCTTGTATAAGATTTCAATATTCAGTAGCTTTCTGAAGTAAGTTAATTAAAAACTGGATGACCTTAACTTTGGAGATACGGGGTATTGCTCCCCGTACTTCTGGCTTGATAAGTGGGCGCTCTTCCATTTGACCTACATCCCATGTTTATCAAATCTCGGGGAATTTTTTTTTCGCTTAGTCAGCAACTATGCGGTTTTTCTTTTCGTTCGCAGAAAATCTTCTTGTTAGGAATTTCAAAATGCAATAGATTATCTGGAGATAGTCATTACCATTTGATGAGTGACTCAAGTTTTTGGAGATGCGGGGCATTGATCACCGTACCTCTCGCTTGCTAAGCGAGCGCTCTACCATTTGAGCTACATCCCCATGATTTATAACTGTCGAGGAAGCTTTTCTTTCAGTCGGCAAACAAGAGGTTATAAATTTTCTGGGAAGGTATTTCTTGTATAAGATTTCAATATTCAGTAGCTTTCTGAAGTAAGTTAATTAAAGACTCGATGACCTTAACTTTGGAGATGCGGGGTATTGCTCCCCGTACTTCTGGCTTGATAAGTGGGCGCTCTTCCATTTGACCTACATCCCATGTTTATCAAATCTCGCGTAATTTTTTTTCGCTTAGTCAGCAACTAGGAAGTTTTTCTTTTCGTTCTCAGAAACTCTACTTGTTAGGAATTTCAATATGCAATAGATTATCTGGAGATATTGATTACCATTTGATGAGTGACTCAAGTTTTGGAGATGCGGGGCATTGCTCCCCGTTCCTCTCGCATGCTAAGCGAGCGCTCTACCATTTGAGCTACATCCCCGTGATTTATAACTGTCGAGGAAGCTTTTGTTTCAGTCGGCAAAAAAGAGGTTATAAATTTTCTGGGAAGGTATTTCTTGTATAAGATTTCAATATTCAGTAGTTTTTTGAAGAAAGTTAATTAAAAACTCGATGTCCTTAACTTTGGAGATGCGTGGTATTGCTCCCCATACTTCTGGCTTGATAAGTGGGCGCTCTTCCATTTGACCTACATCCCATGTTTATCATTTCTCGTGGAATTTTTTTTTCGCTTAGTCAACAACTATGAAGTTTTTCTTTTCGTTCGCAGAAAATCTACTTGTTAGGAAATTCAATATGCAATAGATTATCTGGAGATAGTCATTACCATTTGATGAGTGACTCAAGTTTTTGGAGATGCGGGGCATTGATCACCGTACCTCTCGCTTGCTAAGCGAGCGCTCTACCATTTGAGCTACATCCCCATGATTTATAACTGTCGAGGAAGCTTTTGTTTCAGTCGGCAAACAAGAGGTTATAAATTTTCTGGGAAGGTATTTCTTGTATAAGATTTCAATATTCAGTAGTTTTTTGAAGAAAGTTAATTAAAAACTCGATGTCCTTAACTTTGGAGATGCGTGGTATTGCTCCCCATACTTCTGGCTTGATAAGTGGGCGCTCTTCCATTTGACCTACATCCCATGTTTATCATTTCTCGTGGAATTTTTTTTTCGCTTAGTCAGCAACTATGAAGTTTTTCTTTTCGTTCGCAGAAAATCTACTTGTTAGGAAATTCAATATGCAATAGATTATCTGGAGATAGTGATTACCATTTGATGAGTGACTCTAGATTTGGAGATCCGGTGCATTGATCCCCGTACCTCTCCCATGCTAAGCGAGCGCTCTACTATTTGAGCTACATCCCCACGATTTATAACAGTCGAGGAAGCTTTTGTTTCAGTCGGCAAACAGGAGGTTAAAGTTTTTCTTGGAAGGTATTTCTTGTATAAAACTTCAATATTCAGTAGTTTTCTGAAGAAAGTTAATAAATTTCTCGATGACCTTAACTTCGGAGATGCGGGGTATTGCTCCCCGTACTTCTGGCTTGATAAGTTGGCGCTCTACCATTTGAGCTACATCCCCATGATTTATTACTGTCGAGGAAGCTTTTGTTTCAGTCGGCAAACAAGAGGTTATAAATTTTCTGGGAAGGTATTTCTTGTATAAGATTTCAATAATCAGTAGTTTCCTGAAGAAAGTTAATCAAATACTCGATGTCCTTAACTTTGGAGATTCGGGGTATTGCTCCCCGTACTTCTGGCTTGATAAGTGGGCGCTGTTCCATTTGACCTACATCCCATGTTTATCAAATCTCGGGGAATTTTTTTTTCGCTTAGTCAGCAACTATGAAGTTTTTCTTTTCGTTCGCAGAAAATCTACTTGTTAGGAAATTCAATATGCAATAGATTATCTGGAGATAGTGATTACCATTTGATGAGTGACTCAAGTTTTTGGAGATGCGGGGCATTGATCACCGTACCTCTCGCTTGCTAAGCGAGCGCTCTACCATTTGAGCTACATCCCCATGATTTATAACTGTCGAGGAAGCTTTTCTTTCAGTCGGCAAACAAGAGGTTATAAATTTTCTTGGAAAATATTTCTTGTATAAAACTTCAATATTCAGTAGTTTTCTGAAGAAAGTTAATAAATTTCTCGATGACCTTAACTTCGGAGATGCGGGGTATTGCTCCCCGTACTTCTGGCTTGATAAGTGGGCGCTCTACCATAGATGCGGGGTATTGCTCCCCGTACTTCTGGCTTGATAAGTGGGCGCTCTACCATTTGAGCTACATCCCATGTTTATCATTTCTCGTGGAATTTTTTTTTCGCTTAGTCAGCAACTATGAAGTTTTTCTTTTCGTTCGCAGAAAATCTACTTGTTAGGAAATTCAATATGCAATAGATTATCTGGAGATAGTGATTACCATTTGATGAGTGACTCTAGATTTGGAGATCCGGTGCATTGATCCCCGTACCTCTCGCATGCTAAGCGAGCGCTCTACTATTTGAGCTACATCCCCACGATTTATAACTGTCGAGGAAGCTTTTCTTTCAGTCGGCAAACAAGAGGTTATAAATTTTCTTGGAAAATATTTCTTGTATAAAACTTCAATATTCAGTAGTTTTCTGAAGAAAGTTAATAAATTTCTCGATGACCTTAACTTCGGAGATGCGGGGTATTGCTCCCCGTACTTCTGGCTTGATAAGTGGGCGCTCTACCATAGATGCGGGGTATTGCTCCCCGTACTTCTGGCTTGATAAGTGGGCGCTCTACCATTTGAGCTACATCCCATGTTTATCATTTCTCGTGGAATTTTTTTTTCGCTTAGTCAGCAACTATGAAGTTTTTCTTTTCGTTCGCAGAAAATCTACTTGTTAGGAAATTCAATATGCAATAGATTATCTGGAGATAGTGATTACCATTTGATGAGTGACTCTAGATTTGGAGATCCGGTGCATTGATCCCCGTACCTCTCGCATGCTAAGCGAGCGCTCTACTATTTGAGCTACATCCCCACGATTTATAACTGTCGAGGAAGCTTTTGTTTCAGTCGGCAAACAAGAGGTTATAAATTTTCTGGGAAGGTATTTCTTGTATAAGATTTCAATATTCAGTAGCTTTCTGAAGTAAGTTAATTAAAAACTGGATGACCTTAGCTTTGGAGATACGGGGTATTGCTCCCCGTACTTCTGGCTTGATAAGTGGGCGCTCTTCCATTTGACCTACATCCCATGTTTATCATTTCTCGTGGAATTTTTTTTTCGCTTAGTCAGCAACTATGAAGTTTTTCTTTTCGTTCGCAGAAAATCTACTTGTTAGGAAATTCAATATGCAATAGATTATCTGGAGATAGTGATTACCATTTGATGAGTGACTCTAGATTTGGAGATCCGGTGCATTGATCCCCGTACCTCTCGCATGCTAAGCGAGCGCTCTACTATTTGAGCTACATCCCCACGATTTATAACAGTCGAGGAAGCTTTTGTTTCAGTCGGCAAACAGGAGGTTAAAGTTGTTCTTGGAAGGTATTTCTTGTATAAAACTTCAATATTCAGTAATTTTCTGAAGAAAGTTAATAAATTTCTCGATGACCTTAACTTCGGAGATGCGGGGTATTGCTCCCCGTACTTCTGGCTTGATAAGTGGGCGCTCTACCATTTGAGCTACATCCCCATGATTTATAACTGTCGAGGAAGCTTTTGTTTCAGTCGGCAAACAAGAGGTTATAAATTTTCTGGGAAGGTATTTCTTGTATAAGATTTCAATATTCAGTAGCTTTCTGAAGTAAGTTAATTAAAAACTGGATGACCTTAACTTTGGAGATACGGGGTATTGCTCCCCGTACTTCTGGCTTGATAAGTGGGCGCTGTTCCATTTGACCTACATCCCATGTTTATCAAATCTCGGGGAATTTTTTTTTCGCTTAGTCAGCAACTATGCAGTTTTTCTTTTCGTTCGCAGAAAATCTTCTTGTTAGGAATTTCAAAATGCAATAGCTTATCAAGAGATAGTCATTACCATTTGATGAGTGACTCAAGTTTTTGGAGATGCGGGGCATTGATCACCGTACCTCTCGCTTGCTAAGCGAGCGCTCTACCATTTGAGCTACATCCCCATGATTTATAACTGTCGAGGAAGCTTCTGTTTCAGTCGGCAAACAAGAGGTTATAAATTTTCTGGGAAGGTATTTCTTGTATAAGATTTCAATATTCAGTAGCTTTCTGAAGTAAGTTAATTAAAAACTCGATGACCTTAATTTTGGAGATGCGGGGTATTGCTCCCCGTACTTCTGGCTTGATAAGTGTGCGCTCTTCCATTTGACCTACATCCCATGTTTATCAAATCTCGCGTAATTTTTTTTCGCTTAGTCAGCAACTATGAAGTTTTTCTTTTCGTTCGCAGAAACTCTACTTGTTAGGAATTTCAATATGCAATAGATTATCTGGAGATAGTGATTACCATTTGATGAGTGACTCAAGTTTTGGAGATGCGGGGTATTGCTCCCCGTACCTCTCGCATGCTACGCGAGCGCTCTACCATTTGAGCTACATCCCCGTGATTTATAACTGTCGAGGAAGCTTTTGTTTCAGTCGGCAAACAAGAGGTTATAAATTTTCTGGGAAGGTATTTCTTGTATAAGATTTCAATATTCAGTAGTTTTTTGAAGAAAGTTAATTAAAAACTCGATTTCCTTAACTTTGGAGATGCGGGGTATTGATCCCCGTACTTCTGGCTTGATAAGTGGGCGCTCTTCCATTTGACCTACATCCCATGTTTATCATTTCTCGCGGAATTGTTTTTTCGCTTAGTCAGCAACTATGAAGTTTTTCTTTTCGTTCGCAGAAAATCTACTTGTTAGGAAATTCAATATGCAATAGATTATCTGGAGATAGTGATTACCATTTGATGAGTGACTCTAGATTTGGAGATCCGGTGCATTGATCCCCGTACCTCTCGCATGCTAAGCGAGCACTCTACTATTTGAGCTACATCCCCACGATTTATAACAGTCGAGGAAGCTTTTGTTTCAGTCGGCAAACAGGAGGTTAAAGTTTTTCTTGGAAGGTATTTCTTGTATAAAACTTCAATATTCAGTAGTTTTCTGAAGAAAGTTAATGAATTTCTCGATGACCTTAACTTCGGAGATGCGGGGTATTGCTCCCCGTACTTCTGGCTTGATAAGTGGGCGCTCTACCAATTGACCTACATCCCATATTTTTCAAATCTCGCGGAATTTTTTTTCGCTTAGTCAGCAACTATGAAGTTTTTCTTTTCGTTCGCAGAAAATCTATTTGTTAGGAATATCAATATGCAATGGTTTATCTGGAGATAGTGATTACCATTTCATGAGTGGCTCTAGTTTTGGAGATGCGGGGCATGCAAGACGGAATCTCTACTATTTGAGCTACATACCCATAATTTAGAACTGTCGAGGAAGCTTTTATTTCAGTCGGCAAACAAGAGGTTATAAATTTTCTGGGAAGGTATTTCTTGTATAAGATTTCAATATTCAGTAGTTTTCTGAAGAAAATTAATTAAAAACTCGATGTCCTTAACTTTGGAGATGCGGAGTATTGCTCCCCGTACTTCTGGCTTGATAAGTGGGCGCTCTACCATTTGACCTTCATCCCATGATTTTCAAATCTCGCGGAAATATTTTTCGCTTAGTCAGCAACTATGAAGTTTTTCTTTTCGTTCGCAGAAAATCTACTTGTTAGGAATTTCAATATGCAATAGATTATCTGGAGATAGTGATTACCATTAGATGAGTGACTCTAGATGTGAAGATGCGGGGCATTGATCCCCGTACCTCTCGCATGCTAAGCGAGCGCTCTACTATTTGAGCTACATCCCCACGATTTATAACAGTCGAGGAAGCTTTTGTTTCAGTCGGCAAACAGGAGGTTAAAGTTTTTCTTGGAAGGTATTTCTTGTATAAGATTTCAATATTCAGTAGTTTTTTGAAGAAAGTTAATTAAAAACTCGATGTCCTTAACTTTGGAGATGCGGGGTATTGATCACCGTACTTCTGGCTCGATAAGTGGGCGCTCTTCCATTTGACCTACATCCCATGTTTATCATTTCTCGCGGAATTTTTTTTTCGCTTAGTCAGCAACTATGAAGTTTTTCTTTTCGTTCGCAGAAAATCTACTTGTTAGGAAATTCAATATGAAATAGATTATCTAGAGATAGTGATTACCATTTGATGAGTGACTCTAGATTTGGAGATCCGGTGCATTGATCCCCGTACCTCTCGCATGCTAAGCGAGCGCTCTACTATTTGAGCTACATCCCCACGATTTATAACAGTCGAGGAAGCTTTTGTTTCAGTCGGCAAACAGGAGGTTAAAGTTTTTCTTGGAAGGTATTTCTTGTATAAAACTTCAATATTCAGTAGTTTTCTGAAGAAAGTTAATGAATTTCTCGATGACCTTAACTTCGGAGATGCGGGGTATTGCTCCCCGTACTTCTGGCTTGATAAGTGGGCGCTCTACCATTTGACCTACATCCCATATTTTTCAAATCTCGCGGAATTTTTTTTCGCTTAGTCAGCAACTATGAAGTTTTTCTTTTCATTCGCAGAAAATCTATTTGTTAGGAATATCAATATGCAATGGATTATCTGGAGATAGTGATTACCATTTCATGAGTGGCTCTAGTTTTGGAGATGCGGGGCATGCAAGACGGAATCTCTACTATTTGAGCTACATACCCATAATTTAGAACTGTCGAGGAAGCTTTTATTTCAGTCGGCAAACAAGAGGTTATAAATTTTCTGGGAAGGTATTTCTTGTATAAGATTTCAATATTCAGTAGTTTTCTGAAGAAAATTAATTAAAAACTCGATGTCCTTAACTTTGGAGATGCGGAGTATTGCTCCCCGTACTTCTGGCTTGATAAGTGGGCGCTCTACCATTTGACCTTCATCCCATGATTTTCAAATCTCGCGGAATTATTTTTCGCTTAGTCAGCAACTATGAAGTTTTTCTTTTCGTTCGCAGAAAATCTACTTGTTAGGAATTTCAATATGCAATAGATTATCTGGAGATAGTGATTACCATTAGATGAGTGACTCTAGATGTGAAGATGCGGGGCATTGATCCCCGTACCTCTCGCATGCTAAGCGAGCGCTCTACCATTTGAGCTACATCCCCATGATTTACACCTGTCGAGGAAGCTTTTGTTTCAGTCGGCAAACAAGAGGTTAAAATTTTTCTTGGAAGTTATTTCTAGTATAAGACTTCAATATTCAGTAGTTTTCTGAAGAAGGTTAATTAATTGCTCGATGTCCTTAACTTCGGAGATGCGGAGTATTGCTCCCCGTACTTCTGGCTTGCTAAGTAGGCGCTCTACCATTTGACCTACATCGCATGTTTATCAATTCTCGCGAAATTTTTTTTGGATTAGTCAGCAACTAAGAAGTTTTTCTTTTCGTTAGCAGAAAATTACTTGTTACGAAATTCAATATGCAATAGATTATCTGGAGATAGTGATTACCATTTGATGAGTGGCTCTAGCTTTGGAGATGCGGGGCAGCGATCCCCGTACCTCTCGCATGCAAAGCGAGAGCTCTACTATTTGAGCTACATCCCCATAATTTAGAACTGTCGAGGAAGCTTTTGTTTCAGTCGGCAAACAAGAGGTTACAAATTTTCTGGGAAGGTATTTCTTGTATAAGATTTCAATATTCAGTAGTGCTCTGAAGAAAGTTAATTAAAAACTCGATATCCTTAACTTTGGAGATGCGGGGTATTGCTCCCCGTACTTCTGGCTTGATAAGTGGTCGCTCTACCATTTGACCTACATCCCATGTTTATCAAATCTCGCGGAATTTTTTTTCGCTTAGTCAGCGACTATGAAGTTTTTTTTTCGTTCGCAGAAAATCTACTTGTTAGGAATTTCAATATGCAATAGATTATCTGGAGATAATGATTCCCATTTGATGAGTGACTCTAGATTTGGAGATGCGGGGCATTGATCCCCGTACCTCTCGCATGCTTAGCGAGCGCTCTACTATTTGAGCTACATCCCCATGATTTATAACTGTCGAGGAAGCTTTTGTTTCAGTCGGCAAACAAGAGGTTAAAATTTTTCTTGGAAGGTATTTCTAGTATAAGACTTCAATATTCAGTAGTTTTCTGAAGAAGGTTAATTAATTGCTCGATGTCCTTAACTTCGGAGATGCGGAGTATTGCTCCCCGTACTTCTGGCTTGCTAAGTAGGCGCTCTACCATTTGACCTACATCGCATGTTTATCAATTCTCGCGAAATTTTTTTTGGATTAGTCAGCAACTAAGAAGTTTTTCTTTTCGTTCGCAGAAAATTACTTGTTACGAAATTCAATATGCAATAGATTATCTGGAGATAGTGATTACCATTTGATGAGTGGCTCTAGCTTTGGAGATGCGGGGCAGCGATCCCCGTACCTCTCGCATGCAAAGCGAGAGCTCTACTATTTGAGCTACATCCCCATAATTTAGAACTGTCGAGGAAGCTTTTGTTTCAGTCGGCAAACAAGAGGTTACAAATTTTCTGGGAAGGTATTTCTTGTATAAGATTTCAATATTCAGTAGTGCTCTGAAGAAAGTTAATTAAAAACTCGATATCCTTAACTTTGGAGATGCGGGGTATTGCTCCCCGTACTTCTGGCTTGATAAGTGGTCGCTCTACCATTTGACCTACATCCCATGTTTATCAAATCTCGCGGAATTTTTTTTCGCTTAGTCAGCGACTATGAAGTTTTTTTTTCGTTCGCAGAAAATCTACTTGTTAGGAATTTCAATATGCAATAGATTATCTGGAGATAATGATTCCCATTTGATGAGTGACTCTAGATTTGGAGATGCGGGGCATTGATCCCCGTACCTCTCGCATGCTTAGCGAGCGCTCTACTATTTGAGCTACATCCCCATGATTTATAACTGTCGAGGAAGCTTTTGTTTCAGTCGGCAAACAAGAGGTTAAAATTTTTCTTGGAAGGTATTTCTAGTATAAGACTTCAATATTCAGTAGTTTTCTGAAGAAGGTTAATTAATTGCTCGATGTCCTTAACTTCGGAGATGCGGAGTATTGCTCCCCGTACTTCTGGCTTGCTAAGTAGGCGCTCTACCATTTGACCTACATCGCATGTTTATCAATTCTCGCGAAATTTTTTTTGGATTAGTCAGCAATTATGAAGTTTTTCTTTTCGTTCGCAGAAAATTGGGATTATCTGCAGATAGTGATTACCATTTGATGAGTGGCTCTAGTTTTGGAGATGCCGGGCGTCGATCCCCGTACCTCTCGAATACATAGCGAGCACTCTACCATTTGACCTACATCCCATGTTTATCAAATCTCGCGGATTTTTTTTTCGCTTAGTCAGCAATTATGAAGTTTTTCTTTTCGTTCGCAGAAAATTGGGATTATCTGCAGATAGTGATTATCATTTGATGAGTGGATCTAGTTTTGGAGATGCCGGGAATCGATCCCCGTACCTCTCGAATACATAGCGAGCACTCTACCATTTGAGCTACATCCCCATAGTTTAGAACTGTCGAGGAAGCTTTTGTTTCAGTCGGCAAAAAAGAGGTTAAAATTTTTCTTGGAAGGTATTTCTTGTATAAAACTTGAATATTCAGTAGTTTTCTGAAGAAAGTTAATTAATTGCTCGATGACCTTAACTTCGGAGATGCGGGGTATTGCTCCCCGTACTTCTGGCTTGCTAAGTAGGCGCTCTACCATTTGACCTACATCCCATGTTTATCAAATCTCGCGGAGTTTTTTTTCGCTTAGTCAGCAATTATTTTTTTTTTCTTTTCGTTCGCAGAAAATTGGGATTATCTGCAGATAGTGATTACCATTTGATGAGTGGCTCTAGTTTTGGAGATGCCGGGCGTCGATCCCCGTACCTCTCGAATACATAGCGAGCACTCTACCATTTGACCTACATCCCATGTTTATCAAATCTCGCGGATTTTTTTTTTTCGCTTAGTCAGCAATTATGAAGTTTTTCTTTTCGTTCGCAGAAAATTGGGATTATCTGCAGATAGTGATTATCATTTGATGAGTGGATCTAGTTTTGGAGATGCCGGGCATCGATCCCCGTACCTCTCGAATACATAGCGAGCACTCTACCATTTGAGCTTCATCCCCATAGTTTAGAACTGTCGAGGAAGCTTTTGTTTCAGTCGGTAAACAAGAGGTTAAAATTTTTCTTGGAAGGTATTTCTTGTATAAAACTTCAATATTCAGTAGTTTTCTGAAGAAAGTTATTTAATTTCTCGATGACCTTAACTTCGGAGATGCGGGGTATTGCTCCCCGTACTTCTGGCTTGCTAAGTAGGCGCTCTACCATTTGACCTACATCCCATGTTTATCAAATCTCGCGGAGTTTTTTTTCGCTTAGTCAGCAATAATGAAGTTTTTCTTTTCGTTCGCAGAAAATTGGGATTATCTGCAGATAGTGATTACCATTTGATGAGTGGCTCTAGTTTTGGAGATGCCGGGCGTCGATCCCCGTACCTCTCGAATACATAGCGAGCACTCTACCATTTGACCTACATCCCATGTTTATCAAATCTCGCGGATTTTTTTTTCGCTTAGTCAGCAATTATGAAGTTTTTCTTTTCGTTCGCAGAAAATTGGGATTATCTGCAGATAGTGATTATCATTTGATGAGTGGATCTAGTTTTGGAGATGCCGGGCATCGATCCCCGTACCTCTCGAATACATAGCGAGCACTCTACCATTTGAGCTACATCCCCATAGTTTAGAACTGTCGAGGAAGCTTTTGTTTCAGTCGCCAAACAAGAGGTTAAAATTTTCTGGGAAGGTGTTTCTTGTATAAGATTTCAATATTCAGTAGTTTTCTGAAAAAAATTAATTAAAAACTCGATGTCCTTAACTTTGGAGATGCGGGGTATTGCTCCCCCTACTTCTGGCTTGATAAGTGGGCGCTCTACCATTTGACCTACATCCCATGTTTAGCAAACCTCGCGGAATTTTTTTTCGCTTAGTCAGCAACTATGGAGTTTTTCTCTTCGTTCGCAGAAAATCTACTCGTTAGGAATTTCAATATGCAAAAGATTATCTGGAGATAGTGTTTACCAGTTAATGAGTGACTCTAGATTTGGAGATGCGGGGCATTAATCCCGGTACCTCTCGCATGCTAAGCGAGCGCTCTACCATTTGAGCTACATCCCCATGATTTATAACTGTCGAGGAAGCTTTTGTTTCAGTCGGCAAACAAGAGATTAACATTTTTCTTGGAAGGTATTTTTTGTATAAGACTTCAATATTCAGTAGTTTTCTGAAGAAAGTTAAATAATTGCTCGATGTCCTTAACTTCGGAGATGCGGGGTATTGCTCCCCGTACTTCTGGCTTGCTAAGAAGGCGCTCTACCATTTGACCTACATTCCATGTTTATCAAATCTCGCGGAATTTTTTTCGCTTAGTCAGCAACTATGAAGTTTTTTTTTCGTTCGCAGAAAATCTACTTGTTAGGAATTTCAATATGCAATAGATTATCTGCAGATAGTGATTACCATTTGATGAGTGGCTCTAGTTTTGGAGATGCGGGGCATCGATCCCCGTACCTCTCGCATGCAAAGCGAGATCTCTACTATTTGAGCTACATCCCCATAATTTAGAACTGTCGAGGAAGCTTTTGTTTCAGTCGGCAAACAAGAAGTTATAAATTTTTTGTGAAGGTATTTCTTGTATAAGATTTCAATATTTAGTAGTTTTCTGAAGAAAATTAATTAAAAACTCGATGTCCTTAACTTTGGAGATGCGGGTTATTGCTCCCCGTACTTCTGGCTTGATAAGTGTGCGCTCTACCATTTGACCTACATCCCAAGGTTTTCAAATCTCGCGGAATTTTTTTTCGCTCAGTCAGCAACTATGAAGTTTTTTTCGTTCGCAGAAAATCTACTTGTTAGGAATTTCAATATGCCATAGATTATCTGCAGATAGTGATTACCATTTGATGAATGGCTCTAGTTTTGGAGATGCGGGGCATCGATCCCCGTACCTCTCGCATGCAAAGCGAGCGCTCTACCATTTGAGCTACATCCCCATAGTTTAGAACTGTCGAGGAAGCTTTTGTTTCAGTCGGCAAACAAGAGGTTAAAATTTTTCATGGAAGGTATTTCTTGTGTAAGACTTCAATATTCAGTAGTTTTCTGAAAAAGGTTAATTAATTGCTCGATGTCCTTAATTTCGGAGATATGGGGTATTGCTCCCCGTACTTCTGGCTTGATAAGTGGGCGCTCTTCCATTTGACCTACATCCCATGTTTATCAAATCTCGCGCAATTTTTTTTCGCTTAGTCAGCAACTATGAAGTTTTTCTTTTCGTTCGCAGAAAATCTTCTTGTTAGGAATTTCAATATGCAATAGATTGTCTGGAGATAGTGATTACCATTTGATGAGTGACTCAAGTTTTGGAGATGCGGGGCATTGATCCCCGTACCTCTCGCATGCTAAGCGAGCGCTCTACCATTTGAGCTACATCCCCATGCTTTAAAACTGTCGAGGAAGCTTTTGTTTCAGTCGGCAAACAAGAGGTTATAAATTTTCTGGGAAGGTATTTCTTGTATAAGATTTCAATATTCAGTAGTTTTCTGAAGAAAGTTAATTAAAAACTCGATGACCTTAACTTTGGAGATGCGGGGTATTGCTCCACGTACTTCTGGCTTGATAAGTGGGCGCTCTTCCATTTGACCTACATCCCATTTTTATCAAATCTCGCGGAATTTTTTTTCGCTTAGTCAGCAACTATGAAGTTTTCTTTTCGTTCGCAGAAAATCTACTTGTTAGGAATTTCAATATGCAATAGATTATCTGGAGATAGAGATTACCATTTGATGAGTGACTCAAGTTTTGGAGATGCGGGGCATTGATCCCCGTACCTCTAGAATGCTAAGCGAGCTCTCTACCATTTGAGCTACATCCCCATGATTGATAACTGTCGAGGAAGCTTTTGTTTCAGTCCGCAAACGAGAGGTTAAAATTTTTCATGGAAGGTATTTCTTGTATAAGACTTCAATATTCAGTAGTTTTCTGAAAAAGTATAATTAATTGCTCGATGTCCTTAATTTCGGAGATATGGGGTATTGCTCCCCGTACTTCTGGCTTGATAAGTGGGCGCTCTTCCATTTGACCTACATCCCATGTTTATCAAATCTCGCGGAATTTTTTTTCGCTTAGTCAGCAACTATGAAGTTTTTCTTTTCGTTCGCAGAAAATCTTCTTGTTAGGAATTTCAATATGCAACAGATTATCTGGAGATAGTGATTACCATTTGATGAGTGACTCAAGTTTTGGAGATGCGGGGCATTGATCCCCGTACCTCTCGCATGCTAAGCGAGCGCTCTACCATTTGAGCTACATCCCCATGATTTATAACTGTCGAGGAAGCTTTTTTTTCAGTCGGCAAACAAGAGGTTATAAATTTTGTGGGAAGGTATTTCTTGTATAAGATTTCAATATGCAGTAGTTTTCTGAAGAAAGTTAATTAAAAACTCGATGACCTTAACTTTGGAGATGCGGGGTATTGCTCCACGTACTTCTGGCTTGATAAGTGGGCGCTCTTCCATTTGACCTACATCTCAGTTTATCAAATCTCGCGGAATTTTTTTTCGCTTAGTCAGCAACTATGAAGTTTTCTTTTCGTTCGCAGAAAATCTACTTGTTAGGTATTTTAATATGCAATAGATGATTATCTGGAGATAGAGATTACCATTTGATGAGTGACTCAAATTTTGGAGATGCGGGGCATTGATCCCCCTACCTCTAGAATGCTAAGCGAGCTCTCTACCATTTGAGCTACATCCCAATGATTTATAACTGTCGAGGAAGCTTTTGTTTCAGTCGGCAAACAAGAGGCTAAAATTTTTCTTGAAAGGTATTTCTTGTATAAGACTTCAATATTCAGTAGTTTTCTGAAAAAGGTTAATTAATTGCTCGATGTCCTTAATTTCGGAGATGCGGGGTATTGCTCCACGTACTTCTGGCTTGATAAGTGGGCGCTCTTCCATTTGACCTACATCCCATGTTTATCAAATCTCGCGGAATTTTTTTTCGCTTAGTCAGCAACTATGAAGTTTTTCTTTTCGTTCGCAGAAAATCTTCTTGTTAGGAATTTCAATATGCAACAGATTATCTGGAGATAGTGATTACCATTTGATGAGTGACTCAAGTTTTGGAGATGCGGGGCATTGATCCCCGTACCTCTCGCATGCTAAGCGAGCGCTCTACCATTTGAGCTACATCCCCATGATTTATAACTGTCGAGGAAGCTTTTGTTTCAGTCGGCAAACAAGAGGTTATAAATTTTGTGGGACGGTATTTCTTGTATAAGATTTCAATATGCAGTAGTTTTCTGAAGAAAGTTAATTAAAAACTCGATGACCTAAACTTTGGAGATGCGGGGTATTGCTCCACGTACTTCTGGCTTGATAAGTGGGCGCTCTTCCATTTGACCTACATCTCAGTTTATCAAATCTCGCGGAATTTTTTTTCGCTTAGTCAGCAACTATGAAGTTTTCTTTTCGTTCGCAGAAAATCTACTTGTTAGGAATTTTAATATGCAATAGATGATTATCTGGAGATAGAGATTACCATTTGATGAGTGACTCAAATTTTGGAGATGCGGGGCATTGATCCCCGTACCTCTAGAATGCTAAGCGAGCTCTCTACCATTTGAGCTACATCCCAATGATTTATAACTGTCGAGGAAGCTTTTGTTTCAGTCGGCAAACAAGAGGCTAAAATTTTTCTTGAAAGGTATTTCTTGTATAAGACTTCAATATTCAGTAGTTTTCTGAAAAAGGTTAATTAATTGCTCGATGTCTTTAATTTCGGAGATGCGGGGTATTGCTCCACGTACTTCTGGCTTGATAAGTGGGCGCTCTTCCATTTGACCTACATCCCATTTTATCAAATCTCGCGGAATTTTTTTTCGCTTAGTCAGCAACTATGAAGTTTTCTTTTCGTTCGCAGAAAATCTATTTGTTAGGATTTTCAATATGCAATAGATTATCTGGAGATAGAGATTACCATTTGATGAGTGACTCAAGTTTTGGAGATGCGAGGCATTGATCCCCGTACCTCTAGAATGCTAAGCGAGCTCTCTACCATTTGAGCTACATCCCAATGATTTATAACTGTCGAGGAAGCTTTTGTTTCAGTCGGCAAACAAGAGGCTAAAATTTTTCTTGAAAGGTATTTCTTGTATAAGACTTCAAATTCAGTAGTTTTCTGAAAAAGGTTAATTAATTGCTCGATGTCCTTAATTTCGGAGATATGGGGTATTGCAACCCGTACTTCTGGCTTGTTAAGTGGGCGCTCTTCCATTTGACCTACATCCCATGTTTATCAAATCTCGCGGAATTTTTTTTCGCTTAGTCAGCAACTATGAAGTTTTCTTTTCGTTCGCAGAAAATCTATTTGTTAGGATTTTCAATATGCAATAGATTATCTGGAGATAGAGATTACCATTTCATGAGTGTCTCAAGTTTTGGAGATGCGGGGCATTGATCCCCGTATCTCTAGAATGCTAAGCGAGCTCTCTACCATTTGAGCTACATCCCAATGATTTATAACTGTCGAGGAAGCTTTTGTTTCAGTCGGCAAACAAGAGGCTAAAATTTTTCTTGAAAGGTATTTCTTGTATAAGACTTCAATATTCAGTAGTTTTCTGAAAAAGGTTAATTAATTGCTCGATGTCCTTAATTTCGGAGATATGGGGTATTGCAACCCGTACTTCTGGCTTGTTAAGTGGGCGCTCTTCCATTTGACCTACATCCCATGTTTATCAAATCTCGCGGAATTTTTTTTCGCTTAGTCAGCAACTATGAAGTTTTTTCTTCTCGTTCGCAGAAAATCTATTTGTTAGGATTTTCAATATGCAATAGATTATCTGGAGATAGAGATTACCATTTGATGAGTGACTCAAGTTTTGGAGATGCGAGGCATTGATCACCGTACCTCTAGAATGCTAAGCGAGCTCTCTACCATTTGAGCTACATCCCAATGATTTATAACTGTCGAGGAAGCTTTTGTTTCAGTCGGCAAACAAGAGGCTAAAATTTTTCTTGAAAGGTATTTCTTGTATAAGACTTCAATATTCAGTAGTTTTCTGAAAAAGGTTAATTAATTGCTCGATGTCCTTAATTTCGGAGATATGGGGTATTGCAACCCGTACTTCTGGCTTGTTAAGTGGGCGCTCTTCCATTTGACCTACATCCCATGTTTATCAAATCTCGCGGAATTTTTTTTCGCTTAGTCAGCAACTATGAAGTTTTTTCTTCTCGTTCGCAGAAAATCTACTTGTTAGGAATTTCAATATGCAATAGATTATCTGGAGATAGTGATTGCCATTTTATGAGTGGCTCTAGTTTTGGAGATGCGGGGCATCAATCCCCGTACCTCTCGCATGCTAAGCGAGCGCGCTACCATTTGAGCTACATCCACATGATTTATACCTGTCGAGGAAGCTTTTGTTTCAGTCGGCAAACAAGAGGTTATAAATTTTCTGGGAAGGTATTTCTTGTATAAGATTTCAATATTCAGTAGTTTTCTGATGAAAGTTAATTAAAAACTCGATGACCTTAACTTTGGAGATGCGGGGTATTGCTCCACGTACTTCTGGCTTGATAAGTGGGCGCTCTTCCATTTGACCTACATCCCATTTTATCAAATCTCGCGGAATTTTTTTTCGCTTAGTCAGCAACTATGAAGTTTTCTTTTCGTTCGCAGAAAATCTACTTGTTAGGAATTTCAATATGCAATAGATTATCTGGAGATAGAGATTACCATTTCATGAGTGTCTCAAGTTTTGGAGATGCGGGGCATTGATCCCCGTATCTCTAGAATGCTAAGCGAGCTCTCTACCATTTGAGCTACATCCCAATGATTTATAACTGTCGAGGAAGCTTTTGTTTCAGTCGGCAAACAAGAGGCTAAAATTTTTCTTGAAAGGTATTTCTTGTATAAGATTTCAATATTCAGTAGTTTTCTGATGAAAGTTAATTAAAAACTCGATGACCTTAACTTTGGAGATGCGGGGTATTGCTCCACGTACTTCTGGCTTGATAAGTGGGCGCTCTTCCATTTGACCTACATCCCATTTTATCAAATCTCGCGGAATTTTTTTTCGCTTAGTCAGCAACTATGAAGTTTTCTTTTCGTTCGCAGAAAATCTACTTGTTAGGAATTTCAATATGCAATAGATTATCTGGAGATAGTGATTACCATTTTATGAGTGACTCAAGTTTTGGAGATGCGGGGAATTGATCCCCGTACCTCTCGCATGCTAAGCGAGCGCTCTACCATTTGAGCTACATCCCCATGATTAATAACTGTCGAGGAAGCTTTTGTTTCAGTCGGCAAACAAGAGGTTATAAATTTTCTGGGAAGGTGTTTCTTGTATAAGATTTCAATATTCAGTAGTTTTCAGAAGAAAGTTAAATAATTTCTCGATGTCCTCAACTTTGGAGATGCGGGGTTTCGCTCCCCGTACTTCTGGCTTGCTAAGTGGGCGCTCTTCCATTTGACCTACATCCCATTTTTATCAAATCTCGCGGAATTTTTTTTTCGCTTAGTCAGCAACTATGAAGTTTTTCTTTTCGTTCGCAGAAAATCTATCAATATGCAATAGATTATCTGGAGATAGAGATTACCATTTGATGAGTGACTCAAGTTTTGGAGATGCGGGGCATTGATCCCCGTACCTCTAGAATGCTAAGCGAGCTCTCTACCATTTGACCTACATCCCATGTTTATCAAATCTCGCGGAATTTTTTTTCGCTTAGCCAGCAACTATGAACATTTTCTTTTCGTTCGCAGAAAATTTTCTTCTTAGGATTTTCAATATGCAATAGATTATCTGTAGTTAGTGATTACAATTTAATGAGTGACTCTAGTTTTGGAGATGCGGGGCATCGATCCCCGTACCTCTCGCATGCAAATCGAGCGCTCTACCATTTGAGCTACATCCCCATAATTTACAACTGTCGAGGAAGCTTTTGTTTCAGTCGGCAAACAAGAGGTTATAAAATTTCTGGGAAGGTATTTCTTGTATAGGATTTCAATATTCAGTAGTTTTCTGAAGAAAATTAATTAAAAACTCGATGTCCTTAACTTTGGTCCCCGTACTTCTGGCTTGATAAGTGGGCGCTCTTCCATTTGACCTACATCCCATGTTTATCAAATCTCGCGGAATTTTTTTTCGCTTAGTCAGCAACTATGTAGTTTTTCTTTTCGTTCGCAGAAAATCTACTTGTTAGGAATTTCAATATGCAATAGATTATCTGGAGATAGTGATTACCATTTGATGAGTGGCTCTTGTTTTGGAGATGCGGGGCATCGATCCCCGTACCTCTCGCATGCAAATCGAGCGCTCTACCATTTGAGCTACATCCCCATAATTTACAACTGTCGAGGAAGCTTTTGTTTCAGTCGGCAAACAAGAGGTTAAAATTTTTCTTGGAAAGTATTTCTTGTATAAGACTTCAATATTCAGTAGTTTTCTGAAGAAATTTAAATAATTTCTCGATGTCCTCAACTTTGGAGATGCGGGGTTTCGCTCCCCGTACTTCTGGCTTGCTAAGTGGGCGCTCTACCATTTGACCAACATCCCAGGTTTATCAAATCTCGCGGAATTTTTTTTCGCTTAGTCAGCAACTATGAACTTTTTCTTTTCGTTCGCAGAAAATCTATTTGTTAGGAATTTCGATATGCAAGAGATTATCTGGAGATAGTGATTACCATTCGATGAGTGCCTCAAGTTTTGGAGATGCGGTGCATTGATCCCCGAACGTCTCGCATGCTAAGCGAGCGCTCTACCATTTGAGCTACATCCCCATGATTTATTACTGTCGAGGAAGCTTTTGTTTCAGTCGGCAAACAAGAGGTTATAAATTTTCTGGGAAGGTGTTTCTTGTATAAGATTTCAATATTCAGTAGTTTTCAGAAGAAAGTTAAATAATTTCTCGATGTCCTCAACTTTGGAGATGCGGGGTTTCGCTCCCCGTACTTCTGGCTTGCTAAGTGGGCGCTCTTCCATTTGACCTACATCCCATTTTTATCAAATCTCGCGGAATTTTTTTTTCGCTTAGTCAGCAACTATGAAGTTTTTCTTTTCGTTCGCAGAAAATCTATCAATATGCAATAGATTATCTGGAGATAGAGATTACCATTTGATGAGTGACTCAAGTTTTGGAGATGCGGGGCATTGATCCCCGTACCTCTAGAATGCTAAGCGAGCTCTCTACCATTTGACCTACATCCCATGTTTATCAAATCTCGCGGAATTTTTTTTCGCTTAGCCAGCAACTATGAACATTTTCTTTTCGTTCGCAGAAAATTTTCTTCTTAGGATTTTCAATATGCAATAGATTATCTGTAGTTAGTGATTACAATTTAATGAGTGACTCTAGTTTTGGAGATGCGGGGCATCGATCCCCGTACCTCTCGCATGCAAATCGAGCGCTCTACCATTTGAGCTACATCCCCATAATTTACAACTGTCGAGGAAGCTTTTGTTTCAGTCGGCAAACAAGAGGTTATAAAATTTCTGGGAAGGTATTTCTTGTATAGGATTTCAATATTCAGTAGTTTTCTGAAGAAAATTAATTAAAAACTCGATGTCCTTAACTTTGGTCCCCGTACTTCTGGCTTGATAAGTGGGCGCTCTTCCATTTGACCTACATCCCATGTTTATCAAATCTCGCGGAATTTTTTTTCGCTTAGTCAGCAACTATGTAGTTTTTCTTTTCGTTCGCAGAAAATCTACTTGTTAGGAATTTCAATATGCAATAGATTATCTGGAGATAGTGATTACCATTTGATGAGTGGCTCTTGTTTTGGAGATGCGGGGCATCGATCCCCGTACCTCTCGCATGCAAATCGAGCGCTCTACCATTTGAGCTACATCCCCATAATTTACAACTGTCGAGGAAGCTTTTGTTTCAGTCGGCAAACAAGAGGTTAAAATTTTTCTTGGAAAGTATTTCTTGTATAAGACTTCAATATTCAGTAGTTTTCTGAAGAAATTTAAATAATTTCTCGATGTCCTCAACTTTGGAGATGCGGGGTTTCGCTCCCCGTACTTCTGGCTTGCTAAGTGGGCGCTCTACCATTTGACCAACATCCCAGGTTTATCAAATCTCGCGGAATTTTTTTTCGCTTAGTCAGCAACTATGAACTTTTTCTTTTCGTTCGCAGAAAATCTATTTGTTAGGAATTTCGATATGCAAGAGATTATCTGGAGATAGTGATTACCATTCGATGAGTGCCTCAAGTTTTGGAGATGCGGTGCATTGATCCCCGAACGTCTCGCATGCTAAGCGAGCGCTCTACCATTTGAGCTACATCCCCATGATTTATTACTGTCGAGGAAGCTTTTGTTTCAGTCGGCAAACAAGAGGTTAAAATTTTTCTTGGAAAGTATTTTTTGTATAAGACTTCAATATTCAGTAGTTTTCTGAAGAAATTTAATTAATTTCTCGATGTCCTTAACTTTGGAGATGCGGGGTTTTGCTCCTCGTACTTCTGGCTTGCTAAGTGGGCGCTCTTCCGTTTGACCTACAATCCCATGTTTATCAAATCTCGCGGAATTTTTTTTCGCTTAGTCAGCAACTATCAAGTTTTTCTTTTCGTTCGCAGAAAATCTACTTGTTAGGAATTTCAATATGCAATAGATTATCTGGAGATAGTGATTACCATTTAATGAGTGCCTCAAGTTTTGGAGATGCGGTGCATTGATCCCCGAACGTCTCGCATGCTAAGCGAGCGCTCTACCATTTGAGCTACATCCCCATGATTTATTACTGTCGAGGAAGCTTTTGTTTCAGTCGGCAAACAAGAGGTTAAAATTTTTCTTGGAAAGTATTTCTTGTATAAGACTTCAATATTCAGTAGTTTTCTGAAGAAATTTAAATAATTTCTCGATGTCCTCAACTTTGGAGATGCGGGGTTTCGCTCCCCGTACTTCTGGCTTGCTAAGTGGGCGCTCTACCATTTGACCTACATCCCAGGTTTATCAAATCTCGCGGAATTTTTTTTCGCTTAGTCAGCAACTATGAACTTTTTCTTTTCGTTCGCAGAAAATCTATTTGTTAGGAATTTCGATATGCAAGAGATTATCTGGAGATAGTGATTACCATTCGATGAGTGGCTCTAGTTTTGGAGATGCGGGTCTTCGATCCCCGTACCTCTCGCATGCAAAGCCAGCGCTCTATCATTTGAGCTACATCCCCAGGATTTATAACTGTCGAGGAAGCTTTTGTTTCAGTCGGCAAACAAGATGTTAAAATTTTTCTTGGAAAGTATTTTTTGTATAAGACTTCAATATTCAGTAGTTTTCTGAGGAAATTTATTTAATTTCTCGATGTCCGTAACTTTGGAGATGCGGGGTTTTGCTCCTCGTACTTCTGGCTTGCTAAGTGGGCGCTCTTCCGTTTGACCTACAATCCCATGTTTATCAAATCTCGCGGAATTTTTTTTCGCTTAGTCAGCAACTATCAAGTTTTTCTTTTCGTTCGCAGAAAATCTACTTGTTAGGAATTTCAATATGCAATAGATTATCTGGAGATAGTGATTACCATTTAATGAGTGCCTCAAGTTTTGGAGATGCGGTGCATTGATCCCCGAACGTCTCGCATGCTAAGCGAGCGCTCTACCATTTGAGCTACATCCCCATGATTTATAACTGCCGAGGAAGCTTTTGTTTCAGTCGGCAAACAAGAGGTTAAAATTTTTCTTGGAAAGTATTTCTTGTATAAGACTTCAATATTCAGTAGTTTTCTGAAGAAATTTAAATAATTTCTCGATGTCCTCAACTTTGGAGATGCGGGGTTTTGCTCCCCGTACTTCTGGATTCCTAAGTGGGCGCTCTACCATTTGAGCTACATCCCATGTTTATCAAATCTCGCGGAATTTTTTTTCGCTTAGTCAGCAACTATGAACTTTTTCTTTTCGTTCGCAGAAAATCTATTTATTAGGAATTTCGATATTCTAGAGATTATCTGAGATAGTGATTACCATTCGATGAGTGGCTCTAGTTTTGGAGATGCGGTGCATTGATCCCCGAACGTCTCGCATGCTAAGCGAGCGCTCTACCATTTGAGCTACATCCCCATGATTTATAACTGTCGAGGAAGCTTTTGTTTCAGTCGGCAAACAAGATGTTAAAATTTTTCTTGGAAAGTATTTTTTGTATAAGACTTCAATATTCAGTAGTTTTCTGAAGAAATTTAATTAATTTCTCGATGTCCTTAACTTTGGAGATGCGGGGTTTTGCTCCTCGTACTTCTGGCTTGCTAAGTGGGCGCTCTTCCGTTTGACCTACAATCCCATGTTTATCAAATCTCGCGGAATTTTTTTTCGCTTAGTCAGCAACTATCAAGTTTTTCTTTTCGTTCGCAGAAAATCTACTTGTTAGGAATTTCAATATGCAATAGATTATCTGGAGATAGTGATTACCATTTAATGAGTGCCTCAAGTTTTGGAGATGCGGTGCATTGATCCCCGAACGTCTCGCATGCTAAGCGAGCGCTCTACCATTTGAGCTACATCCCCATGATTTATAACTGTCGAGGAAGCTTTTGTTTCAGTCGGCAAACAAGAGGTTAAAATTTTTCTTGGAAAGTATTTCTTGTATAAGACTTCAATATTCAGTAGTTTTCTGAAGAAATTTAATTAATTTCTCGATGTCCTTAACTTTGGAGATGCGGGGTCTTGCTCCTCGTACTTCTGGCTTGCTAAGTGGGCGCTCTTCCGTTTGACCTACAATCCCATGTTTATCAAATCTCGCGGAATTTTTTTTCGCTTAGTCAGCAACTATCAAGTTTTTCTTTTCGTTCGCAGAAAATCTACTTGTTAGGAATTTCAATATGCAATAGATTATCTGGAGATAGTGATTACCATTTAATGAGTGCCTCAAGTTTTGGAGATGCGGTGCATTGATCCCCGAACGTCTCGCATGCTAAGCGAGCGCTCTACCATTTGAGCTACATCCCCATGATTTATAACTGTCGAGGAAGCTTTTGTTTCAGTCGGCAAACAAGAGGTTAAAATTTTTCTTGGAAAGTATTTCTTGTATAACACTTCAATATTCAGTAGTTTTCTGAAGAAATTTAAATAATTTCTCGATGTCCTCAACTTTGGAGATGCGGGGTTTTGCTCCCCGTACTTCTGGCTTGCTAAGTGGGCGCTCTACCATTTGACCTACATCCCATGTTTATCAAATGTCGCGGAATTTTTTTTCGCTTAGTCAGCAACTATGAACTTTTTCTTTTCGTTCGCAGAAAATCTATTTGTTAGGAATTTCGATATGCAAGAGATTATCTGGAGATAGTGATTACCATTCGATGAGTGGCTCTAGTTTTGGAGATGCGGGTCTTCGATCCCCGTACCTCTCGCATGCAAAGCCATCGCTCTACCATTTGAGCTACATCCCCATAATTTTAAACTGTCGAGGAAGCTTTGGTTTCAGTCGGCAAACAAGAGATTATAAATTTTCTGGGAAGGTATTTCTTGTAAAAGATTTCAATATTCAGTAGTTTTCTGAAGAAAGTTATTTAAAAACTCGATGTCCTTAACTTTGGAGATGCGGGGTATTGCTCCCCGTACTTCTGGATTGATAAGTGGGCGCTCTACCATTTGACCTACATCCCATGTTTGTCAAATCTCGTGGATTTTTTTTTCGCTCAGTCAGCAACTATGAAGTTTTTTTTTTCGTTCGCAGAAAATCTACTTGATAGGAATTTCAATATGCAGTAGATTATGTGGAAATAGTGATTACCATTTGATGAGTGGCTCTAAATTTGAAGATGCGGGGCATTGATCCCCGTACCTCTCGCATGCTAAGCGAGCGCACTAACATTTGAGCTACAAATCTCGCGGAATTTTTTTTATCAAATCTCGCCGAATTTGATAAGAATCTCGCGGAGTTTTTTTTCGCATAGTCAGCAACTATGAAGTTTTTCTTTTTGTTCGCAGAAAATCTATTTGTTAGGAATTTCAATATGCAATAGATTATCTGGAGATCGTGATTACCATTTGATGAGTGGCTCAAGTGTTGGAGATGCGAGGCATTGATCCCCGTACCTCTCCCATGCTAAGCGAGCTCTCTACCATTTGAGCTACATCCCAATGATTTAAAACTGTCGAAGAATCTTTTTTTTCAGTCGGCGAACAAGAGGCGAAATTTTTTTTGGAAGGTGTTTCTTGTATAAGACTTCAATATTCAGTAGTTTTCTGAAGAAAGTTAATTAATTGCTCGATGTCCTTAACTTCGGAGATGCGGGGTATTGCTCCCCGTACTTCTGGCTTGCTAAGTAGGCGCTCTACCATTCGACCTACATCCCATGTTTATCACATCTATCGGAATTTTTTTTTCGCTTAGTCAGCAACTCTGAAGTTTTTCTTTTCGTTCGCAGAAAATCTACTTGTTAGGAATTTCAATATGCAAAAGATTATATGGAGATAGTGATTACCATTTGCTGAGTGGCTCTAAATTTGGAGATGCGGGGCATTGATCACCGTAACTCTCGCATGCTACGCGAGCGCTCTACTATTTGAGCTACATCTCCATGATTTAAAATTGTCGAGGAAGCTTTTGTTTCAGTCGGCAAACAAGAGGTTAAAATTTTTCTGGGAAGGTATTTCTTGTATATGACTTCAATATTCAGTAGTTTTCTGAAGAAATTTAATCAATTGCTCGATGTCCTTACTTTCGGAGATGCTGGGTATTGCTCCCCGTTTTTCTGGCTTGCTAAGTATGCGCTCTACCATTTGACCTACATCCCATGTTTATCAAAGCTCGCGGGATTTTTTTCGCTTAGTCAGCAACTATGAACTTTTTCTTTTCGTTCGCAAAAAATCCACTTGTTAGGAATTTAAATATGCAATAGATTATCTGGAGATAGTGATTACCATATGATGAGTGGCTCAGTTTTTGGAGATGCGGGGCATTGATCCCCGTACGTCTCGTATGCTAAGCGAGCGCTCTACCAATTGAGCTACATCCCCATAGTTTACAACTGTCGAGGAAGCTTTTGTTTCAGTCGGCAAAAAAGAGTTTAAAATTTTCCTTGGAAGGTGTTTCTTGTAAAAGACTTCAATATTCAGTAGTTTTCTGAAGAAAGTTAATTAATTGCTCTATGTCCTAAACTTCCGAGATGCGGGGTATTGCTCCCCGTACTTCTGGCTTGCTAAGTAGGCGCTCTACCATTCGACCTACATCCCATGTTTATCAAAACTCTCGGAATTTTTTTTTCGCTTAGTCAGCAACTCTGAAGTTTTTCTTTTCGTTCGCAGAAAAGAAAATGCGAACGCACTTGTTAGGAATTTCAATATGCAAAAGATTATATGGAGATAGTGATTACCATATGATGAGTGGCTCAGTTTTTGGAGATGCGGGGCATTGATCACCGTAACTCTCGCATGCTTAGCGAGCTCTCTACCATTTGAGCTACATCCCAATGATTCAAAACTGTCGAAGAATCTTTTGTTTCAGTCGGCGAACAAGAGGCGAAATTTTTTTTGGAAGGTGTTTCTTGTATAAGACTTCAATATTCAGTAGTTTTCTGAAGAAAGTTAATCAATTGCTCGATGTCCTTAACTTCGGAGATGCGGGGTATTGCTCCCCGTACTTCTGGCTTGCTAAGTAGGCGCTCTACCATTCGACCTACATCCCATGTTTATCACAACTCTCGGAATTTTTTTTTCGCTTAGTCAGCAACTCTGAAGTTTTTCTTTTCGTTCGCAGAAAAGAAAATGCGAACGCACTTGTTAGGAATTTCAATATGCAAAAGATTATATGGAGATAGTGATTAACATTTGCTGAGTGGCTCTAAATTTGGAGATGCGGGGCATTGATCACCGTAACTCTCGCATGCTAAGCGAGCGCTCTACTATTTGAGCTACATCCCCATGATTTCAAATTGTCGAGGAAGCTTTTGTTTCAGTCGACAAACAAGAGGTTAAAATTTTTCTGGGAAGGTATTTCTTGTATAAGACTTCAGTATTCAGTAGTTTTCTGAAGAAATTTAATTAATTGCTCGATGTCCTTACTTTCGGAGATGCTGGGTATTGCTCCCCGTTTTTCTCGCTTGCTAAGTGTGCGCTCTACCATTTGACCTACATCCCATGTTTATCAAATCTCGCGGAATTTTTTTTCGCTTAGTCAGCAACTATGAAGCTTTTCTTTTCGTTCGCAGAAAATCTACTTGTTAGGAATTTCAATATGCAATAGAATATCTGGAGATCGTGATTACCATTTGATGAGTGGCTGAAGTTTTGGAGATGCGTAGCATTGATCCCCGTACCTCTCGTATGCTAAGCGAGCGCTCTACCAATTGAGCTACATCCCCATAGTTTAAAACTGTCGAGGAAGCTTTTGTTTCAGTCGGCAAATAAGAGTTTAAAATTTTCCTTGGAAGGTGTTTCTTGTAAAAGACTTCAATATTCAGTAGTTTTCTGAAGAAAGTTAATTAATTGCTCGATGTCCTTAACTTCGGAGATGCGGGGTATTGCTCCCCGTACTTCTGGCTTGCTAAGTAGGCGCTCTACCATTCGACCTACATCCCATGTTTATCAAATCTCTCGGAATTTTTTTTTCGCTTAGTCAGCAACTCTGAAGTTTTTCTTTTCGTTCGCAGAAAAGAAAATGCGAACGCACTTGTTAGGAATTTCAATATGCAAAAGATTATATGGAGATAGTGATTACCATTTGCTGAGTGGCTCTAAATTTGGAGAATCGGGGCATTGATCATGGTAACTCTCGCATGCTTAGCGAGCGCTCTACTATTTGAGCTACATCCCCATGATTTCAAATTGTCGAGGAAGCTTTTGTTTCAGTCGACAAACAAGAGGTTAAAATTTTTCTGGGAAGGTATTTCTTGTATAAGACTTCAGTATTCAGTAGTTTTCTGAAGAAATTTAATTAATTGCTCGATGTCCTTACTTTCGGAGATGCTGGGTATTGCTCCCCGTTTTTCTGGCTTGCTAAGTGTGCGCTCTACCATTTGACCTACATCCCATGTTTATCAAATCTCGCGGAATTTTTTTTCGCTTAGTCAGCAACTATGAAGCTTTTCTTTTCGTTCGCAGAAAATCTACTTGTTAGGAATTTCAATATGCAATAGAATATCTGGAGATCGTGATTACCATTTGATGAATGGCTGAAGTTTTGGAGATGCGTAGCATTGATCACCGTACCTCTCGTCTGCTACGCGAGCGCTCTACCATTTGAGCTACATCCCCATGATTACAAACTGTCGAGGAAGCTTTTGTTTCAGTCGGCAAACAAGAGGTTAAAATTCTTCGTGGTAGGTGTTTCTTGTATAAGACTTCAATAAAGGTAGTTTTCTGAAGAAAGTTAATTAATTGCTCTATGTCCTTAACTTCGGAGATGCGGGGTATTGCTCCCCAGTACTTCTGGCTTGCTAAGTAGGCTCTCTACCATTCGACCTATATCCCATGTCTATCAAATCTCGCGGAATTTTTTTGGCTTAGTCAGCAACTATGAATTTTTTTTTCGTTCGCAGAAAATCTACTTGTAAGGAATTTCAGTATGCAATAGATTATCTGGAGATAATGATTACCATTTGATGAGTGACTCTAGATTTGGAGATGCGGGGCATTGATCCCCGTACCTCTCGCATGCTAAGCGAGCGCTCTACCAATTGAGCTACATCCCCATGATTTAAAACTGTCGAGGAAGCTTTTGTTTCAGTCGGCAAACAAGAGGTTAAAATTTTTCTTGGAAGGTTTTTTTTTGTATAAGACTTCAATATTCAGTAGTTTTCTGAAGTAAGTTAATTAATTGCTCTATGTCCTAATCTTCGGAGATGCGGGGTATTGAACCCGCTACCTCTCTCATGCTAAGCGAGCTCTCTACCATTTGAGCTACATCCCAATGATTTTAAACTGTCGAAGAATCTTTTGTTTCAGTCGGCGAACAAGAGGCGAAATTTTTTTTGGAAGGTGTTTCTTGTATAAGACTTCAATATTCAGTAGTTTTCTGAAGAAAGTTAATTCATTGCTCGATGTCCTTAACTTCGGAGATGCGGCGTATTGCTCCCCGTACTTCTGGCTTGCTAAGTAGGCGCTCTACCATTCGACCTACATCCCATGTTTATCAAATCTCTCGGAATTTTTTTTTCGCTTAGTCAGCAACTCTGAAGTTTTTCTTTTCGTTCGCAGAAAAGAAAATGCGAACGCACTTGTTAGGAATTTCAATATGCAAAAGATATTATGATGATAGTGATTACCATTTGCTGAGTGGCTCTAAATTTGGAGATGCGGGGCATTGATCACCGTAACTCTCGCATGCTAAGCGAGCGCTCTACTATTTGAGCTACATCCCCATGATTTCAAATTGTCGAGGAAGCTTTTGTTTCAGTCGACAAACAAGAGGTTAAAATTTTTCTGGGAAGGTATTTCTTGTATAAGACTTCAGTATTCAGTAGTTTTCTGAAGAAATTTAATTAATTACTCGATGTCCTTACTTTCGGAGATGCTGGGTATTGCTCCCCGTTTTTCTGGCTTGCTAAGTGTGCGCTCTACCATTTGACCTACATCCCATGTTTATCAAATCTCGCGGAATTTTTTTTCGCTTATTCAGCAACTATGAAGCTTTTCTTTTCGTTCGCAGAAAATCTACTCGTTAGGAATTTCAATATGCAATAGAATATCTGGAGATCGTGATTACCATTTGATGAGTGGCTGAAGTTTTGGAGATGCGTAGCATTGATCCACGTACCTCTCGTCTGCTACGCGAGCGCTCTACCATTTGAGCTACAAACTGTCGAGGAAGCTTTTGTTTCAGTCGCCAATAGAATATCTGGAGATCGTGATTACCATTTGATGAGTGGCTGAAGTTTTGGAGATGCGTAGCATTGATCCCCGTACCTCTCATCTGCTACGCGAGCGCACTACCATTTGAGCTGTCGAGGAAGCTTTTGTTTCAGTCGGCAATAGAATATCTGGAGATCGTGGTTACCATTTGATGAGTGGCTGAAGTTTTGGAGATGCGTAGCATTGATCCCCGTACTTCTCGTCTGCTACGCGAGCGCTCTACCATTTGAGCTACCATTTGAGCTACAAACTACCATTTGAGCTGCAAACTGTCGAGGAAGCTTTTGTTTCAGTCGCAAATAGAATATCTGGAGATCGTGATTACCATTTGATGAGTGGCTGAAGTTTTTGGAGATGCGTAGCATTGATCCCCGTACCTCTCGTCTGCTACGCGAGCGCTCTACCATTTGAGCTACCATTTGAGCTACAAACTACCATTAGAGCTACCATTTGAGCTACAATTTGAGCTACCATTTGAGCTACAAACTGTCGAGGAAGCTTTTGTTTCAGTCGGCAATAGAATATCTGGAGATCGTGATTACCATTTTGGAGATGCGTAGCATTGATCCCCGTACCATTTGAGCTACAAACTGTCGAGGAAGCTTTTGTTTCAGTCGGCAATAGAATATCTGGAGATCGTGATTACCATTTGATTACCAAGTTTTGGAGATGCAAAACTTGGTAATCAAAGTTCGTGATTACCATTTGATGAGTGGCTGAAGTTTTGGAGATGCGTAGCATTGATCCTCGTACCTCTCGTCTGCTACGCGAGCGCTCTACCATTTGAGCTACAAACTACCATTTGAGCTCAAACTACCATTTGAGCTACCATTTGATGAGTGGCTGAAGTTTTGGAGATGCGTAGCATTGATCCCCGTACCTCTCGTCTGCTACGCGAGCGCTCTACCATTTGAGCTACCATTTGAGCTACAAACTACCATTTGAGCTACCATTTGAGCTACAAACTGTCGAGGAAGCTTTTGTTTCAGTCGGCAAACAAGAGGTTAAAATTCTTCTTGGAAGGTGTTTCTTGTATAAGACTTCAATAAAGGTAGTTTTCTGAAGAAAGTTAATTAATTGCTCTATGTCCTTAACTTCGGAGATGCGGGGTATTGCTCCCCAGTACTTCTGACTTGCTAAGTAGGCTCTCTACCATTTGACCTACATCCCATGTCTATCAAATCTCGCGGAATTTTTTTGGCTTAGTCAGCAACTATGAAGTTTTTTTTCGTTCGCAGAAAATCTACTTGTGTTAGGAATTTCAATATGCAATAGATTATCTGGAGATAATGATTACCATTTGATGAGTGACTCTAGATTTGGAGATGCGGGGCATTGATCCCCGTACCTCTCGTAAGCTAAACGAGCGCTCTACCAAATGAGCTACATCCCCATAGTTTAAAACTGTCGAGGAAGCTTTTGTTTCAGTCGGCAAATAAGAGTTTAAAATTTTCCTTGGAAGGTGTTTCTTGAAAAGACTTCAATATTCAGTAGTTTTCTGAAGAAATTTAATTAATTGCTCTATGTCCTAAACTTCGGAGATAGGGGTATTGCTCCCCGTACTTCTGGCTTGCTAAGTAGGCGCTCTACCATTCGACCTATATCCCATGTCTATCAAATCTCGCGGATTTTTTTTTCGCTTAGTCAGCAACTATGAAGCTTTTCTTTTCGTTCGCAGAAAATCTACATGTTAGGAATTCCAATATGCCATAAGTTATCTGGAGATAGTGATTACCATTTGATGAGTGGCTCTAGTTTTCGAGATCCAGGGCATCACTCCCCGTACCTCTCGCATGCAAAGCGAGCGCTCTACCATTTGAGCTACATCCCCATGATTACAAACTGTCGAGGAAGCTTTTGTTTCAGTCGGCAAACAAGAGGTTAAAATTCCTCTTGGAAGGTGTTTCTTGTATAAGACTTCAATAAAGGTAGTTTTCTGAAGAAAGTTAATTAATTGCTCTATGTCCTTAACTTCGGAGATGCGGGGTATTGCTCCCCGTACTTGTGGCTTGCTAAGTAGGCGCTCTACCATTCGACCTATATCCCATGTCTAAAAAACCTCGCGGAATTTTTTTTCGCTTAGTCAGCAACTATGAAGCTTTTCTTTTCGTTCGCAGAAAATCTACTTGTTAGGAATTTCAATATGCAATAGAATATCTGGAGATCGTGATTACCATTTGATGAGTGGCTGAAGTTTTGGAGATGCGTAGCATTGATCCCCGTACCTCTCGTCTGCTACGCGAGCGCTCTACCATTTGAGCTACATCCCCATGATTACAACCTGTCGAGGAAGCTTTTGTTTCAGTCGGCAAACAAGAGGTTAAAATTCCTCTTGGAAGGTGTTTCTTGTATAAGACTCCAATAAAGGTAGTTTTCTGAAGAAAGTTAATTAACTGCTCTATGTCCTTAACTTCAGAGACGCGGGGTATTGCTCCCCGTACTTCTGGCTTGCTAAGTAGGCGCTCTACCATTTGAGCTACATTCCCATAGTTTAGAACTGTCGAGGAAGATTTTGTTTCAGTCGGCAAACAAGAGGTTATTAATTTCGCTTAGCCAGCAACGGTGAAGTTTTTCTTTTCGTTCGCAGAAAATCTACTTGTTAGGAGTTTCAATATGCAATAGATTATCTGCAGATAGTGATTACCTTTATCACTATCTGCAGAAGTTTTGCAGATAGTTTTGCACCTTTATCACTATCTGCAGAATTTCTGTGAAGTTTTTCATTTCGTTCGCAGAAAATCTACTTGTTAGGAGTTTCAATATGCAATAGATTATCTGCAGATAGTGATTACCTTTTGGAGATCCGGGTCATCAATCCCCGTATCCGGGGCATCAATCTATTTGTTAAGAGTTTCAATATGCAATAGATTATCTTCAGATAGTGATTACCTTTTGGAGCTCCGGGGCATCAATCCCCGTACCTCTCGCATGCAAAGCCAGCGCTCTACCATTTGAGCTACATCCCCATGATTACAAACCGTCGAGGAAGCTTTTGTTTCAGTCGGCAAACAAGAGGTTAAAATTCCTCATGGAAGGTGTTTCTTGTATAAGACTTCAATAAAGGTAATTTTCTGAAGAAAGTTAATTAATTGCTCTATGTCCTTAACTTCGGAGATGCGGGGTATTGCTCCCCGTACTTCTGGCTTGCTAAGTAGGCGCTCTACCATTCGACCTATATCCCATGTCTATCAAATCTCGCGGAATTTTTTTTCGCTTAGTCAGCAACTATGAAGCTTTTCTTTTCGTTCGCAGAAAATCTACTTGTTAGGAATTTCAATATGCAATAGATTATCTGGAGATTGTGATTACCATTTGATGAGTGGCTCTAGTTTTGGATATTCCGGGCATCGATCCCCGCACCTCTCGCACGCAAAGCGAGCGCTCTATCATGCAAAGCGAGCGCTCTACCATTTGAGCTACATCCCCATAGTTTAGAACTGTCGAGGAAGCTTTTGTTTCAGTCGGCAAACAAGAGGTTATTAATTTCGCTTAGCCAGCAACTGTGAAGTTTTTCTTTTCGTTCGCAGAAAATCTACTTGTTAGGAGTTTCAATATGCAATAGATTATCTGCAGATAGTGATTACCTTTATCACTATCTGCAGAAGTTTTGCAGATAGTTTTGCACCTTTATCACTATCTGCAGATTTTCTGTGAAGTTTTTCTTCGGGGCATCAATCTACTTGTTAAGAGTTTCAATATGCAATAGATTATCTGCAGATAGTGATTACCTTTGTAGATCCGGGCATCAATCCCCGTACCTCTCGCATGCAAAGCGAGCGCTCTACCATTTGAGGTACATCCCATAGTTTAGAACTGTCGAGGAAGCTTTTGTTTCAGTCGGCAAACAAGAGGTTATTAAATTCGCTTAGCCAGCAACTGTGAAGTTTTTCTTTTCGTTCGCAGAAAATCTACTTGTTAGGAGTTTCAATATGTAATAGATTATCTGCAGATAGTGATTAACTTTATCACTATCTGCAGAAGTTTTGCAGATAGTTTTGCACCTTTATCACTATCTGCAGATTTTCTGTGAAGTTTTTCTTTTCGTTCGCAGAAAATCTACTTGTTAGGAGTTTCAATATGCAACAGATTATCTGCAGATAGCGATTACCTTTTGGAGGTCCGGGGCATCAATCCCCGTATCCGGGGCATCAATCTACTTGTTATGAGTTTCAATATGCAATAGATTATCTGCAGATAGTGATTACCTTTTGGAGATCCGGGGCATCAATCCCCGTACCTCTCGCATGCAAAGCGAGCTCTCTACCATTTGAGCTACATCCCCATAGTTTAGACCTGTCGAGGAAGCTTTTGTTTCAGTCGGCAAACAAGAGGTTATTTTTTTCGCTTAGCCAGCAACTGTGAAGTTTTTCTTTTCGTTCGCAGAAAATCTACTTGTTAGGAGTTTCAATAAGCAATAGATTATCTGCAGATAGTGATTACCTTTTGAGCTACATTCCCATAGTTTAGAACTGTCGAGGAAGCTTTTGTTTCAGTCGGCAAACAAGAGGTTATTAATTTCCCGGGAAGGTATTTCTTGTATAAGATTTCAATATTCAGTAGTTTTCTGAAGAAAGTTAATTAAATACTCGATGTCCTTAACTTTGGAGATGCGGGGTATTGCTCCCCGTACTTCTGGCTTGATAAGTGGGCGCTCTACCAATTGACCTACATCCAATGTTCACCAAATCTCGCGGAATTTTTTTTCGCTTAGTCAGCAACTATGAAGTTTTTCTTTTCGTTCGCAGAAAATCTACTTGTTAGGAATTTCAATATGCAATAGATTATCTTGAGATAGTGATTACCATTTGATGAGTGGCTCTAGTTTTGGAGATACGGGGCATCGATCCCCGTACCTCTCGCATGCAAAGCGAGCGCTCTACCATTTGAGCTACATCCCCATAGTTTAGTCCTGTCGGGGAAACTTTTGTTTCAGTCGGCAAACGAGAGGTTATAAATTTTCTGGGAAGGTTTTTTTTGTACAAGATTTTAATATTCAGTAATTTTCTGAAGAAAGTTAATTAAATGATCGATGTCCTTAACTTCGGAGATGCGGGGTATTGCTCCCCGTACTTCTGGCTTGCTAAAAAGGCGCTCTACGATTTGCCCTACATCACATGTTTATCAAATCTCGCGGAACTTTTTTTCGCTTAGCCAGCAACTATGAAGTTCTTCTTTTCGTTCGCAGAAAATCTACTTGTTAGGAGTTTCAATATGCAATAGATTTTCTGCAGATAGTGATTACCTTTTGATGAGTCGCTCTAGTTTTGGAGATCCGGGGCATCAATCCCCGTACCTCTCGCATGCAAAGCGCGCGCTCTACCATTTGAGCTACATCACCATAGATTAGAACTGTCGAGGAAGCTTTTGTTTCAGTCGGCAAACAAGAGGTTATTAATTTCCCGGGAAGATATTTCTTGTATAAGATTTCAATATTCAGTAGTTTTCTGAAGAAAGTTAATTAAATACTCGATGTACTTAACTTTGGAGATGCGGGGTATTGCTCCCCGTACTTCTCGCTTGATAGGTGGGCGCTCTACCAATTGACCTACATCCAATGTTCACCAAATATCGCGGAATTTTTTTTCGCTTAGTCAGCAACTATGAAGTTTTTCTTTTCGTTCGCAGAAAATCTACTTGTTAGGAATTTCAATATGCAATAGATTATCTTGAAATAGTGATTACCATTTGATGAGTGGCTCTAGTTTTGGAGATGCGGGGCATCGATCCCCGTACCTCTCGCATGCAAAGCGAGCGCTCTACCATTTGCGCTACATCCCCATAGTTTAGAACTGTCGGGGAAAATTTTCTTTCAGTCGGCAAACGAGAGGTTAAAAATTTTCTGGGAAAGTATTTCTTGTACAAGATTTCAATGTTCACTAGTTTTCTGAAGAAAGGTAATTAAATACTCGATGTCCTTAACTTTGGAGATGCGGGGTATTGCTCCCCGTACTTCTGGCTTGCTAAGTAGGCGCTCTACCATTTGAGCTACATCCCCATAGTTTAGAACTGTTGAGGAAGCCTTTGTTTCAGTCGGCAAACAAGAGGTTACAATTTTTCTTGGAAGGTATTTCTTGTATAAGACTTCAACTTTCAGTAGTTTTCTGAAGAAAGTTGATTAATTGTTCAATGTCCTTAACTTCGGAGATGCGTGGCATCGATCTCCGTACCTCTCGCATGCAAAGCGAGCGCTCTACCATTTGAGCTACATCCCCATAGTTTAGAACTGTCGGGGAAAATTTTCTTTCAGTCGGCAAACGAGAGGTTATAAATTTTCTGGGAAAGTATTTCTTGTACAAGATTTCAATATTCACTAGTTTTCTGAAGAAAGTCAATTAAATACTCGATGTCCTTAACTTTGGAGATGCGGGGTATTGCTCCCCGTACTTCTGGCTTGCTAAGTAGGCGCTCTACCATTTGAGCTACATCCCCATAGTTTAGAACTGTCGAGGAAGCCTTTGTTTCAGTCGGCAAACAAGAGGTTATAAATTTTCTGGGAAGGTATTTCTTGTATAAGATTTCAATATTCAGTAGTTTTCTGAAGAAAGTTAATCAAATACTCGATGTCCTTAACTTTGGAGATTCGGGGTATTGCTCCCCGTACTTCTGGCTTGATAAGTGGGCGCTCTACCATTTGACCTTCATCCCCATTACTATCAAATCTCGCGGAAGTTTTTTTCGCTTAGTCAGCAACTATGAAGTTTTTCTTTTCGTTCGCAGAAAATCTACTTGTTAGGAATTTCAATATGCAATAGATTAACTGGAGACAGTGATTATCATTTGATGATTAGATCTAGTTTTGGAGATCCGCGGCATCCATCATCGTACCTCTTGCGTGCAAAGCGAGCTCTCTACCATTTGAGCTACATCCCCATAATTTAGATCTGTCGAGGAAGCCTTTGTTTCAGTCGGCAAACAAGAGGTTAAAATTTTTCTTGGAAGGTATTTCTTGTATAAGACTTCAATATTCAGTAGTTTTCTGAAGAAAGTTAATTAATTGCTCGATGTCCTCAACTTCGGATATGCGGGGTATTGCTCCCCGTACTTCTGGCTTGTTAAGTAGGCGCTCTACCATTTGACCAACATCCCATGGTTATCAAATCTCGCGGAATTTTTTTTCGCTTAGTCAGCAACTATGAAGTTTTTCTTTTCGTTCGCAGAAAATCTACTTGTTAGGAATTTCAATATGCAATAGATTATCTGCAGACAGTGATTACCATTTGATGAGTGTTTCTAGTTTTGGAGATCCGGGGCATCGATCCCCGTACCTCTCGCATGCAAAGCGAGCACTCTACCATTTGAGCTACATCCCCATAGTTTAGACCTGTCGAGGAAGCCTTTGTTTCAGTCGGCAAACAAGAGGTTATAAATTTTCTGGGAAGGAATTTCTTTTATAAGACATCAATATTCAGTAGTTTTCTGAAGAAAGTTAATTAATTGCTCGATGTCCTCAACTTCGTAGATGCGGGGTATTGCTCCCCGTACTTCTGGCTGGCTAAGTAGGCGCTCTACCATTTGACCTACATCCCATGTTTATCAAATCTCGCGGATTTTTTTTGCGCTTAGTCAGCAACTACGAAGTTTTTATTTTCGTTCGCAGAAAATCTACTTGTTAGGAATTTCAATATGCAATAGATTATCTGGAGACAGTGATTATCATTTGATGCGTGGATCTAGTTTTGGAGATCCGGGGCATCCATCCCCGAACCTCTTGCATGCTAAGCGAGCTCTCTACTATTTGAGATACATCCCCATAGTTTAGATCTGTCGAGGAAGCCTTTGTTTCAGTCGGCAAACAAAAGGTTAAAATTTTTCTTGGAAGGTATTTCTTGTATAAGACTTCAATTTTCAGTAGTTTTCTGAAGAAAGTTGATTAATTGTTCAATGTCCTTAACTTCGGAGATGCGGGGTATTGCTCCCCGTACTTCTGGCTTGTTAAGTAGGCGCTCTACCATTTGACTTACATCCCATGGTTATCAAATCTCGCGGATTTTTTTTTCGCTTAGTCAGCAACTATGAAGTTTTTCTTTTCGTTCGCAGAAAATCTACTTGTTAGGAATTTCAATATGCAATAGATTATCTGGAGATAGTTATTAATATTTAATGAGTGACTCTATATTTCGTTCGCAGAAAATCTACCTATTAGGATTTTCAATATGCAATAGATTATCTGGAGACAGTGATTACCATTTATTGAGTGGATCTAGTTTTGGAGATCCGGGGCATCGATCCTGGTACCTCTCGCATGCAAAGCGAGCGCTCTACCATTTAAGCTACATCCCCATAGTTCGGAACTGTCGAGGAAGCCTTTGTTTCAGTCGGAAAACAAGAGGTTATAAATTTTCTGGGAAGGTATTTCTTGTAAAAGACTTCAATTTTCAGTAGTTTTCTGAAGAAAGTTAATTAATTGTTCAATGTCCTTAACTTCGGAGATGCGGGGTATTGCTCCCCGTACTTCTGGCTTGTTAAGTAGGCGCTCTACCTTTTGACCTACATCCCATGGTTATCAAATCTCGCGCAATTTTTTTTCGCTGAGTCAGCAACTATGAACTTTTTCTTTTCGTTCGCAGAAAATCTACTTGTTAGGAATTTCAATATGCAATAGATTATCTGGAGATAGCTATTAATATTTAATGAGTGACTCTATATTTCGTTCGCAGAAAATCTACCTATTAGGATTTTCAATATGCAATAGATTATCTGGAGACAGTGATTACCATTTATTGAGTGGATCTAGTTTTGGAGATCCCGGGCTTAATCCCCGTACCTCTCGCATGCAAAGCGAGCGCTCTACCATTTGAGCTACATCCCCATAGTTTAGAACTGTCGAGGAAGCCTTTGTTTCAGTCGGCAAACAAGAGGTTATAAATTTTCTGGGAAGGTATTTCTTGTATAAGACTTCAATTTTCATTAGTTTTCTGAAGAAAGTTAATTAATTGTTCAATTTCCTTAACTTCGGAGATGCGGGGTATTGCTCCCCGTAGTTCTGGCTTGTTAAGTAGGCGCTCTACCATTTGACCTACATCCCATGGTTATCAAATCTCGCGGAATTATTTTTTCGCTTAGTCAGCAACTATGAAGTTTTTCTTTTCGTTCGCAGAAAATCTACTTGGTAGGAATTTCAATGTGCAATAGATTATCTGGAGACAGTGATTACCATTTGATGAGTCGATCTAGTTTTGGAGATCCGGGGCATCAATCCCCGTACCTCTCGCATGCAAAGCAAGCGCTCTACCATTTGAGCTACATCCCCATAGTTTACAACTGTCGAGGAAGCTTTTGTTTCAGTCGGCAAACAAGAGGTTATAAATTTTCTGGGAAGGTATTTCTTGTATAAGACTTCAATATTCAGTAGTTTTCTGAAGAAAGTTAATTAATTGCTCGATGTCCTTAACTTCGGAGATGCGGGGTATTGCTCCCCGTACTTCTGGCTGGCTAAGTAGGCGATCTACCATTTGACCTACATCCCATGTTTATCAAATCTCGCGGACTTTTTTTTTCGATTAGTCAGCAACTACGAAGCTTTTATTTTCGTTCGCAGAAAATCTACTTGTTAGGAATTTCAATATGCAATAGATTATCTGGAGATAGTGATTACCATTGGATGAGTGGCTCTACTTTTGGAGATGCGGGCATCGATCCCCGTACCTCTCGCATGCAAAGCGAGCCCTCTACCATTTAAGCTACATCCCCATAGTTCAGAACTGTCGAGGAAGCCTTTGTTTCAGTCGGCAAACAAGAGGTTATAAATTTTCTGGGAAGGTATTTTTTGTATAAGACTTCAATTTTCAGTAGTTTTCTGAAGAAAGTTAATAATTGTTCAATGTCCTTAACTTCGGAGATGCGGGGTATTGCTCCCCGTACTTCTAGCTTGTGAAGTAGGCTCTCTACCATTTGACCTACATCCCATGGTTATCAATTCTCGCGCAATTTTTTTTCGCTGAGTCAGCAACTATGAACTTTTTCTTTTCGTTCGCAGAAAATCTACTTGTTAGGAATTTCAATATGCAATAGATTATCTGGAGACAGTCATTACCATTTATTGAGTGGATCTAGTTTTGGAGATCCCGGGCTTAGATCCCCGTACCTCTCGCATGCAAAGCGAGCGCTCTACCATTTGAGCTACATCCCAATAGTTTAGAACTGTCGAGGAAGCCTTTGTTTCAGTCGGCAAACAAGAGGTTATAAATTTTCTGGGAAGGTATTTCTTGTATAAGACTTCAATTTTCATTAGTTTTCTGAAGAAAGTTAATTAATTGTTCAATGTCCTTAACTTCGGAGATGCGGGGTATTGCTCCCCCTAGTTCTGGCTTGTTAAGTAGGCGCTCTACCATTTGACCTACATCCCATGGTTATCAAATCTCGCGAAATTTTTTTTCGCTTAGTCAGCAACTATGAAGTTTTTCTTTTCGTTCGCAGAAAATCTACTTGGTAGGAATTTCAATGTGCAATAGATTATCTGGAGACAGTCATTACCATTTATTGAGTGGATCTAGTTTTGGAGATCCCGGGCTTAGATCCCCGTACCTCTCGCATGCAAAGCGAGCGCTCTACCATTTGAGCTACATCCCAATAGTTCAGAACTGTCGAGGAAGCCTTTGTTTCAGTCGGCAAACAAGAGGTTATAAATTTTCTGGGAAGGTATTTTTTGTATAAGACTTCAATTTTCAGTAGTTTTCTGAAGAAAGTTAATAATTGTTCAATGTCCTTAACTTCGGAGATGCGGGGTATTGCTCCCCGTACTTCTAGCTTGTGAAGTAGGCTCTCTACCATTTGACCTACATCCCATGGTTATCAAATCTCGCGAAATTTTTTTTCGCTTAGTCAGCAACTATGAAGTTTTTCTTTTCGTTCGCAGAAAATCTACTTGGTAGGAATTTCAATGTGCAATAGATTATCTGGAGACAGTGATTACCATTTGATGAGTCGATCTAGTTTTGGAGATCCGGGGCATCGATCCCCGTGCCTCTCGCATGCAAAGCGAGCGCTCTACCATTTGAGCTACATCCCCATAGTTTACAACTGTCGAGGAAGCCTTTGTTTCAGTCGGCAAACAAGAGGTTATAAATTTTCTGGGAAGGTATTTTTTGTATAAGACTTCAATATTCAGTAGTTTTCTGAAGAAAGTTAATTAATTGCTCGATGTCCTTAACTTCGGAGATGCGGGGTATTGCTCCCCGTACTTCTGGCTGGCTAAGTAGGGGATCTACCATTTGACCTACATCCCATGTTTATCAAATCTCGCGTATTTTTTTTTCGCTTAGTCAGCAACTACGAAGCTTTTATTTTCGTTCGCAGAAAATCTACTTGTTAGGAATTTCAATATGCAATAGATTATCTGGAGATAGTGATTACCATTCGATGAGTGGCTCTACTTTTGGAGATGCGGGCATCGATCCCCGTACCTCTCGCATGCAAAGCGAGTGCTCTACCATTTTAGCTACACCCCCATAGTTTCGAACTGTCGAGGAAGCTTTTGTTTCAGTCGGCAAACAAGAGGTTATAAATTTTCTGGTAAGGTATTTCTTGTACAAGATTTCAATACTCAGTAGTTTTCTAAAGAAAGTTATTTAAATACTCGATGTCCTTAACTTCGAAGATGCGGGGTATTACTCCCCGTACTTCTGGCTTGTTAAGTAGGCGCTCTACCATTTGACCTACATCCCATGGGTATCAAATCTCGCTGAATTTTTTTTTCGCTTAGTCAGCAACTATGAAGTTTTTCTTTTCGTTCGCAGAAAATCTACTTGTTAGGAAATTCAATGTGCAATAGATTATCTGGAGACAGTGATTACCATTTGATGAGTCGATCTAGTTTTGGAGATCCGGGGCATCGATCCCCGTACCTCTTGCAATTAAAGCGAGCGCTCTACCATTTGAGCTACATCCCCATAGTTTACAACTGTCGAGGAAGCCTTTGTTTGAGTCGGCAAACAAGAGGTTATAAAATTTCTGGGCGGGTATTTCTTGTATAAGACTTCAATATTCAGTAATTTTCTGAAGAAAGTTAATTAATTGCTCGATGTCCTTAACTTCGGAGATGCGGGGTTTTGCTCCCCGTACTTCTGGCTGGCTAAGTAGGCGATCTACCATTTGACCTACATCCCATGTTTATCAAGTCTCGCGGATTTTTTTTTTCGCTTAGTCAGCAACTACGAAGCTTTCAATTATGTTCGCAGAAAATCTACTTGTTAGGAATTTCAATATGCAATAAATTATCTGGAGATCGTGATTACCTTTTGATGAGTGGCTCTACTTTTGGAGATGCGGGCATCGATCCCCGTACCTCTCGCATGCAAAGCGAGCGCTCTACCATTTGAGCTACATCCCCATAGTTTAGAACTGTCGAGGAAGCTTTTGTTTCAGTCGGCAAACAAGAGGTTATAAATTTTTTGGGAAGGTATTTCTTGTACAAGATTTCAATATTCAGTAGTTTTCGAAAGAAAGTTATTTAAATACTCGATGTCCTTAACTTCGGAGATGCGGGGTATTGCTCCCCGTACTTCTGGCTTGATAAGTGGGCGCTCTACCATTTGACCTTCATCCCCATTACTATCAAATCTCGCGGAAAGTTTTTTTCGCTTAGTCAGCAACTATGAAGTTTTTCTTCGCAGAAAATCTACTTGTTAGCAATTTCAATATGCAATAGATTATCTGGAGATAGTGATTACCATTTAATGAGTGGCTCTACTTTTGGAGATGCGGGGCATCGATCCCCGTACCTCTAGCATGCAAAGCGAGCGCTCTACCATTTGAGCTACATCCCCATCGTTTAGAACTGTCGAGGAAGCCTTTGTTTCAGTCGGCAAACATGAGGTTAAAATTTTTCTTGGAAGGTATTTCTTGTATAAGACTTCAATTTTCAGTAGTTTTCTGAAGAAAGTTAATTAATTGCTCGATGTCCTTAACTTCGGAGATGCCGGGTATTGCTCCCCGTACTTCTGTCTTGCTAAGTAGGCGCTCTACCATTTGACCTACATCCCATGTTTATCAAATCTCGCGGAATTTTTTTTCGCTTAGTCAACTATGAAGTTTTTCTTTTCGTTCGCAGAAAATCTACTTGTAAGGAATTTCAATCTGCAATAGATTATCTGGAGATAATGATTAGCATTTAATGAGTGGCTCTAAATTTGAAGATGCGGGGCATTGATCCCCGTACCTCTCGCATGCTAAGCGAGCGCACTAACATTTGAGCTACAAATCTCGCGGAATTTTTTTTATCAAATCTCGCCGAATTTGATAAGAATCTCGCGGAACTTTTTTTCGCTTAGTCAGCAACTATGAAGTTTTTCTTTTCGTTCGCAAAAAGTCTACTTGTTAGGAATTTCAATATGCAATAGATTATCTGGAGACAGTGGTTACCATTTGATGAGTGACTCTAGTTTTGGAGGTGCGGGGCATCGATCTTCGTACCTCTCGCATGCAAAGCGAGCTCTTAACCATTTGAGCTACATCCCCATAGTTTTGAACTGTCGAGGAAGCCTTTGTTTCAGTCGGCAAACAAGAGGTTATAAAATTTCTGGGCGGGTATTTCTTGTATAAGACTTCAATATTCAGTAATTTTCTGAAGAAAGTTAATTAATTGCTCGATGTCCTTAACTTCGGAGATGCGGGGTTTTGCTCCCCGTACTTCTGGCTGGCTAAGTAGGCGATCTACCATTTGACCTACATCCCATGTTTATCAAGTCTCGCGGATTTTTTTTTTCGCTTAGTCAGCAACTACGAAGCTTTCAATTATGTTCGCAGAAAATCTACTTGTTAGGAATTTCAATATGCAATAAATTATCTGGAGATCGTGATTACCTTTTGATGAGTGGCTCTACTTTTGGAGATGCGGGCATCGATCCCCGTACCTCTCGCATGCAAAGCGAGCGCTCTACCATTTGAGCTACATCCCCATAGTTTAGAACTGTCGAGGAAGCTTTTGTTTCAGTCGGCAAACAAGAGGTTATAAATTTTTTGGGAAGGTATTTCTTGTACAAGATTTCAATATTCAGTAGTTTTCGAAAGAAAGTTATTTAAATACTCGATGTCCTTAACTTCGGAGATGCGGGGTATTGCTCCCCGTACTTCTGGCTTGATAAGTGGGCGCTCTACCATTTGACCTTCATCCCCATTACTATCAAATCTCGCGGAAAGTTTTTTTCGCTTAGTCAGCAACTATGAAGTTTTTCTTCGCAGAAAATCTACTTGTTAGGAATTTCAATATGCAATAGATTATCTGGAGATAGTGATTACCATTTAATGAGTGGCTCTACTTTTGGAGATGCGGGGCATCGATCCCCGTACCTCTAGCATGCAAAGCGAGCGCTCTACCATTTGAGCTACATCCCCATCGTTTAGAACTGTCGAGGAAGCCTTTGTTTCAGTCGGCAAACATGAGGTTAAAATTTTTCTTGGAAGGTATTTCTTGTATAAGACTTCAATTTTCAGTAGTTTTCTGAAGAAAGTTAATTAATTGCTCGATGTCCTTAACTTCGGAGATGCCGGGTATTGCTCCCCGTACTTCTGTCTTGCTAAGTAGGCGCTCTACCATTTGACCTACATCCCATGTTTATCAAATCTCGCGGAATTTTTTTTCGCTTAGTCAACTATGAAGTTTTTCTTTTCGTTCGCAGAAAATCTACTTGTAAGGAATTTCAATCTGCAATAGATTATCTGGAGATAATGATTAGCATTTAATGAGTGGCTCTAAATTTGAAGATGCGGGGCATTGATCCCCGTACCTCTCGCATGCTAAGCGAGCGCACTAACATTTGAGCTACAAATCTCGCGGAATTTTTTTTATCAAATCTCGCCGAATTTGATAAGAATCTCGCGGAACTTTTTTTCGCTTAGTCAGCAACTATGAAGTTTTTCTTTTCGTTCGCAAAAAGTCTACTTGTTAGGAATTTCAATATGCAATAGATTATCTGGAGACAGTGGTTACCATTTGATGAGTGACTCTAGTTTTGGAGGTGCGGGGCATCGATCTTCGTACCTCTCGCATGCAAAGCGAGCTCTTAACCATTTGAGCTACATCCCCATAGTTTTGAACTGTCGAGGAAGCCTTTGTTTCAGTCGGCAAACAAGAGGTTACAATTTTTCTTGGATGGTATTTCTTGTATAAGACTTCAATTTTCAGTAGTTTTCTGAAGAAAGTTATTAATTTTTCAATGTCCTTAACTTCGGATATGCGGGGCATTGCTTCCCGTACTTCTGGCTTGCTAAGTAGGCGCTCTACTATTTGACCTACATCCCATGTTTACCAAAATCTCGCGGAATTTTTTTTCGCTGAAGTTTTTCTTTTCGTTCGCAGAAAATCTAATTGTTCGGAATTTCAATATGCACTAGATTATCTGGAGATAGTGATTACCTTTAGATGAGTCGATCTAGTTTGGGACAGCCGGGGCATCGATCCCCGTACCTCTAGCATGCAAAGCGAGCGCTCTACCATTTGAGCTACGTCCCCATAGTTTAGAACTGTCGAGGAAGCTTTTGTTTCAGTCGGCAAACAAGAGGTTATAAATTTTCTGGGAAGGTATTTCTTGTAGAAGATTTCAGTATTCAGTAGTTTTCTGAAGAAAGTTAATTAAATACTCGATGTCCTTAACTTTGGAGATGCGGAGTATTGCCCCCCGTACTTCTAGCTTGATAAGTGGGCGCTCTACCAATTTACCTACATCCCATGTTCATCAAATCTCGCGGAATTTTTTTTCGCTTAGTCAGCAACTATGAAGTTTTTCTTTTCGTTCGCAGAAAATCCACTTGTTAGGAATTTCAATATGCAATAGATTATCTTGAGATAGTGATTACCATTTGATGAGTGGCTCTAATTTTGGAGATTCGGGGCAACGATCTCAGTACCTCTCGCATGCAAAGAGAGCGCTTTATCATTTGAGCTACATCCCCATAGTTTAGAACTGTCGAAGAAGCTTTTGTTTCAGTCGGCAAACAACAGGTTATAAATTTTCTGGGAAGGTATTCCTTGTACAAGATTTCAATATTCAGTAGTTTTCTGAAGAAAGTTAATTAAATACTCGATGTCCTTAACTTTGGAGATGCGGAGTATTGCTCCCCGTACTTCTGGCTTGATAAGTGGGCGCTCTACCAATTGACCTACATCCCATGTTCATCAAATCTCGCGGAATTTTTTTTCGCTTAGTCAGCAAATATGAAGTTTTTATTTTCGTTCGCAGAAAATCTACTTGTTAGGAATTTCAATATGCAATAGATTATTTTGAGATAGTGATTACCATTTGATGAGTGGCTCTAGTTTTGGAGATTAGGAGCTTCGATCCCGGTACTTCTCGCATGCAAAGAGAACGCTCTACCATTTGAGCTACATCCCCATAGTTTAGAACTGTCGAAGCAGCTTTTGTTTCAGTCGGCAAACAAGAGGTTATAATTTTTCTGGGAAGGTATTCCTTGTACAAGATTTCAATATTCAGTAGTTTTCTGAAGAAAGTTAATTAAATACTCGATGTCCTTAACTTTGGAGATGCGGGGTATTGCTCCCCGTATTTCTGGCTCGATAAGTGGGCGCTCTACCATTTGACCTTCATCCCCATTACTATCAAATCTCGCGGAAGTTTTTTTCGCTTAGTCAGCAACTATGAAGTTTTTCTTTTCGTTCGCAGAAAATCTACTTGTTAGGAATTTCAATATGCAATAGAATATCTGGAGATATTGATTTCCATTTGATAAGTGGCTCTAGTTTTGGAGATGCGTGGCATCAATCCCCGTACCTCTCGCATGCAAAGCGAGCGCTCTACCATTTGAGCTACATCCCCATTGTTTACAACTGTCGAGGAAGCCTTTGTTTCAGTCGGCAAACAAGAGGTTATAAATTTTCTGGGAAGGTATTTTTTGTATAAGACTTCAATATTCACTAGTTTTCTGAAGAAAGTTAATTAATTGCTCGATGTCCTTAACTTCGGAGATGCGGGGAATTGCTCCCCGTACTCCTGGCTTGATAAGTGGGCCCTCTACCATTTGACCTTCATCCCCATTACTATCAAATCTCGCGGAAGTTTTTTTCGCTTAGTCAGCAACTACGAAGTTTTTCTTTTCGTTCGCAGAAAATCTACTTGTTAGAAATTTCAATATGCAAAAGATAATCTAGAGATAGTGATTACCTTTTGATGAGTGGCTCTTGTTTTGTAATTGCGGTGCATCGATCACCGTACCTCTCGCATGCAAAGCGACCGCTCTACAAATTGAGCTACATCCCCATAGTTTAGAACTGTCGAGGAAGCTTTTGTTTCAGTCGGGAAACAGGAGGTTATAAATTTTCTGGGAAGGTATTTTCTTTACAAGATTTCAATATTCAGTAGTTTTCTGGAGAAAGTTAATTAAATACTCGATGTCCTTAACTTTGGAGATGCGGGGTATTGCTCCCCGTATTTCTGGCTTTATAAGTGGGCGCTCTACCATTTGACCTTCATCCCCATTACAATCAAATCTTGCGGAAGTTTTTTTCGCTTAGTCAGCAACTATGAAGTTTTTCTTGCCGTTCGGAGAAAATCTACTTGTTAGGAATTTCAATATGCAATAGATTATCTGGAGATAGTGATTACCTTTTGATAAGTGGCTCTAATTTTGGAGATGCGGGGCATTGATCCCCCTAGCTCTCGCATGCTAAGCGAGCGCTCTACCATTAGAGCTACATCCCAATAGTTTAGAGCTGTCGAGGAAGCTTTTGTTTCAGTCGGGAAACAAGAGGTTATAAATTTTCTTGGAAGGTGTTTCTTGTATAAGACTTCAATTTTCAGTAGTTTTCCGAAGAAAGTTAATTAATTGCTCGATGTCCTTAACTTCGGAGATGCCGGGTATTACTCCCCGTACTTCTGGTTTGCTAAGTAGGCGCTCTACCATTTGACCTTCATCCCATGTTTATCAAATCTCGCGAAATTTTTTTTCGCTTAGTCAGCAACTATGAAGTTTTTCTTTTCATTCGCAGAAAATCTACTTGTTAGGAATTTCAACATGCAATATATTATCTTGAGATAGTGATTAGCATTTGATGAGTGGCTCTATTTTTGGAGATGCGGGGCATCGATCCCCGTACCTTTCGCATGCAAATCCAGCGCTCTACCATTTGAGCTACATTCCCATAGTTTTGAACTGTCGAGGAAGCTTTTGTTTCAGTCGGCAAACAAGAGGTTATAAAATTTCTGGGAAGGTGTTTCTTGTACAAGATTTCAATATTCAGTAGTTTTCTGGAGAAAATTAATTGAGACCCTGTGTAATTGTTATTCGCTTTTTGAAGTAAAAACTAATGCACATTGAAACTTCATTCGGAAAGCAGACCTTTCGAGAAAAAACCTCATGGTTACCGATTGATCTCAAGACCTACGCGAGAGTTTTAAAGACCGAGGGTGTAGCTCAAATGATAGATCGCTCGCTGTGCTTGCGAGAGGTTCGGAGATGAAGGCCCTGCATCTCCATAACCTGAGACCTTACGTAATCGTTATTCGCTTTCTGAAGAAAAACTATTGCATACTGAAACTTCTTTCCAGAAGCAGACTTTCTGAGAAAAACCTCATAGTTGCCGACTGAGCAAGAGAATTACGCGCTTGTTCTTAACAACGGGGATGTACGTCAAATGGTAGAGCGCTCGCTTCGCATGCGAGAGGTACGGAGATCGATTCCCCGCATCTCCAAAATATAAGACATTTCGAAATTGTTTGTTTTTCTCTTTCTGCAGAAAAACTATTGAACATTGAAACTTCAACCCAATTGCAGATCTACCAAGAAAAAACTCAGAATTGCCGACTGGACAAACTACCTACGCGATACTTTAACACAAAGTGGAGGTACCCCAAATGGTAGATCGCTCGCTTTGCTTGCGAGAGGTTCGGAGATAAACGCCCTGCATCTCCATAACCTGAGACCTTGCGTAATTGTTGTTTGCTTTCTGAAGAAAAAGTATTGCACATTGAAAATTCTTAACAGAAGCAGACTTTCTGCGACAAAAAACCTCATAGTTGCCGACTGAGAATGAGACCTACGCGATAGATCTTAACAACGGGGATGTAGCTCTAATGGTAGAGCGCTCCCTTCGCATGCCAGAGGAACCGATATCAATGCCCAATATCTCCAAAACTTAGGACATTTCGTGAGTGTTTTTCTCTTTCTGCAGAAAAACTATTGCACATTGAAACTTCAACCCAATAGCAGATCTACCAAGAAAAAACTCAGAATTGCCGACTGGACAAACTACCTACGCTATACTTTAACACAACGCGGAGGTATCGCGAATAGTAGATCGCTCGCTTTGCTTGCGAGAGATTCGGAGATGAAGGCCCAGCATCTCCATAACCTGAGACCTTGCGTAATTGTTGTTTGCTTTCTGGAGAAAAAAAATTGCATATTGAAACTTCTTTCCAGAAGCAGACTTTCGGCGAAAAACCTCATAGTTGCCGACTGAGCAAGAGAATCACGCGATTGTTCTTAACAACGGGGATGTACGTCACATGGTAGAGCGCTCGCTTCGCATGCGAGAGGTACGGAGATCAATGCCCCGCATCTCCAAAACTTAAGACATTTCGAAATTGTTTGTTTTTCTCTTTCTGCAGAAAAACTATTGAACATTGAAACTTCAACCCATTAGCAGATCTACCAAGAAAAAACTCAGAATTGCCGACTGGACAAACTACCTACGCGATACTTTAACACAACGTGGGGGTAGCCCGAATGGTAGATCGCTCGCTTTGCTTGCGAGAGATTCGGAGATGAAGGCCCTGCATCTCCATAACCTGAGACCTTGCGTAATTGTTGTTTGCTTTCTGGAGAAAAAATATTGCATATTGAAACTTCTTTCCAGAAGCAGACTTTCTGCGAAAAACCTCATAGTTGCCGACTGAGCAAGAGAATTACGCGATTGTTCTTAACAACGAGGATATACGTCACAGGGTAGAGCGCTTGCTTCGCATGCGAGAGGTACGGAGATCAATGCCCCGCATCTCCAAAACTTAATACATTTCGAAATTGTTTGTTTTTCTCTTTCTGCAGAAAAACTATTGAACATTGAAACTTCAACCCAATAGCAGATCTACCAAGAAAAAACTCAGAATTGCCGACTGGACAAACTACCTACGCGATACTTTAACACAAAGTGGAGGTACCCCAAATGGTAGATCGCTCGCTTTGCTTGCGAGAGGTTCGGAGATAAACGCCCTGCATCTCCATAACCTGAGACCTTGCGTAATTGTTGTTTGCTTTCTGAAGAAAAAGTATTGCACATTGAAAAATCTTAACAGAAGCAGACTTTCTGCGACAAAAAATCTCATAGTTGCCGACTGAGAATGAGACCTACTCGATAGCTCTTAACAACGGGGATGTAGCTCTAATGGTAAAGCGCTCCCTTCGCATGCCAGAGGAACCGGTATCAATGCCTAATATCTCCAAAACTTAGGACATTTCGTGAGTGTTTTTCTCTTTCTGCAGAAAAACTATTGCACATTGAAACTTCAACCCAAAAGCAGATCTACCAAGAAAAAACTCAGAATTGCCGACTGGACAAACTACTTACGCTATACTTTAACACAACGTGGAGGTATCGCGAATGGTAGATCGCTCGCTTTGCTTGCGAGAGATTCGGAGATGAAGGCCCTGCATCTCCATAACCTGAGACCTTGCGTAATTGTTGTTTGCTTTCTGGAGAAAAAGTATTGCATATTGAAACTTCTTAACAGAAGCAGACTTTCTGCGACAAAAAACCTCATAGTTGCCGACTGAGCATCAGACCAACGCAATAGATCTAATCAACGGTGATGTAGCTCAAATGGTAGAGCGCTCGCTTCGCATGCGAGAGGTACGGTGATCAATCTCCAAAACTTAAGACCTTCCGTAATTGTTTTTATCTTTCTGCAGAAAAACTTTTACACATTGAAACTTTAATCCAATAGCAGACCTACTAAGAAAAAAACTCAGAATTTCCGACTGGATAAACTACCTACGCGATACTTTAACACAACGTGGAGGTAGCCCGAATGGTAGAGCGCTCGCTTTGCATGCGAGAGATACGGATATAAATACCTCGCTTCTCCAAAAACTGAGACCCTGCGCAATTGTTATTCGCTTTCTGAAGAAAAACTATTGCATTTTGAAACTTCATGCCAAAAGCAGAACTACTAAGAAAAAACTCAAAATTGCCGACTGGGCAAAACACCTTAGCAGTACTTTACAACAAGGTGGAGGCAGCCCGAACGTTACAGCCCTCGCTTTGCATGGGAGAGGCATGGAGGTAAATGCCCCGCATCTCCAAAACCTGAGATACTGCGTAATCGTTATTCGCTTTCAGAAGAAAAACTATTGCATATTGAAACTTCATTCAAAAGTAGACTTTCTGCGAAAAAAACTCATAGTTGCCGACTGAGCTAGACCAGCGTGATAATCTTAAACAACGTGGATGTAGCTCAAATAATAGAGCGCGCGCTTCGCATGCGAGAGTTTCGGGCAGCAATGCCCCGCATCTCCAGAGCTTCCGTAAATGTTTTCGCTTTCTGCAGAAAAACTATTGCACTTCATTCCAAAAGCAGACCTATTGCGAAAAAACTCATAACTGCCGACTGGCCAAAACACCTACGCGATAGTTTTACACGTGGAGAGAGCCCGAATGGTAGATGGCTCGCTTTGCTTGCGAGAGCTCGGAGATGAAGGCCCTGCATCTCCATAACCTGACACCTTGCATAATTGTTGTTTGCTTTCTGAAGAAAAACTATTGCATGTTGAAAATTCTTAACAGAAGCAGACTTTCTGCGAAAAAAAAACTCATAGTTGCCGACTGAGCAAGAGACCTATGCGATAGGTTTTAACAACGGGGATGTAGCTATAATGGTAGAGCGCTCGCTTCGCATGCGAGAGTTACCGGGATCAATGCCCGCATCTCCAAAACTTAAGGCATTCCGTAATTGTTTCTCTTTCTGCAGAAAAACTATTGCACATTGAAACTTCAATCCAATAGCAGATCTAGAAATGCCGATTGGACAAACTACCTACGCGATATTTTAACACAACGTGGAGGTATCCCGAATGGTAGATCGCTCGCTTCGCTTGCGAAAGGTTCGGAGATGAAGGCCCTGCATCTCCATAACCTCATACCTTGCGTAATTGTTGTTTGATTTCTGAGGGAAAAAAATGTATATTGAAACTTCTTAACAGAAGCAGACTTTCTGCGAAAAAAAACCTCATAGTTGCCGACTGAGCAAGAGACCTACGCGATGTTTCTTAACAACGTGGATGTAGATCAAACTGTAGAGAGCTCGTTTCGCATGAGAGTGGTACGTGGATCAATTCCCCGCATCTACAAAACTTAAGACATGCCGTAATTGTTTTTCTCTTTCTGCAGAAAAACTATTGCACATTGAAACTTCAATCCAATAGCAGATCTACCCAAAAAAAAACTCAGAATTGCCGACTGGACAAACTACCTACGCGATACTTTAACACAACGTGGAGGTATCCCGAATGGTAGATCATTCGCTTTGCTTGCGAGAGGTTCGGAGAAAGAGGCCCTGCATCTCCATAACCTGATACCTTGCGTAATTGTTGTTTGCTTTCTGAAGAAAATGTATTGCATATTGAAACTTCCTAACAGAAGCAGACTTTCTGCGAAAAAAATCTCATAGTTGCCGACTGAGCATCAGACCAACGCAATAGATCTAATCAACGGTGATGAGCTAGAGACCTGCGCGATAGTTATGAATAACTTGGATGTAACTGAAATGGTAGAGCGCTCGCTTCGCATGCGAGAGGTAAGGGGATCAATGCCCTGCATCGTCAGAGCTTCCGTAATTGTTTTTGGCTTTCTGCAGAAAAAACTATTGCATATTGAAACTTCATGCCAAAAGCAGAACTACTAAGAAAAAAACTCAAAATTGCCGACTGGGCAAAACACCTACGCGGTACTTTACCACAACGTGGAGGCAGCCCGAACGTTAGAGCACTCGCTTTGCATGCGAGAGGCACGGAGATAAGTGCACCGCATCTCCAAAACCTGAGACCCTGCGTAATCGTTATTTGAGTGTTTTGAGCTCACTAAAAAAAGTGCCAGGTCACAAAAAATTGGAGTAAGAATCGACTCGCAAACCCTTAAAGTTCGTCTAAGCAGACTAGTCAAGCAAACAAACGTTGAAAATTTTTAAGATTGTTCATGAAGAGAATCGGATGGCCAAGGTTATACGTTTTTCTATTGAAACCATTCAAGACATGGACTTTGAAAAGCTTCAGGTTACTTTTTTGGCCGAGTTGTTCCACATACAACTAACGTTTTTCAACGGAAGCAAAAAAAATTAGGTTTTCCTTAATTTTTTGTTTCGCTTCGTTTGATAGTTTCAAAGATTTAACAGAGTGTTTAGAAAAACTTGAAATTTTAGCGAATCGGTTTGGTCTATAAGAAGATTTGCACTAGTCATGTTCTAAGACAAGAGTGCTTATTTCGCCATTATATTTTCTACACACAGACGTCAAGTCTACTTTTCATCGAACAATGGCTTGATTTGATACGTTTTTTTTTGTTTTGAGCAAAAAAAAAACTATTCTATTTGTAGCGAAGCAGCTTTGCTTTCTTTTTTTATTGGTTTGATTCATTTTACCGAAAATCGACTTCTGATCTTCCAAATTGCCGAGGGGTTAGGGGGTTTAAGTGCTTTCCAATATGTTCTGCGTGCGTGGTTTCGAAACCCATTCCTGTCCTGTAATTTTTTAAAACACCTGAACTGAATTTGGTAGGCACCAAAAATGATGTTCACCTAAATATGTAAAAAAACTCACCAAAAAATTTGTCAGATCATAAAATGTAGTAAGAATTGGCTCACAAACCCCTGAAGTTCGTCTAAGCAGACTAGTCAATCAAACAAACATTGAAAAACTTTAAGATTGTTCATGATGAAATTCGGATGGCCAATGTTATACGTTTTTCTATTGAAACCATTCAAGGCATGGAGTTTTGAAAAACTTCAGGGTACTTTTTTGGCCATTTTTCCACAAAAAAACCATCGTTTTTCAATGAATGCAATTCAAAATCAGGTTTCCCCTAATTTTTTGTTTTGCTTCGTTTGATAGTTTTAAAGCTCTAACAGGTTGCTTAAAAAACCTTGAAAATTTAGCGAAATTATTTGGTCTTTAAGAAGATTTGCACTAGTTCTGTTCTAAAACTAGAGTACTTATTTCATCGTTATTTTTTCTATACACAGACGTCAAGTCTATTTTTGATCGAACAATGGCTTGATTTGATAAGTTTTTTGTTTTGAGCAAAAAAAAACTATTCTATTTGAAGCGAAGCAACTTTGCTTTAATTTTTTATTTGTTCAATTCAATTTACCAAAAATTGACTTCTGGTGTTTCAAATTGCCCGAGGGGTTAAGGGGTTGAAGTGATATTCAATATGTTGTGCGTGCGTGGGTCCGAATCCCATACCCGTCGATTAGTTTTTCAAAACATCTGAACTGAATTTTGTAAGCACAAAACTGATATTTACCTAATTTTGTCTAGGAAGAATAAAAAAATTACCTTATTTTGTCTTGTAGCACGATTTGGTTCAAATAACTATTTGAACTAGCCCTGTTCTAAGGCTAAATTGCTAACTTCATCATTTAATTTCAAATACACAGACTACTCAATCAATGGAATTTCAAAAACTTGAGGTTACGTTTTTGGCCGAGCTTTCCCGCAAAAAAATTATCGGTTTTCTATGGAAGCAATTAAAATTGAAGTTTTTCTTATAATTTTGTTTCGATTCCTTTCATAGTTTCAAAGCTCGCTCAAAAAAAACATGAAGTTTTAGCGAACTGATTTGGTCTATGAAACGTTCTGAAATGAGTACTGTTCTAAAATTAGGTTAAATTCATAGACATCAAGTCAAATAATGCACAATTTTGGTAAGAGTTGATAGGTTTCATTGTTTTGAGCAAAAAAATTATTCTATTTGAAGAAAAGCAACTTTGCTTAAATTTTTTATTGGTTCGATTGCATTTACCAACGTTTGAATTCAGGTCTTACAGGTTGGCGGAGAGGTTAAGGCATTGAAATGCTAATCCAATATGTTCTGCGTGCGTGGGTTTGAATACCATCCCTGTCGATTAGTTTTTTTAAACACCTGAGCTGAATTAGGTACCCACAAAAACTGATATTTACCTAATTTTGTTAACAACTCACCAAAAAAATTTACAGATCACAAAATTTCACAGCACAAATTGGAATGCAACCAATTGAAAATTGTCTGAGCAGACTAATCATGCAAGCAAACTTTGAAAAAAAATTTTCATCAAGCAATTGGCCAATTAATTTCCGTTTTTTTTACATTGAAACAAACCGAGTCTGCGAGTTTTGTCTAAGCAGAGTAGTCAAGCAACCAAATGTTGAAGAATTTTAAGTTTGTTCATGAAGAAAATCGGATGGCCAATGTTATACGTTTCTCTGTTGAAACCATTCAAGGCATGGATTTTTGAAAAACTTCAGGTTACTTTTTTGGCCGAGTTTTTCCACAAAAAACTATCGTTTTCCAACGGAAGCAATGTAAAATTAGGTTTTCCTTAATTTTTTGTTTCGCATCGTTTGATAGTTTCCAAGCTCTAACAGGTGGCTAAGAAAAACTGGAATTTGGTCTATAAAAAGATTTGCACTAGTCCTGTTCTAAGACTGGTAAGCTTATTTCATCAATACATTTCATATACCCAACGTCAAATATAGTTTTGATCGAACAATAGCTTGATTTGATACGTTTTTTTGTTCTGAGCTAATAATTATTCTATCTGAAGCGAAGCAAGTTTGCTTCATTTTTTTAGGTTCGATTCATTTAATCAATGATTGCCTTCAGACAGGGTGGCCGAGTGGTTACGCCGTTGGAATATAACTCCAATATGGTCTGAGTGCGTGGCTCTGAATTCCATCTCGGTCGAATAAGTTTTTTAAAACATCAACTGAACTCGGTGAGCTCAAAAAGTGATTTCTACCTAAATATGTTTAGAACTCACTAAATAATTTTTAAATCAAAGTTTTTTGAGAAAGATTCGGCAGGCAAACAATTAAAGTTTGTCTAAGCAAACTAGTCAAGCAATCAAAGTTTGAAAAACAACAAGTTGTTTCAAGAAGAAAGTCGGTTGGCCAATGTTATACGTTTTTCAATCGAAACTAATCAATCAATGGAATTTCAAAAAATTGAGGTAACGTTTTTGGCCGAGCTTTCCCGCAAAAAATTATCGGTTTTCTATGGAAGCAATTAAAATTGAAGTTTTTCTTATATTTTTGTTTCGATTCCTTTCATAGTTTCAAAGCTCGCTCAGAAAAACATGAAGTTTTAGCGAACTGGTTTGGTCTATGAAACGTTCTGAAATGAGTACTATTCTAAAATTAGAGTACCTACTTCAGCCTTCCAGTTTAAAGTCACAGACATCAAGTCAAATAATGCAAAGTTTTGGTAAGAGTTGATAGGTTTCATTGTTTTGAGCAAAAAAATTATTCTATTTGAAGAAAAGCAACTTTGCTTAATTCTTTTATTGGTTCGATTGCATTTAACAATGTTTGAATTCAGGTCTTACAGGTTGGCGGAGAGGTTAAGGCATTGAAATGCTAATCCAATATGTTCTGCGTGCGTGGGTTTGAATACCATCCCTGTCGATTAGTTTTCTAAAACACCTGAGCTGAAGTAGGTACCCACAAAAACTGATATTTACCTAATTTTGTTAACAACTCACCAAAAACGTTTACAGATCACAAAATTTCACAGCACAAAATGGAATGCAACCAATTGCAATTTATCTGAGCAGACTAATCACGCAAGCAAACTTTGAAACAATTTAGAGTTATTTCATCAAGTAAATCAAATGGCCAATGTTTTCCGTTTTTAAATTGAAACAAACCCTCCAAGCGAAAAAAAAACTTTGAAAAAAATAAAGTTACTTTTTTGGCCGAGTTTTTCTGCAAAAAAAATTACCTCCTATGGAAGTAACCTAAGTTGAAGATATTTTAAATTTTGTTTTGCAATGTTTCATAGTTTTCGAAAACACCTGAAAAGAGTTCAGTAAGCACAAAAACTGAGTTGAACCAAGTTTTTTTAATATCATGCCGAGAAATTTGTCAGACCACTAGGCATTAGAAGAAGAATCGGCTCACCATTTTTTGAAATTTGCCTAAGCAGTTTACTCAAGCAAGGAAACGTTGAAAAGCTTTAAGTTTTTTCGTGAATAAAATCGGATGACCATTGTTATACGTTTTTCTATCGAAAACAATCAATTAATGGAATTTTGAAAAAATTCAGGTTGTTTTTTTGGTCCAGCTTTTCCACAAAAAACTATCGTTTTTCAATGGAAGCAAGACAAAAATAAATTTTCCTTAAATTTTCAATTCGCTTCGTATGATAGTTTGAAAGCTCTAACAGGTTGCTTAGAAAAACTTCGTTTCGCAAAAAATGAGGAAACGGTTTGGTATATAAAACGATTTGAACTAGTCCTGTTTCAAGACTAGAATGTTTAATTCGTCAATACAATTTAATTACAAAAATTTCGAAATTTTTTTTGATCGAACGATGGCTTGATTTGATAGCTTTTATTCTTTTGAGCAAAAAAAAATATTCTAATTGAAAAATGGCATATTTTTGCTTCAAATTTCTATTGTTCGATTCAATTTACCAACGAATGAGATCAGTGCAGACTGGGTGGGCGAGTGGTTTAGGCGATGGATTGACTGCCTATCTAATACGTTCTGTGTGCGTTGTTTCAAATCCCAGCTCTGTCGATTAGTTTTTAAAAACATCTGAACTGAATTCGGTGAGCACAACATCTTTTGTTTAACTCAATTGATAATAACTCACCGAGAATTTACCAGATCACAAGTTGTAGAGATAAAATCGAGTCGCAACTTTTTGGAATTCGTCTAAGCAGAGTAGTTAAGCAATTAAATGTTGGAAAATTTTAAGTTTGTTTGTGAAGAAAATCGGTTAGCCATTGTTATACGTTTTTCTTTTGAAAACATTCAAGCAATGGAATTTTGAAAATTTTTCAGGTTATTTTAATTGGTCATGCTTTTCCACAAAAAACTAACGTTTTTCAATGGAACCAATGCAAAATTAAATTTTCTTTAGGTTTTTTTTTCGCTTCGTTTGATAGTTCGAAAGCCTTTATAGGTTACTTAGAAAAGGTTCAAACGTTTGCCAAAAGAATTTGTGTATAAAATGATTTGAACTAGCCCTGTTCTAGGACTAGAGTGCTTACTTCGTCGTTACATGTTTTATAAAAAAGACTTCAAGTCTATTTTTGATCGAACAATGGCTTGATTTGATAGGTTTTATTATTTTGATTTAAAAGCATTCTATTTGAAGCACAGCAACTGTGCTTCAAAGTTTTATTGGTTTGATTCAATTTACCAATGATTGACCTGTGGTCAGACAAGATGGCCGAGTATTTTAAGTGTTGGAGTGCCAATCCAAAAAGTCCTGCGTGCGTGGGTTCGAATGCCATCTCTGTCTATTAGTTTTTAAAATCACCTGAACTGAACTCGGTAAGCACAACAACTGATTTTTACCTAATTTGTTAATAACTCACCACCAAATTTTCCAAATCATAAAGTTTTAGAGATGGAATCGGCTCGCAATTTTTTAATATTAGTCTAAGCAGACTAGTCAAGCAACTAAACGTTAAAAAATTTTAAGTTTGTTCAAGAAGAAAGTCGGTTGGCCAATGTTATACATTTTTCTTTTGAAGCCTTTCAAGCAATGGATTTTTGAAAACTTCAGGTTTTTTTTGCCGAGTATTTCCACAAAAAATAGTCGTTTTTCAATGGAAGCAATTCAAAATTAAGTTTACAGGCAGGCAGAGAGGTGAAGGCGTTGAAGTGCTATCAATATTTACTGCGTGCGTGTGTTCGAAACCCAGCCCTGTCCAGTAAGTTTTTGAAAACACCTGAACTTATTTCTGTAGGCACAACAACTGATGTTTACCTAAATTGATAATTACTCACCGCAAAAATTACCAGATCACAAAATTTTGGAGACAAAATTGGCTCGCAGACTATTGGAATTTGTCTAAACAAAATAGTCAAGCAATTAAACGTTAAAAATTTTGAGATGCTCCGTTAAAAAAGATGCTCCGTTTCAAATATAATGTTTTTTTTGGCTCAAAACAAACAAACCTATCAAATCAAGTCATTGTTCAATCAAAAATAGACTTGACACTTTGTATTTGAAATGTAATGACGATTATAGCACTATAGTCCTAGAACAGGACTAGTTCAAATCATTTTTAGCGCAAATCGTTTCGCTGAAATTTCAAGTTTTTGAAAGCAACCTGTTACAGCTTTCAAAATATCAAAAGAAGCGAACTAAAAAATTAAGGAAAACCTAATTTTGAATCGATTCCATTGAAAAAACGATAATTTTTTGTAAAAAAAACTGAGCCAAAAAAAAACAACCTGAATTTTTTCAAAATTCCATTGCCTGTATAGTTCCAATAAAACATTGGCCAACCGACTTTCTTCCTGAACAAACCTAAAATTTTCAACGTTTAATTGCTTGACTAGTCTGATTAGACTAGTTTTCAAAAACTTACTGGACAGGGCTGGGTTTCGAACACACGCACGCAGTAAATATTGATAGAAATTCAATGCCTTCACCTCTCGGCCTGCCTGTAAATTTAATTTTGAATTGCTTCCATTGAAAAACGATCATTTTTTGTGGAAATACTCGACGAAAAAAAACCTGAAGTTTTCAAAACTCCATTGCTTGAAAGGCTTCAATAGAAAAATGTATAACATTGGCCAACCGACTTTCTTCATGAACAAACTTAAAATTTTTTAACGTTTATTTGCTTGACTAGTCTGCTTAGACTAATTTCAAAAAATTGAGAGCCGATTCCAGCTCTAGAACTTTATGATCTGGAAAATTTCGTGGTGAGTTATTAACAAATTAGGTAAAAATTAGTTGTTGTGCTTACCGAGTTCAGTTCAGGTGTTTTTAAAAACTAATAGACAGAGATGGCATTCGAACCCACGCCCGCAGTACTTATTGGATTGGCAGTCCAACACCTAAACTACTCGGCCATCTTGTCTGACCACAGGTCAATCATTGGTAAATTGAATCAAACCAATAAAACGTTGAAGCACATTTGCTGTGCTTCAAATAGCATGTTTTTTAAATCAAAATAATAAAACCTATCAAATCAAGCCATTGTTCGATCAAAAACAGACTTGAGGTCTTTTTATAACAACTGTAATGACAAAGTAAGCACTCTAGTCTTAGAACAGGACTAGTTCAAATCTGTTTATATACAAATTCTTTTGGCAAAAGTTTGAACCTTTTCTAAGCAACCTATAAAGGCTTTCGAACTATCAAACGAAGCGAAAAAAACCTAGGGAAAATTTAATTTTGAATTGCTTCCTTTGAAAAACGTATTTTGTGGAAAAGCATGACCAAAAAAAATAACCTGAAAAGTTTTCAAATTTCCATTGCTTGAATGTTTTCAAAAGAAAAACGAATAACATTGGCCAACCGATTTTGTTCATGAACAAACTTAAAATTTTTCAACATTTAATTGCTTGACTACTCTGCTTGGACGAATTCCAAAAGATTGCGACCCGATTCTATCTCTACAACTTTGTGATCTGGTAAATTCTCGGTGAGGTATTATCAATTGATGTATCAAATGATGTTGTGCTCACCGAATTCAGTTCAAGTGTTTTTAAAAACTAATCGACAAAGCTGCAATTTGCACCGACGCACAAAGAACGTATTAGATAAGCAGTCAATCCATCGCCTAAACCATTCGACCACCATGTCTGCAGTGAACTCATTCGTTGGTAAATTGAATCGAACATAAGAAATTTGCTATGCTTCAAATAGAATATTTTTTTGCTCAAAATAATAAAAGCTATCAAATCAAGCCATCGTTCGATCAAAAATAGTTTTGAAGATTTTGTAATCAAATTGTATTGACGAAGTAAGCATTCTAGTCTTGAAACATGACTAGTTCAAATCGTTTTATAGACCAAATCGTATCGTCAATTTTTGCGAAACGAAGTTTTTCTAAGCAACCTGTTAGAGCTTTCAAACTATCATACAAAGCGAATTGAAAATTTAAGGAAATTTAGTTTTGTCTTCCTTCCATTGAAAAACGATAGTTTTTTGTGGAAAAGCTGGACCAAAAAAGCAACCTGAATTTTTTTCAAAATTCCATTATTTGATTGTTTTCGATAGAAAAACGTATAACAATGGTCATCCGATTTTTTTCACGAAAAAAGTTAAATCTTTTCAACGTTTCCTTGCTTGACTAAACTGCCTAGACAAATTTCAAAAAATGGTGAGCCGATTCTTCTTCTAATACCTTGTGATCTGACAAACTTCTCGGTATGTTACTAACAAAATTTGGTATAAATCAGTTTTTGTGCTTACTGAATTCTGTTCAGGTGTTTTCGAAAACTAATTGTCAGACATGGGATTCGCACCCAGGAACGCAGAGCGTATTGGATAAGCAGTTTAAAGCCTTAACAAATCGGCCAATTTAGTACCAGAGGTCATTCGCTGGTAAATTGAATCGAATCAATAAAAACTTGAAGCAAAAATGCTATGCTTCAAATAGAATATTGTTTCGTTCAAAATAATAAAAACTATCAAAGCAAGCCATTGCTCGATCGAGAATAGAATTGACATCTTTGTTTAAACACTGGAAAGACGAGGTAAGCACTCTAGTTTCAGAACAGGACAAGATCAAAGCTTTTTATAGACCAATTCATTTCACTGAAAATTCAAGTTTTTCTAAGCAACCTGTTAGAGCTTTCAAACAATGAAACGAAGCGAAACAAAAATTTAGGAAAAACCTATTTTCGAAATTCTCCCACTGAAAAAAGGTAATTTTCTTGCTGAAAACTTGGGCCACAAAACACTAACCTGCAGTTTTTCAAAATACTTTTGCTTCAATGGTTTCCATAAAACAACGTATATATCTAGCCATCCGAATTGCTTCAAGAAGAATTCTGAATGATTGAAAAGTTGGTTGCTTGCCAAGTCTGCTAATTTTGGCGAGTCAATTTGTTCTCTTAGTTTTTGTGATCTGACAACTGTTTCGGTGAGTTATTATTAATTGAGGTAAACATAAGTTGTTGTGCTCACCGAATTCACTTCAGGTGTTTTTAAAAATTAATCGACAGAGCTGGGATTCGAACTCACACATACAGAACGTATTAAATTTGCAGTCTATCCATCGCCTAAACCACTCGACCACCCCCGTCTGCACTGAACTCATTCGTTGGTAAATTGAATCGAACAATAAAAATTTGAAGCAAAGATATGCTATGCTTCAAATAGAATAATTTTTTGCTCAAAAAAAAAAAGCTATCAAATCAAGCCATCGTTCGATCAAAAATAGTTTTGAAGTTTTTGGTAAATAAATTGTATTGACGAAGTAAATATTCTAATTCTGAAATAGGACTAGTTTAATTCGTTTTATAGAGCAAATCCTCTCACCAATTTTTTAAGTTTTCTAAGCAACCTGTTAGAGCTTTCAAAGTATCAAACAAAGCGAATTGAAAATTTAAGGGAAATTTAATTTTGTCTTCCTTTCATTGAAAAACGATAGTTTTTTGTGGAAAAGCTGGACCAAAAAAGCAACCTGAAATTTTTCAAAATTCCATTATTTGATTGTTTTCGATAGAAAAACCTATAACAATGGTCATCCAATTTTCTTCATGAAAAATTTTAAAGCTTTTCGACGTTTCCTTGCTTGACTAAACTCCTTAGATAAATTTTAAAAAATGATGAGCCAATTTTTTTTCTAATGCCTTGAGGTCTGACAAATTTCTTGGCATGATATTAACAAAATTTGGTAAAAATCAGTTTTTGTGCTTACTGAACTCTGTTCAGGTGTTTTCGAAAACTAATTGTCAGAGATGGGATTCGCACACAGGAGCGCAGAGCGTATTGCATAAGAAGTTTAATGCCTTAACAAATTGGCCAATTTAATACCAGAGGTAAAATGAATCGAACCAATAGAAATTTGAAGCAAAGATGCTATGCTTCAAATAGAATTTTGTTTTGTTCAAAATAATGAAAACTATCAAAGCAAGCCATTGCTCGATCGAAAATAGAATTGACATCTTTGTATAAAAACTGGAAAGACGAAGTAAGCACTCTAGTTTCAGAACAGAACAAGTTCAAAGGGTTTTATAGACCAATTCATTTCACTGAAATTTCACGTTTTTCTAAGCAACCTGTTAGAGCTTTCAAACAATGAAACGAAGCGAAACAAAAATTTAGAAAAAACCTATTTTCGAAATTCTCCCATTGAAAAAAGATTGTTTTGTTGCTGAAAACTTGGGCCGCAAAACTAACCTGCAGTTTTTCAAAATTCTTTTGCTTCAATGGTTCCATAAAAAAACCTATATTTTAGCCATCCGAAATGCTTCAAGAAGAATTCTGAATGATTCAAAATTTGGTTGCTGACCAAGTCTGCTAATTTTGGCGAGTCAATGTATTCTCTTAGTTTTTGTGATCTGACAACTTTTTCGATGAGTTTTTAACAAACTTAGGTAAACAATCAGTTTTTAGGCTTACCGAATTCAGTTTTAAGAACGAATCGGCACAGATGGTACTCGATACCAGGCACGCAGACCGTTTTGAATTAGCAGTCCAATGCCATTATCTTTTGGCCACCCTGTCTGACCATAGGTCAGCCATTGGTAAATTGAAAAGAACCAAAAAAAAATTTGCAGCAAAGTTTGAAATTTCGAAACAATTGTGAAGCACTCTACTTTTAGTACAGTTTTAGTTCAAATTGTTTTATTTACCAACTCGTTTCGCAAAAATTTCTTGTTTTTCTAAGCAATCCAGTACAGCTTCGAAACTATGAAACTATGCAAAACAAAATTTTAAAAAATTTCAACATGAGTTACTTCAATAGGAGGTAGTTTTTTTGCAGAAAATCTCGGCCAAAAAAGTAAAATTAATCTTTTCAAAGTTTTTTTTGCTTGGAGGGTTTGTTTCAAGATAAAAACTGGTTTGTTTCTCAGACAAATTTCAATTGGTTGAATTCCATTTTTTGCTGTGAAATTTTGTGATCTGTAAACTTTTTTGTTTAGTTGTTAACAAAGTTAAGTAAATATCAGTTTTTTTGGGTACCTACTTCAGCTCAGGTGTTTTAAAAAAACTAATCGACAGGGATGGTATTCAAACCCACACACGCAGAACATATTGGATTAGCATTTCAATGCCTTAACCTCTCCGCCAACCTGTAAGACCTGAATTCATACATTGGTAAATGTAATCGAACCAATAAAAGATTTAAGCAAAGATGCTTTTCTTCAAATAGAATAATTTTTTTGCTCAAAACAATGAAACATATCAAATCATACCAAAATTGTGCATTATTTGACTTGATGTCTATGAATTTAACCTGGAAGGCTGAAGTAGGTACTCTAAATTTAGAACAGTACTCATTTCAGAACGTTTCATAGACCAAATCAGTTTGCTAAAACTTCATTTTTCTGAGCGAACTTTGAAACTATGAAAGGAATCGAAACAAAAATATAAGAAAAACTTCAATTTTAATTGCTTCCATAGAAAACCGATAATTTTTTTGCGGTAAAGCTCGGCCAAAAATGTAACCTCAAGTTTTTTGAAATTCCATTGATTGATTAGTTTCAATTGAAAAACGTATAATATTGGCCAACCGACTTTCTTCTTGAAACAACTTGTTGTTTTTCAAACTTTGGTTGATTGACTAGTTTGCTTAGACAAACTTCAATTGTTTGCATGCCGAATTGTTCTCAAAAAATTTTGATTTAAAAATTATTTAGTGAGTTATAAACATATTTAGGTAGAAATCACTTTTTGTGCTCACCGAGTTCAGTTGATGTTTTTAAAAAATTATTCGAAAGAGATGTGATTCAGAGCCACGCACTCGGACCATATTGGAGTTATATTCCAACGGCGTAACCACTCGGCCACCCTGTCTGAAGGCAATCATTGATTAGGTGAATCGAACCCAAAAAAAATGAAGCAAAGTTGCTTCGCTTCAGATAGAATAATTATTAGCTCAGAACAAAAAAACGTATCAAATCAAGCCATTGTTCGATCAAACTAGACTTGACGTTGGGTATATGAAATGTATTGATGAAATAAGCTTACTAGTCTTAGAACAGGGCTAGTGCTAATCTTTTCATAGACCAAATCGTTTCGATAAAAAGTCCAGTTTTTCGCAGCCACCTGTTAGAGGTTTGAAACTATCAAACGATGCGAAACGAAAAATTAAGGAAAACCTATTTCTATATTGCTTCCGCTGAAAAACGCTTTGTGGAAAAACTCGGCCAAAAAAGTAACCTGAAGTTTTTCAAATTTCCATACCTTGAATGGTTTCAACAGAAAAACGTACAACATTGGCCATCCGATTTTCTTCATGAACAAACTTAAAATTCTTCAACATTTGGTTGCTTGACTACTCTGCTTAGACAAAACTCGCAGACTCGGTTTGTTTCAATAAAAAACGGAAAAAAATTAGCCATTTGATTTGCTTGTTGAAATAAATTTTTCTAAGTTTGCTTGCGTGATTAGTCTGCTCTGACAAATTTCAAATGGTTGCATTTCAATTTGTGCTGTGAAATTTTGTGATCTGTAAACTTTTTTGGTGAATTGTTAACAAAATTAGGTAAATATCAGTTTTTGTGGGTACCTACTTCAGCTCAAGTGTTTTAGAAAACTAATCGACAGGGATGGTATTCAAACCCACGCACGCAGAACATATTGGATTAGCATTTCAATGCCTTAACCTCTCCGCAAACCTGTAAGACCTGAATTCAAACATTGGTAAATCGAATCGAACCATTAAAAATTTAAGCAAAGATGCTTTTCTTCAAATAGAATAATTTTTTGCTCAAAACAATGAAACCTATCAACTCTTACCAAAATTGTGCATTATTTGACTTGATGTCTATGAATTTAACCTGGAAGGCTGAAGTAAGTACTCTAATTTTAGAACAGTACTCATTTCAGAACGTTTCATAGACCAAATCAGTTCGCTAAAACTTCATGTTTTTCTGAGCGAACTTTGAAACTATGAAAGGAATCGAAACAAAAATATAAGAAAAACTTCAATTTTAATTGCTTCCCTAGAAAACCGATAATTTTTTTGCGGTAAAGCTCGGCCAAAAACGTAACCTCAAGTTTTTTGAAATTCCATTGATTGATTAGTTTCAATTGAAAAACGTATAATATTGGCCAACCGACTTTCTTCTTGAAACAACTTGTTGTTTTTCAAACTTTGGTTGATTGACTAGTTTGCTTAGACAAACTTCAATTGTTTGCATGCCGAATTGTTCTCAAAAAATTTTGATTTAAAAATTATTTAGTGAGTTATAAACATATTTAGGTAGAAATCACTTTTTGTGCTCACCGAGTTCAGTTGATGTTTTTAAAAAATTATTCGTAAGAGATGTGATTCAGAGCCACGCACTCGGACCATATTGGAGTTATATTCCAACGGCGTAACCACTCGGCCACCCTGTCTGAAGGCAATCATTGATTAGGTGAATCGAACCCAAAAAAATGAAGCAAAGTTGCTTCGCTTCAGATAAAATAATTATTAGCTCAGAACAAAAAAAACTTATCAAATCAAGCCATTGTTCGATCAAACTAGACTTGACGTTGGGTATATGAAATGTATTGATGAAATAAGCTTACTAGTCTTAGAACAGGGCTAGTGCTAATCTTTTCATAGACCAAATCGTTTCGCTAAAAAGTCCAGTTTTTCGCAGCCACCTGTTAGAGGTTTGAAACTATCAAACGATGCGAAACAAAAAATTAAGGAAAACCTATTTCTATATTGCTTCCGCTGAAAAACGCTTTGTGGAAAAACTCGGCCAAAAACGTAACCTGAAGTTTTTCAAAATTCCATACTTTGAATGGTTTCAACAGAAAAACGTACAACATTGGCCATCCGATTTTCTTCATTTACAAACTTAAAATTCTTCAACATTTGGTTGCTTGACTACTCTGCTGAGACAAAACTCGCAGACTCGGTTTGTTTCAATAAAAAAACGGAAAAAAATTGGCCATTTGATTTGCTTGTTGAATTAAATTTTTCTAAGTTTGCTTGCGTGATTAGTCTGCTCAGACAAATTTCAAATGGTTGCATTCCAATTTGTGCTGTGAAGTTTTGTGATCTGTAAACTTTTTTGGTTAGTTGTTAACAAAATTAGGTAAATATCAGTTTTTGTGGGTACCTACTTCAGCTCAGGTGTTTTAGAAAACTAATCGACAGGGATGGTATTCAAACCCATGGACGCAGAACATATTGGATTAGCATTTCAATGCCTTAACCTCTCCGCCAACCTGTAAGACCTGAATTCAAACATTGGTAAATCCAATCGAACCATTAAAAATTTTAAGCAAAGATGCTTTTCTTCAAATAGAATAATTTTTTTGCTCAAAACAATGAAACCTATCAACTCTTACCAAAATTGTGCATTATTTGACTTGATGTCTATGAATTTAACCTGGAAGGCTGAAGTAAGTACTCTAATTTTAGAACAGTACTCATTTCAGAACGTTTCATAGACCAAATCAGTTCGCTAAAACTTCATGTTTTTCTGAGCGAACTTTGAAACTATCAAAGGAATCGAAACAAAAATATAAGAAAAACTTCAATTTTAATTGCTTCCATAGAAAACCGAAAATTTTTTTGCGGTAAAGCTCGGCCAAAAACGTAACCTCAAGTTTTCTGAAATTCCATTGATTGATTAGTTTCAATTGAAAAACGTATAACATTGGCCAACCGACTTCCTTCTTGAAACAGCTTGTTGTTTTTCAAACTTTGGTTGATTGACTAGTTTGCTTAGACAAACTTCAATTGTTTGCATGCCAAATTGTTCTCAAAAAATTTTGATTTAAAATTTATTTAGTGAGTTATAAACAGATTTAGGTAGAGTTTTTCATGTTTTTCTGAGCGAGCTTTGTAACTATGAAAGGAATCGAAACAATCATATAGGAAAAATTTCAATTTTAATTGCTTCCATAGAAAACCGATAACTTTTTTGCGGGAAAGCTCGGCCAAAAACTTAACCTCAATGTATTTGAAAATTAATGATGAATTTAGCAATTTAGCCCTAGAACAGGGCTAGTTCAAATAGTTATTTGAACCAAATTGGGCAACAAGACAAAATTAGGTACCTTTTTTAGTCTTCCTAGACAAATTCGGTAAATATCAGTTTTGTGCTTACAGAATTCAGTTCAGACGTTTTAAAAAAATAATCGACGGGGATGGGATTCGGACCCACGCACGCACAACATGTTGAATATCACTTCAACCCCTTAACCCCTCGGGCAACCTGAAACACCAGAAGTCAATTTTGGTAAAATTAATCGAACCAATAAAAAATTAAAGCAAAGTTGCTTCGCTTCAAATAGAATAGTTTTTTTTCGCGCAAAACAAAAAACTTATCAAATCAAGCCATTGTTCGATCAAAAATAGACTTTACGTCTGTGTATAGAAAAAATAACAACGAAATGAGCACTCTAGTCTTAGAACAGGACTAGGGCAAATCTTCTTAAAGACCAAATTATTTCGGTAAATTTAGAAGGTTTTTAAGCAACCTGTTAGAGCTTTAAAACTATCAAACGAAGCGAAACAAAAAATTGAGGAAAACCTAATTTTTATTGCTTCCGTTGAAAAACTCGGCCAAAAAAGTAACCTGAATTTTTTCAAAATCCATGCCTTAAATGTTTTCAATAGAAAAACGTATAACCTTGGCCAACCGATTTTCTTCATGAACAAACTTAAAAATTGTCTACGTTTGGTTGCTTGACTAGTCTGCTTAGATAAACTTCAAGGATTTTCGACCCGATCCTCTTCCAAACTTTCGTGATCTGACAAATTTTTGGGTGAGTTATTAACAAAATTAGGAAAATATCAGTTTTTGTGCTTACCGAATTCATTTCTTAGTGTTTTTAAAAACTAATCGACAGGGATGGGCTTCGGAACCACGCACGCAGAACATATTGAATAGCATTTCAACCATTTAACCTCTCGGGAACTTGTAGGACCAGAAGTGATTTTTTGGTAAAATAATTTGAACCAATAAAAATTAAGCAAAGTTGCTTCTCTTCAAATTGAACAATTTTTTTGCTCAAATTAGAAAAAAAACTTATCAAATCAAGCCATGTTCGATCGAAAATAAACTTGACGTCTGTGTATAGAAGATATGATGACGAAATAAGCACTCTAGACTTAGAACAGGTTTAGTGTAAATCTTTTTATAGACCAAATTGTTTCGCTTAAATTTCAAGTTTTTCTGAGCAACCTGTTAGAGCTTTGAAACTAACAAAAGAAGCAAAACAAAAAACTTATCAAATCAAGTTTTTTGTGGAAAAACGGCCAAAAAGTAACCTGAAGTTTTTCAAAACTCCATGCCTTGAATGGTTTCAATAGAAAAACGTATAACATTGGTCATCCGATTTTCTTCATGAACAATCTAAAAATTTGTCTACGTTTTTTTAATTGACTAGTCTGCTTAGACGAACTTCAAGGGTTTGCGAGCCAATTCTTACTTCAAAATTTTGTGATCTGACAAATTTTTTGGTGAGTTTTTTTAAAAATTTGGGTGAACATCATTTTTTTGGTCTACCGAATTCAGTTCAGGTGCTTTTAAAAAATTACTGGACAGGAATGGGTTTCGAAACCACACACGCAGAACATATTGGAAAGCACTTCAACCCCTTAACCCCTCGGGCAACTTGGAAGACCAGAAGTCAATTTTCGATAAAATGACTCGAACCAAAAAAAAGAAAGCAAAGCTGCTTCGCTTCAAATAGAATAGTTTTTTTTGCTCAAAACAAAAAAACGTATCAAATCAAGCCATTGTTCGATGAAAAGTAGACTTGACGTCTGTGTGTAGAAAATAAAATGACAAAATAAGCACTCTTGTCTTAGAACATGACTAGTGCAAATCTTCTTATAGACCAAACTGTTTCGCTAAAATTTCAAGTTTTTCTAAGCACCCTGTTAGAGCTTTGAAACTATCAAACGTAGCAAAACAAAAATTAAAGAAAACCTAATTTTTTTGCTTCTGTTGAAAAACGTTAGTTGTTTGTGGAAAAACTCGGCCAAAAAAGTAACCTGAAGCTTTTCAAAGTCCATGCCTTGAATGGTTTCAATAGAAAAACGTATAACCTTGGCCATCCGATTTTCTTCATGAACAATCTTAAAATTTTTCAAAGTTCGTTTGCTTGACTAAACTGCTTAGACAAACTTCATGGGTTTGCGAGCCGATTCCTACTTCAAAATTTTGTGATCTGAGAAATTTTTGGTAAAATGAATCGAACCAATAAAAGTTAAAGCAAATAGAATAGTTTTTTTTTGCTCAAAACAAAAAACTTATCAAATCAAGCCATTGTTCGATCAAAAAAAGACTTGAAGTCTGTGTATAGAAAAAATAACGACGAAATAAGCACTCTAGTCTTAGAACAAGGCTAGTGCAAATCTTCTTAAAGACCAAATCATTTCGCTAAATTTTCAAGGTTTTTTAAGCAACCTGTTAGAGCTTTAAAACTATCAAACGAAGCGAAACAAAAAGTTAGGGAAAACCTAATTTTTATTGCTTCCGTTGAAACACGATAACTTTTTGTCGAAAAACTCGGCCAAAAAAGTAATCTGAATTTTTTCAAATTTCCATGCCCTAAATGGTTTCAATAGAAAAACGTTCAACCTTGGCCATCCGTATTTATTCATGAACAAACTTAAAAATTTTCAACGTTTGGTTGCTTGACTAGTCCGCTTAGACGAACTTCAAAGATTTTCGAGCCGATCCTCTTCCAATTTTTCGTGATCTGACAAATTTTTGGGTGAATTATTAACAAAATTAGGAAATTATCAGTTTTTGTGCTTACCGAATTCATTTCAGGTGTTTTTAAAAACTAATCGACAGGGATGGGCTTCGGAACCACGCACGCAGAACATATTGAATAGGATTTCCACCCCTTAGCCTCTCGGGAAACTTGTAGGACCAGAAGTCATTTTTGGTAAAATGAATTGAACCAATAAAAAACTAAGCAAAGTTGATTCGCTTCAAAATGAATAATTAATTTGCTCAAATTAGAAAAAAACTTATCAAATCAAGCCATTGTTCGATCGAAAAAAAACTTGACGTTTGTTTATAGAAGATATAATGACGAAATAAGCATTCTAGTCTTAGAACAGGACTAGTGTAAATCTTTTTATAGACCAAATTGTTTCGCTTGAATTTCAAATTTTTCTGAGCAACCTGTTATAGCTTTGAAACTATCAAACGAAGCAAAACAAAAATTAGGGGAAACCTGATATTTTGAATTGCATCCAAAAAAAATGATAGTTTTTTGTGAAAAAAACGGCCAAAAAATTATCCTGAAGTTTTTCAAAACTCCATGCTTGAATGGTTTCAATAGAAAAACGTATAACATTGGCCATCCGATTTTCTTCATGAACAATCTTTAAAGTTTTCAACGCTTGTTTGATTGACAAGTCTGCTTAGACGAACTTCAAGGGTTTGCGAGCCGATTCTTAATTCAAAAATTTGTGATCTCACAAATTTTTTGGTGATTTTTTTTTACAAATTTAGGTGAACATCTTTTTTGTGCCTACCGAATTCAGTTCAGGTGTTTCTAAGAAATTACTGGACAGGAATGGGTTTCGAAACCACGCACGCAAAACATATTGGAAAGCACTTTTCAGTCAATTTTCGATAAAATGAATCGAACCAATAAAAAAAGAAAGCAAAAGTGCTTCGCTTCAAATAGAATAGTTTTTTTTTTGCTCAAAAAACAAAAAAACGTATCAAATCAAGCCATTGTTCGATGAAAAGTAGACTTGACGTCTGTGTGTAGAAAATATAATGACGAAATAAGCACTCTTGTCTGCGAACATGACTAGTGCAAATCTTCTTATAGACCAAACTGTTTCGCTAAAGTTTCAAGTTTTTCTAAGCACCCTGTTAGAGCTTTGAAACTATCAAACGTAGCGAAACAAAAATTAAGGAAAACCTATTTTTTTGCTTCCGTTGAAAAATGTTAGTTGTTTGTGGAAAAACTTGACCAAAAAAGTAACCTGAAGCTTTTCAAAGTCCATGCCTTGAATGGTTTCAATAGAAAAACGTATAACCTTGGCCATACGATTTTCTTCATGAACAAACTTTAACGTTTCCAACGTTTGCTTGCTTGACTTGTCTGCTTAGACGAACTTCAGTGGTTTGCAAGCCAATTTTTTAATCAACTTTTTGTGATCTGTCAAATTTTTGGGTGAGTTATTAACAAAATTAGGTAAATATCAGTTTTTGTGCTCACCGAATTCAGTTCAAGTGTTTTTAAAACTAATCGACAGGAACGGGGTTCGGACCCACGCACGCAGAACATATTGATTAGCACTTCAATCCCTTAATCTCTCGGGAAACCTATAAGACCAGAAGTAGTTTTTTGGTAAAATGTATTGAACCAAAAAAAAAAGGAAAATTGCTTCGCTTCAAATTGAATAACTTTTTTGCTCAAAACAACAAAACTTATCAAATCAAGCCATTGTTAGATCGAAAATAAACTTGACGTCTGTGTATAAAAAATATAATGACGAAATAAGCACTCTAGTCGTAGAACAGGACTAGTGCAAATCTCTTTATAGACCAAGTCGTTTCGCTAAAATTTCAAGTTTTTCTGAGCAACCTGTTAGAGCTTTGAAACTATCAAACAAAGCAGAACAAAAAAATAAGGGAAACCTGATTTTGAATTGCTTCCAATGAAAAACGATAGTTTTTTATGGAAAAACGGTCATAAAAGTAACCTGAAGTTTTTCAAATTTCCATGCCTTCAATGGTTTCAATAGAAAAACGTATAACATTGGCCATCCGATTTTCTTTATGAACAAACTGAAATTTTTCAACGTTTACTTGCTTGAATAATCTGCTTAGATGAATTCCAATAGTTTGCGAGCTAATTTTTTGTGATCTGACAAATTTTTGGTGAGTTATTAAGAAAATTAGGTAAATATCAGTTTTTGTGCTTACCGAACAGTGTTCATTGTTTTTAAAAACTAATCGATAGGGATGAATTTTGAACCCAAGCACGCAGAACATATTGATTAACACTCGCGGCCAGCCTGTACGACCAGAGTGCAATCATTGGAAAATTGAATCGAACCAATAAAAAATTTAAGCAAATCAAGCCATTGCTCGATCAAAAACGGAATGGATGTCTGTGTATATAAAGTGTAATGACAAAGTTAGCACACTAGTCTAAGAACAGGACTGGTGGAAATTTTTTTTTAGACCGAATCGTTTTGCTAACACTTCCAATTTTTCTAAGCAACCTGTTAGAGCTTTGAAACTATCAACCGATGCGAAACAAAAAAATAAGGAAAACCTAACTTTATATTGCTTCCGTTGTGAAACGATAGTTGTTCGTGGAAAAACTGGCCAAAAAAGTAATCTCAAGTTTTTCAAAAATCCGTGCCTCGAATGGTTTTATTAGCAAAACGTATTACATTGGCCATCCAATTTTTTTCATGAACAAACTTGAAATTTTTCAACGTTTGGTTGCTTAACTATTCAGCTTAGACGAACTTCAATATTTTGCGTGCCGATTCTTTCGCCAATTTTTTGTGAACTGACAAGTTTTCTGGTGAGTTACTAACAAAATTAGGTAAACATCAGTTTTTGTGCCTACCGAACTCGGTTCAGGTGTTCATAAAAAAAGTACTCGTCATGGATGAGCTTCGAACTCACGCACGCAGAGCATATTGATTAACAGTTCACCGCCTTCACCTCGCGGCCAGCCTGTATGATCAGAGGTCAATCATTGGTAAATTGAAGCGAACCAATAAAAAATTAAAGCAATTCAAGCCATTGCTCGTTAAAAAAACGGACTTGATGTCTGTGTATAAAAAAGTAATGACGAAGTAAGCACACTAGTCTTAGAAAGGAATGGTGGAGTTATTTTTATAGACCGAATCGTTTTGCTAAAATTTCCAATTTTTCTAAGCAATGTGTTAGAGTTTTGAAACTATCAACCGATGCGAAACAAAAAATTAAGGAAAAACTAACTTTATATTGCTTCCGTTGTGAAACGATAGTTGTATGAGGAAAAACTAGGCCAAAAAAGTAACCTCAAGTTTTTCAAAAGTTCGTGCCTTGAATGGTTTTATTGGCAAATGTATTACATTGGCCGTCCAATTTTTTTCAACAACAAACTTGAAATTTTTCTATGTTTGGTTGCTTGACTAATCTGCTTAGACGAACTTCAATGTTTTGCGTGCCGATTCTTTCTCCAATTTTTTGTGACCTGACAAGTTTTTTGGTGAGTTATTAACAAAATTAGATAAACATTAGTTTTTGTGCCTACCGAATTCAGTTCAGGTGTTTGTAAAAAATTACCGGACAGAGATGGGTTACAAACGCACGCACGCAGAACAAAATGAATAGCACTTCAAAGCCTTCACCTCGCGGCCAGCTTGTAAGACCAGAGAGCAATCATAAGTATCGATTAAATGTTTAGCTTAAAACAAAAAACGTATCAAATCAAGCTATTGTTCGATCAAAAATAGACTTGACGTCTGTGTATATAAAATGTAATGACGAAATAAGCTCTCTAGTCTTAGTACAGGACTAGTGCAGATATTTTTCTAGACCAAATGAATTCGCTAACCTTTCCAGTTTTTCTAAGCAACCTGTTAGAGCTTTGAAACTATCAAACGATGCGAAGCAAAAATTTAGGGAAAGCCGAATTTTTGTTGCTTCCGTTGAGAAACAATAGTTGTTTGTGGAAAAACTCAGCCAAAAAAGTAACTTCAATTTTTACAAAAATCCATGTCTTGAATGGTTTCAATAGAAAAATGTATACCATTGGCCATCTGAGTTTCTTAATGAATAAACTTGAAAACTTTCAACGTTTGGTTGCTTGACTAGTCTGCTTAGACGAACTTCAATGTTTTGCGTGCCGATTGTTTCTCCATTTTTTTGTGACCTGACAATTTTTTTGGTGAGTTATTAACAAAATTAGATAAACATCAGTTTTTGTGCCTACCGAATTCAGTTCAGGTGTTTGTAAAAAATTACCGAACAGGGATGGGTTACAAACCCACGCACGCAGAACGAAACGAATAGCACTTCAAAGCCTTCACCTCGCGGCCAGCTTGTAAGACCAGAGAGCAATCATAAGTATCGAATAAATGTTTAGCTTAAAACAAAAAATGTATCAAAACAAGATATTGTTCGATCAAAAATAGACTTGAAGTCTGTGTATATAATATGTAATGACGAAATAAGCTCTCTGGTCTTAGTACAGGACTAGTGCAGATATTTTTATAGACCAAATTGTTTCGCTAACATTTCCAGTTTTTCTAAGCAACCTGTTAGAGCTTTGAAACTATCAAACGATGCGAAGCAAAAAATTAAGGAAAACCATATTTTTCATTGCTTCCGTTGAGAAATGATTGTTGTTTGTGGAAAAGCTCAGCCAAAAGCATAACCTCAATTTTTTCAAAAATCCAAGCCTTGAATGTCTTCAATAGAAAAACGTATAACATTGGCCATCCGAGTTCTTAATGAACAAACTTGAAATTTTTCAACGTTTGTTTGCTTGACTAGTCTGTTTAGACTAACTTCAATGTTTTGCGTGCCGATTCTTTCTCCAATTTTTTGTGACCTGACGAGTTTTTTGGTGAGGTTTTATCAAATTAGGTAAACATCAGTTTTTGTGCCTACCGAATTCTGTTCAGGTGTTGTAAGAAAATACTCGACAGGGATGAGTTTCGAACCCACGCACGAAGAACAAATGGAATAACCCTTCACCGACTTCACTTCGCGGCCAGCCTGAAATACCAGAAATCAATCATTGGTGAATTGAATCGAACCAATAAAAAAATAAAGAAATCAAGCCATTGCTCGATCAAAAACGGACTTCATGTCTGTGTATATAAAATGTGATGACGAAGTTAGTACACTAGTCTTAGAATAGGACTGGTGCAAATCTTTTTATAGACCAAATCGTTTCGCTAAAATTTCAAGCTCTCCAAGCAATCTGTTACAGCTTTCAAATTATCAAACGAAGCGAAACAAAAAAAAAGAGGAAACTTTAAATTGAATTGCTTCCGTTGGAAAACAATTGCTTTTTTTTGGAAAGCCTTAGCCCAAAAAGTAACCTAAATTTTTTCAAAAATCCATGCCTTGAAGGGTTTCAATAGAAAAACGTATAAAATTGGCCATCCGATTTTCTTCATGAACACATTCAAAGTTTTTCAACGTTTGGTTGCTTGACTAGTTTGCTTAAACGAACTTCATGGTTTGCGAGCCGATTCTTTCTCCCAGATTTTGTGAAATGACGAACTTTTTGTTGATTTATTTATCAGTTTTTGTGCCTACCGAATTCAGTTCGGGTGTTTTTACAAAATTACTGGACAGGGATGGGTTTCCAACCCACGCACGCAGAACATATTGAATAGCACTTCAATGCCTTAAACTCTCGGGCAGCTAGTAAGATCAGAGGTCAATCAATGGTAAAATGAATCGAACCAATAAAAATTGAAGCAAAGTTGCTTCGCTTCAAATAGAATAGTTCTTTTCAAAACATCAATACAAAAAAAACGTATCAAATCAAGCCAATGATCGAGCAAAAATAGACTTGACGTCTGGGTATACAAAATATAACGACAAAATAGGCACTCTAGCCGTAGAACAGGACTAGTGCAAATCTTTTTATAGAGCAAATCGTTTCGCTAAATTATCGCTGTTAGAGCTTTGAAACTATCAAACAAATCAAAACAAAAAAGGGAAACATATTTTTCATTTGCTTCCAATGCACGCACGCAGAACATATTGATTAACAATTCACCGCCTTCACCTCGCTGCCAGCCTGTAAGACCAGAGGTCAATCATTGGTAAATTGAATCGAACCAATAAAAAATTTAAAGCAATTCAAGCCATTGCTCGATCAAAATCGGACTTGATGTCTGTGTATATAAAATGTAATGAAGATGTTAGTACACTAGTCTTAGAACAGGACTGGTGGAAACCTTTTTGTAGACCGAATCGTTTTGCTAAAACTTCCCATTTTTTTCTAAGCAACCTGTTAGAGTTTTGAAACTATCAAACGGTGCGAAACAAAAAATTAATGAAAACCTAAATTTATAATGGTTCCGCTGAAAAAAGATAGTTGTTTGTGGAAAAACTGGCCCAAAAAAGTAACCTGAAGTTTTTCAAAACTCCATGCTTTGAATGGTTTTAATAGAAAAACGTAAAAAATTGGCCATCCGATTTTCTTCATGAACAAACTCCAACTTATTTCAATGTTTGCTTGACTAGTCATCTTAGACGAGCTCCAATGGTTTGCGAGCTAATTTTTTGTCCGAATTTTTGTATTCTGACAATTTTTTTGGTGAATTATTAATAAAATTAGGTAAACATCACTTTTGTGCCTACCAAATTCAGTTCAGGTGTGTATAAGAAATTAATGGACAGGGATGGGTTTCCAACCCATGCACGGAGAAATATTGAATATCACTTCAACTCCTTCACTTCTCGGGCAACCTGTATGACCAGAAGTCAATTTTTTGTAAAATGAATCAAACCCTTAAAAAATTAAAGCAAAGTTGCTTCGCTTCAAATAGAATAGCTTTTTTGCTCAAATTAAAAAAAGGTATGAAATCAAGCCATTGATCGATCAAAAAAGTTTTGACGTCTGTGTATAGAAAACATAATGACGAAATAAGCACTCTAGTTGTAGAACAGGACAGTTGCAAATATTTTTAAGATCAAATCGTTTCGCTAACATTTCAAGTTTTTCTAAGCAACCTGTCAGAGCTTTGAAACTATCAAACAAATCAAAACAAAAAATCAGAGAATTCTATTTTGAATTGCTTCCAATGAAAATCGATAGTTATTTGTGGAAAAACGCGGCCAAAAAACTAACCTGATTTTTTTCAAAACACCATGCCTTGAATGGTTTCAATAGAAAAACGTTTAACATTGGCCATCCAATTTTCTTCATGAACAAACTTAGTAGTAGAAGAGTGAGGGAGAATGGGGGCTAGTTGCTGAACCCCATGTATTAACATAGGCTAAAGAGTATCCGGTCAGCAACCTATGTTTTAAGATAGGGAATAGAGTTCCCAATGTATTAAGATGGGGAATAGGTTTCCCAATGTATTAAGATAGCAGGTTTCAGATGGTAAAGTTTCAGATGGTACGATGGTAAGTTTCAGAAAAAATTTTGGCGCCCGAATTTTTTGAATTCGGTTTTGCCAAAACTTGCGTTTCTTAGCTAGCTTCTACAGTTTAGATGTTTTCATTTTTGTTTTACAGGTTTGATTCAACGAGAAAACTATCTAAAACTATACTGAAACCTAACGAAACTTCGAGTAAAAAATAACATTTTTGGGGAATAAAGTTAAACTCAAAACATGAATTATATTAATCACTGCTTCGTATAATCAAATTACCACAAGTTTACAGTTAGTTAATCAATACTGAATTGAATGCTATTTCACTATCAGTTATTTACAAGTTCAAAGGTTTTGTGTAAATTCCGTCGTCCTGAACTTGTCTTTTAGGGTAAAAGTAGCTCAATCCCTTCTTTGTTTGCTCGTATGTAGCAACCATATGATTAATGGTTCTAAACCCTCTGTTTGTTGAATTCAAGTTGATTGCTTCATCGAGTACTTTTCTGTATTTTTCCATAGGATCATCAACGGATTCCTCTAGATTTCTTTTATTCAATCTTTACTGCTAAACTTTATCTTGTCTGATTTGTTGTCATAGCAACAACAAGTCTTGCTGCATGAACATAGCATCTCCGTACACCTAAATTCTTCTTTGAACAGACCAGGCTCTCGTTTATCATGCTTCTTGTGAACGCTACAACATGTTAGTGGAAAAATTCAATTTTGAATCTGCTCTAAATTAATCTCTACAAACTTTTTCTCTCAGTTTTTCTCAGTCACCTTCTTTCTCCGGACGCGTACAACCATACAAATTTTCCTCAGCAAATCTGGGTCCAATTTTAATTCCTCAAACTTATTTACATCACAAAACTTGCCGAAAAAATTGTAGTAAAGCTCAAGCATTCTCAGCTTTGCATACTGCAGAATGAAAAATCCGACTATTATGGGTTCTGTGTGCTCAATTGTTGACTTTAGTAACTCAATCTCGTACAAGTCTTTCTGAATAGTGTTCAACCGTTTGAAAAAGTGTTCATTAATTGTTTTGTGTGTTTTCTCATCATTCAAATACTTTGTGATCGTATGTCTCGATCTGTCCATTATCTGGTTACCGTAGGATGAATTACCTAAAAGCTTCATAGTCTCTGCAACAGCACCGGATAAAGGGTTCTCATCTCCTTTCCTTCTAGCACCAACAACTGATTGAACAAACTTGTTGAAGGATTTTTGACGAAGATACTGTACAAAATGATAAATTTTTGTACACTGTAAGCCATGCTTCATATGAAAAATGAAAAGAAGGGTAAGGATGGAAAAATTTTCTAGTTTGAAACTAGATGTTAGGATTCGCTGGGGATGCTTAAGAAGATCATTTTCAATGGCATAATTTTGCATAGATTCTCCAACGTAATTTCTTCCAACTTCAGTGTTTTTAAAAAAAGGAGGAAAATTAGAAAATTTTGCTTTCAGTTCAACTGGAACAACTAAGTCACACGGAATATAGCCATAAAGAGATCCATCTCTTGTTTTTCCCAATAAAGAATCAGTAGAGAGAGGTCTTTCGTAGGGAAAGTTGGATCGGATAAGATTCTTAATTTTTTCGTTCGTTTTGAAGTTTTGCCACCACTCACATTCCCACATCTCTTTGATTTTGTAATCTTCGTTGCGAATATACTCACGTCTCAAGTCATCCATCTTTCTCATTTTTTTCCTCTCTCAATATCTTTCTCGCTAAGTGAGGGACGATTCTCCTGGCAAGGAAAAAATGGTAATAGCATTCCATTGCTTCAAACACAGTTTTGAAGTGATCACAATATCCATCTACATTGAAACAGTCAATTTTCATTTGATTTCCAGATGTGTGGAAGCTCTCAATTCTGCATTCTGGTCTTGTTTCTTGGTAGTAAGACATCACCATGTTCTCAAAGCTTCGAGATCGGTTATGTCTAGCCTTGAATTTTTGCATATCGGAATCAAACTCCCATCTAAGGTACAATCATGTTGGCATGTCTTGACACATTGAATAGGGATAGAACTAACTGACATCAATTCCAACGGTTGATTTGCAGATATTTGATGAATCCCTGATAAAAGTTTCGTCCACAACAGCTTTTCGCGTAAACACAATTGATGGTCCACCCGTCATATCCTCTCTAATTTTCTGGCACAAATCCTTACCATTTTCGCAAAATGGGTAGAATTTTTCATTAATGATTTGTGCAGACAATTATTTGCTAGATTCGGAAAAGTACATCCAAGTTTTAACATATCAATTTCTTTCTGATGATAAAATTGAACTGTTTTTTTGCATTGCTTCAAGGGTTGGAACAACATCTTTGTTGTTGTATCACTGCAAAAAATCTTTAAATGTAGTCTTTCCATGTTTCTGCCAAATCTCCTGTAAATATTTGTAATTTTCCCATCCATTTGCAGGTACTGACCTCATTTGAAGTTTCTTTAGTACTTTCTGCTTATCAAGTCCACTTGACCTCAACTTTTGATAATCCTGAAAGTCTTTATCAAGAGGGTTGTTGTTTCTCAGTTTACTGAAAAAGGCTTCGTATGGAGGTAATTCTTCATTCTCGAGCTCGTTTGCACCGTCAAACCACTCATAAGGGAAAAACTGTTTTAACTCACTTGCTTTGTAGGCTTTAAGAAAGGAGCCTAGAGATGTTGCTCCACCCAAAAATTTCAGGATGTCGAGAAATTGTATGTCTCCAAACTGGAAAGACATGAAATCGTTAGCTTTTTTGATAACCATAGGTTCAGCTTCTTTATCATTGATTAAGTAGGGAATCAGATAGCTCTTGATCATGTTCAGATCATATCTTCCACTGTTAAACCCAAATATAGGTAAGATGTTAACAAACCTCTCCAGATTTTGTTTCAAATCAATCAGCTGATTCTTCTGCATTCTCAAAAACTGAGTTGATATATCAGTTTCCTCTGTATCTTCTCTAGAATTGTCTTCATATTCAAAACTTTCCTTTGAATGATTTCGAGATATTTTATTCAACTTTGTGCTCAACTTTGTGCTCTTTGTGCTCAATTGTTGACTTTAGTAACTCAATCTCGTACAAAACTCTCTGAACAGTGTTTAATCGTTTGAAGGGTGGTTCAATAATTGCTTTGTGTGTTTTCTCATCATTCAAGTACTTTGTGGTCGTATGTCTCGATCTGTCCATTATCCGGTAATCGTAGTATGAATTACCTAAAAGCTTCATAGTCTCTGCAACAACACCGGATAAAGGGTTCTCATCTCTTTCCCTTCTAGCATCAACAACTGATTGAACAAACTTGTTGAAGCATTTTTGAGAGAGATACTGTACAAAGCGGTAAACTTTTGTACACTGTAAGCCAAGCTCCATATGAAAATTGAAAAGAAGGGTAATGATGGAACATTTTTCTAGTTTGAAACTAGATATCAGCATTCGCTGGGAATGCTTAAGAAGATCATTTTCAATGGCATAATTTTGCATATATTCTCCAATGTAATTTCTTCCAACTTCGGTGTTTTTTTTGAAAAAAAGGAGGAAAATAAGAAATCTTTGCTTTCAGTTCAAGTGAAACAACTAAGTCACACGGAATATAGCCATAAAGAGATCCATCTCTTATTTTTCCCAATAAAGAATCATTAGAGAGAGGTCTTTTGTATGGAAAGTTGGATCGGATATGATTCTTAAATTTTTCGTTCGTTTTGAAGTTTTACCACCACTCACATTCCCACATCTCTTTGATTTTGTAATCTTTTTCGCGATTCCACTCACGTCTCAAGTCATCCATCTCTCTCATTTTTTCCTCTCTCAATATCTTTCTCGCTAAGTGAGGGACGAGTCTCCTGTGAAGGGCAAAACGATAATAGCATCTCAGTGCTTCAAACACAGTTTTGCAGTAATCGCAATATCAATCTACATTGAAACAGTCAATTTTTTTTTGATTTCCAGATGTGTGGAAGCTCTCAATTCTGCATTCTGACTTTGTTTCTTGGTAGTAAGACATCACCATATTCTCAAAGCTTCGAGATGGGTTATGTCCAGCCTTGAATTTTTGCATATCGGAATGAAACTCCCATCTTGTCTACATTCATGTTGGCATGTCTTGACACATTGAATAGGGATAGAACTGGCTTTCATAAATTCAAACGATTGATTTGCTGATTTTTGATGAATCCCTGATAAAAATTTTGTCCACAACAGCTTTTCGCGAAAACACAATTGATGGTCCATCCGTCATATCCTCTCTAATTTTCTGGCGCAAATCTCTATCAATTTTGCAAAATGGGTAGAATTTTTCATTATTTGATTTGTGCAGACAAATATTTGCTAGATTTGGAAGAGTACATCCAAGTTTTAACATATCATTTTCTTTCTGATGATAAAATTGAACCTTTTTTGCATTGCTTCAAGGGTTGGAACAACCTCTTTGTTGTTGTATCACTGCAAAAAATATGTTAATATTTGTAATTTTCCCATCCAGATGCGGGTACTGACTTGATTTGAAATTTTTTAGTACTTTCTGCTCATCAAGTCCACTTGACCTCAACTTTTGACAATCCTTAAAGTCTCTATCAAGAGGGTTGTTGTTTCTCAATTTACTGAAAAAGGCTTCGTATGGAGGTAATTCTTCATTCTCGAGCTTGTTCGCACTGTCAAACAACTCATAAGGGAAGAACTTTTTTTTATCTCACTTGCAACATCTCTCCAGAGATGTTGCTCTACCCAAAAATTTCATGATGTCGAGAACTTGTATGTCTCCAAACTTGAAAGATATGAAATCCCTAGCCTTTTTCATAACCATAGGTTCAGCTTCTTTATCATTGATTAAGAAGGGAATCAGTTAGCTCTTGATCAAGTTCAGATCTTATTTCCAACTGTTGAATCCAAATACAGGTAAAGTGTTAACAAACCTCTCCAGATTTTGTTTCAAATCAACCAGCTGATTTTTCTGCTTTCTTAAAAACTGAGTTGACATATCAGTTTCCTCTGTATCTTTTATACAATCGTCTTCATATTCAAAGTTTACAGTTGAATGATATCGATATCTTTCATTCAATCCTTGGAAAGTTTTGGACATCAGCTCATAACTACTCCGTCAACTTCTTGAAATTTAGTTCTCATTTCGAGTTTACTTTTCTCAGCCAAAAGTCCGATGATTACAAAATCGATAATAAGCTTTTGCGGATCCTTGTTACGAAGAAAAATTGAAAAATTGGTTCATCTATCAGGTTCGAGGATATTGATACAGAACTTGGAACGTGTTTTCCAATCCAGGTTGTTGTTTGGGTAGGTTTCAGTTCATCTGATGAAACACATATCGACTCAAAATTGAAAATGGGTAGGTTGTTGAACAGTGTGTTATCTTTCGAAACTGGGATTTTGAAACCTTCCAATTTTTTAAATAGCGTTTCTCGGAGTGTATGTACATTGTTTGGCTAAATGTGTCGCACTATATCTTTACAAGTCATAAGATGTCTGTTGAAGTTTTCTGATCAGTTGAAGAGACAGTCACAGCTAGGACATCGGAAACACTTGAAGAAAGAATCAATATCATTTGTATGAATGATATGATTGTTGAATCTCAGCAATTTCACTGTTTTTTTGAGTTTTCCATTACTTCGCCTGGCTATTTCTCCATTATATTCTCCTTTTGAATATCAAAATCATAGATGAATAGGTTACGTTCAACTATTCCCTCTACAAGAGGTAAATCATTAATGGCAACTCCGCGAAGGGTATTCGGATTGTATCCAGATTTTGATATGAACTCTGTAAAAAATTGAGATGTATGAGCATCGAGGTTACTATGGCCATGCAAATACATTGTTAACGCACGGAAAAGACAAAGATGATCTTTGTATGGTTGTTTATCTTGGTCCGATAAAAGACAGTTTACTTGCGTATGTCGTAGTAAAGGTTCAGGCAAGACAGAGTCTGGACATATAATTGGGATGTTTCTCAGTAGTGCAGCAAAAATAGTAACTTTTGTGATCAATTTGAACCTCCAATTTGTGTTCTGACGTTCTTGAGTGCATTTCTCCACGATATCAAATTTTTCAACTTTTCCTGGATTCAAATCAAATCCCCTTTCGTACACAGTAAATACGGTTTTTCGAACAAAGTATGGTTTTCGTGTGCTTAATAATACCGATATTCTCCCGTTTCGACATTACGGAGAACAAATCCAAGAGCAATTTTGATTTTTGCAGCGGAATCCAGCTTGTTGAAGACTTCTTCAAGCTTCTCCTTGATAATCTTGGTATCTAACTTTGACATTTGAAACTTAAATACCTTATGACTCCCATTCTCCATCTCAGTGTCCACCAGGAAATGCTGACAAGCACTCAACTCATCTTTGAGTTTCTCTCCATCTTCCGCTTCCTCCTGCACAATCTTGTTCAAGTCTGCCACCGTATCACTTGGCTTTCGTTGTTTCGCCCCATGTTCTTTTCTCCGTTGTTGTTGGAGCGAGTAGTAACTCGGAAACTCTTTTTCGCAAGACGAGCTAACCGTTGATTGCTTGAAAGTTGTTGGAGCATGTTTTTTGGCCACATGATAGTTCGTTTCTTGTTGATTGTAAGTGAAATACCTACACTCTGAACAAGAAATAACTCCTCGCACGCAATTTTTACTATGTCGAGCCCCATCGAACCTCCTGTACTCTTTGTCACAGTCCTCACATGTCTTTTTCTCATTCCTGCTGAGTGAAGGCATTTGCAAAAAAAGTGGGAGATTTAGCTTGTAGCAGAATTGTATAAAATTACCTGGCATCTACAAAAATGGGAGGTTTAAAAAGTCCCAAAAAATTCGTTTGTTTATACTTACTTTGAATTGTTGAAAAAAAAGAAAATAGTTTCTAGTAGTTATACAAAGTATAGAGCGATTGCTTTTAACCTAAAAGAAAATCAGAATGAAGTGCGTTTTATTTACTTTTTCATAGAGAAAATCAACCAATCATAATTGAGTACTCTTTTTGTAACACTGTTGGTTGGAAATCAACCAATCAGAATCCAGCATTTTCTCAAAGAGAACTGTTGATTATTTTTAAAAAATCTTAATCTTTTTTTGAAAACATTTGAGCCTCCTCGAGTTACTTTACAAGAAAAAGGAAACATTTCCAACTGTTTTTCTTATTGATGAAATAGATGTTGACTCTTACTTTGTCATAGTTTTTTGGACGTTTTGAATGTACAAAATATAGTTATCCGACTAAGTAAAGGTCTTTTCAGAGAAACTTACTCAATCAAAGAGTTTACTTTTGATCCACATAATGCGTATCAAAGTTTTAATCTTACGGCTGAATAACACCTCACAAGGAAAGAAGTTTTGTTTATTCTCGAGAATATGAAATTAATCAAAAAGTCGTACGATAATATATCAAAAAATTTTTTATCCCCCATCCAATACACAATTTTGTAAAAAAAAAATCCCCGGCAATGTTATTTATTCCTTCATTTCTGTAAGGGTTTTTGAAGTTCAAAATCCTGCTTGATTCGGTTTGGAAATAAATTTCCAGAGGTTTGCTTTGAAAAATTCGTCAACTTTAGTTATCCTCCCAAATTTACATAAAAATTAAAGAACTTGACTATCTACTTAAAAATCAGCAATTTCTCATTGATTACATACAACAAATTCAATTATAGTTTGATGAAAAAAAATGCAGAGATGTTAATTTTTTTAACTTTCTTTCTTTTTTTACTTATATCAGCAATATTTCTTATTTTTACTGCAAACAACTTTTGGCCATTTATTTTTGCAATTGCTTTTGTGTATAATATTTTTTATTTGGATGATTTAAGTCCTGAAAATGGTCTTCTGATTGAATACGACAACCAGAACAAAAATGAACAGTTTTGTGATTGGAAAAGACAATACCCAAAATGGAGCTTTGTTTCTGATTGGACACGAATTTTATCCAAGAATGCCATAAAAGGAAGCTGAAATATGATTGAACACGACTACTATCCAAACAGGAAAATCAATTCTGATTGGTCAAACCCACACATTCGAGTTGAAGGTGCCCCTACCAACTAAGTAAAAATCATTTTATTTTCAACTTAACTACTGTCAACTACATCCTCTCTCAGCTCTAAATACCTTAACTTCAACTTATCTTCCGTCAGCTAGCCCTCTCTCAGCTCTTTCTTGTTTTTACTCTTTAACTCAGTTTTTGCTCAAAATTATCTTCTCAGTGCAAAACAGCAATCTCATGTACTCTGTAAAATTTTCGCCTGATCTAGTACAAATTCAAGCGCGAGAAACAGTCTCTGGATTTTTTTGGCACGAATGGACATCCCAATCCAAGTCTGGTACATGGTGGAAGTGATGGGAAGGGATTTCAACGAACATCATATGATGCAAGTTCCCATCAAAGAGAACCAACTTTTTAACAATGCAAATGATGGAGGAAGTTTCTGATCATGTGGGAATGAACTACCCCGAGATTCCTGACTCAAGATTTGTAGCTCAACGAGTCGACGACTTCCTCTTTCCGTGGGAAGAAGCAGGATCAGCCGAAAACCACGTCACAATAGATGAAGATGAGGGTTTCTCAGAAACAATGACGCCTCAAAACACTCCTCCACAAAAACCACCAGCAATGGAACCTCGTCCAGCTCTGCGTTCTATAGACAGCCCTTTGATTAAAAGTTTTTTTGAAATAATTGTTGTTTGGTTTTGACTTCGTTTTCTTTATTTAATTAATTTTCGCAATATCATTTCAATTTAAGAATAGCCGAGAGATTGAGAGTACCCCACTGAAAAACAATTAGAACTTAAGTTAGTGCTCCGAACTCGCATAAATGTTACAAAACTGGAATAATTTTTGCACACATATTCGGAAAAACACTAGCAAAATTGTACACGAAAAAAAATTTACCTAATGGTTTTTGCATCTTGTCAAACAACTCACACACTTTTAGCACTTTGAAGAAAAAATTGAAACAATTTTCGTATTTTTTCGGAAAAAGTGAAACAGTTTTTGCATTTGTAGGAAAAAAGTGAAACACTTTTCGCATCTTTTTTAAAAAAAGTGAAACACTTATCGCATCTTAACTGAAAAAGTTGAAACCTTTTTCAAATTTTATCGAAAAAAGTAGTACACTTTTCGCATTTTGTCGAAAAAAGTGAAACACTTTTCGCATTTGTAGGAAAAAAGTGAAACACTTTTCGCATCTTGTTTAAAAAAAATTGAAACACTTTTCGATTTTGTAGGAAAAAAATGAAAAACTTTTTGCATCTTGTTAAAAAAAGTGAAACACTTTTTGCTTCTTGCAAAAAAAGTTGAAACACTTTTCGCATTTTATGGAAAAAAAGCAAAAGACTTTCGCATTTTGTCGAAAAAAGTGAAACACTTTTCGCATCTTGTTAAAAAAAGTTAAACACTTTTCGCATCTTGTCAAAAAAGTTGAAACACTTGTTGCATTTTATCAAAAAAAGCAAAACACTTTTCGCATCTTGTTCAAAAAAATGAAACACTTTTTGCGTCTTTTCAAAAAACATTTGAAACACTTTTCGCCTTCTGTCGAAAAAATTGACACTTTTTGCATTTTCTCAAAAAAAAAAATTGAATACCTTTTACAACTTGTTAAAAAAATTCAAAATTTTTTTGCAACTTCTTGAAAATCAAAAAAAAAATATTTCATATTTCTTTCATTTTTTTCTTCTTCGAATTTTTTGGTACTTTCGTAACATATGAGAGAAAATAGATGGATTATCCAAAAGTTTTTTACTGAAAAATTGACATGATCACTATTTACAAATCCATAACCATCAAAAAAACAGTCAATTTTTTCTAACAAATCACGTTCAAATTTTGAGTTTTGTACTTTACGAACTCTTTCTAGAAAAGCTGAACCAGTAGTTTGTGTGGAAGCTAAATTCTGGTTAGAACATATTTAGTGACTTTTGATTTTTTTTCGTAACAGTCTTTTCTTTGCAACACTTGGCATTTTTTCTGCTCCTTTTCATTTCAAATTATGATGAACAGCTCGGTCAAGTTGATTAAAATTTTCGCCAGTTGATGAAAAAACATTCGAATAAAATCTGTATTTGTGCAGAGTGTAAAGACAATCGATAATTTGGCATGTAAAATAAAAATTACCCAATCGTTGTGAAATTTGATCGAAAGATGAACCAATCAGAAGTATGTGGAACTTACAATTTACCAAAGAACAGTAAGAATTGTGGGTAGAGACACAAAAATTATTGGTTACTATATATTTTTCGTAAAAAGCACTGGAAAAGGAAATAAATAGCGATTTTTTAACGACAAAAATCTGAATAAAAGCTGGGAAGAGCTTGACACATAGCTGCAGCCATCTGGAACGATGATTTTTGCTGATAGTTGTCGGTTTACATAGGAACACTAACACCGACAAAATTCCATTTATAGTTCTATCCTTTTACGGTAAAGTAAATGACTCATACTCTTTACTTCCAGTTTCAATTCATCTCAAAATCATTTCTCTCATTTCTCTTCATCTGATCAGTCTGTTCTCCTTTTGAAAATGTACTCAAGAAAAGATACTAGTCCCATTTATTTTGAATTCTCAAAAAATCAAACAAGAATTGGGAGTTTTGCTTGATCCCAAAAATCCTACGAGGAGAAAATTTAATTTGAACCCTGTTTTTAACTATTCAATAAAAATGAAGTGGAACAACTCGAAAAAAGACAGCAATTCTATTTTGGCGAAAAAGAAGGAGAAGCACTCCCGGCAATTAGAAATAATGTTATTGACGATGCTGAAAACCTTGGACTTTTTCCTATATTGGAACTCACTTCTGACAACTATGGATCAGGAGCTTGCCAACTGCAACAAAGTGTATGACATAGCAACTTACAGTAGAAGAATTACAATGTTAACAAACCTCCCTACCTTCAAATTCGACTGCTCACCGCAAAAGAGATTGAAGCAACGAAACAAGTCGCCTATATCATCTATACTTTGAACGATTTCAAAGAACTGTCCTAAATTTTGGGAGACTTTATGTTTGTTGAGAATTGTAATGCACATTAAATTGTGTTATTTTTTTTAGTTTTGTAATTTAATTATTCATCCTCAAAGTCTTTTTTCGGTTTGTATTGGTGTTGAACAGTTTGACTTTTTCATATTGTTCTTGACGAAAAGTCCCAAAAAATTTCACTAACAATTATAGAATCTCAAAATTTAAGATGAACCAATCATCTTAAATTTTTGGAAATCAATGGAAATCAATGAAAAAATAGTCAATCTTCACAACTACAAAGAGAAGAATATGATAAACTACTCGATATGCTTCGTTCATTACTAGATTATGTAGAGGCCTTAAAAAAATCTTGTATCATTATTGACGAATGCACTGTAGAAAATGAACGTACAGAAATTGAATGAAATTCTAAGAATTTTTGAGATTATTAAGCAAAATTTCTCAAGAAATAGAAAAATTAAAAATTTATTTCTTTGTACCTGTTTTGTTTTGTTTTGGACCCGGACACAAATTTTTAAAAAAACGGACCAAAAATTTCCTTTTGGAGGACTAACTGGATACGGAAATTCCTGTATGGATTAATTTTTTGCAAACTCCAAAAATTTTACACTACATGCATTTCTACATGACTCTGCTGGATATGTGAAATCTACTACGATAAGAGGTCCTGAGTATTGTAATGTTGAACCTAGTGTCCCCAGTTCATGCTTTCTTGGTCACGTGACTGGATTATTTTTCTGTTTGTAAGTTAAAATATACGCTTCATCAGTATTTGCATTGTTTGATAATCATTTTAACCTAAAAACTCCAGAGAAAACAGTTAACAGAATGAGTTTAGTTTGTTTTGGATATTAAATGTATTGAAAACAATATAGTGAAAGAGTTAGGAGTTTATAAGGATGGACAAACTGTAGGATATTCTTTTCTTCCTCCCAAAAAATTCAAATCAACATACCAATCTTCTTGGTTTACAAAGCATCTTCATGGAATCAACTGGAGCAGTGGTTACGAAAAATACACTGAACTTGAAAAAAAAATATTGAAAGATTTAGAAGCCACAGAAACGGAATTTTTTGCAAAAGCTTATAAAAAAGGCAATATTCTGTCAGAATTTTTGGAAACATATATTATTAATTTGGATTACTAGACTTGCCTTAAAGTTCAGTTTTTGATATCCAAAGATGAAGAATATGATTGGAGGTGTAGCCACTACCCATGTCGTCATGCCGAAACTCTTCACTGTGCAGAAAGAGAAGCATTTGCCCACGTAACATGGACTCGATGTTTTTTAGCAAGTTAAAAATTATAATAATCTAAATGTACATCCATTTTCAAACTTTAATTAATTTTTATTGTCAACTTTTTCTTTTTTGAGTTAAGATGTTCGATCAATGTGACAAGCCCGTAAGTTTGGGAAATTCTGTTTTTGATGAAGAAAATCATAAACGAAAATCATGGAAATTGTTTGGACGTACATGTAATAGATTTCTTTTAGTTTTTTTGTGCCAATTTTTTGTTAAAGTTTTGATGCTAGTATGTGCACTCGTTCGAATTATGTTATCCACAATATGTGAAGAAACAACATTTTGTGCAGCTATCTTATCAAGTACAGTCGGTTATATTCTACCTTCTCCAAAGCTATGAATAAAATTTTATCTCTCAAAGAACGAATTTTTTCCCCTAGTTGGACCAAGTGGATCTGGAAAATTTTATCTCATTTTTGATTGGTTTAAAATTGGTTTTTTCCAACAAGCTTTCGAAAATTTTTTAAATTTTTATCAACATTCTCAATATCTTTATAGTCAAGTGCAAAGAAAAAACCTTAAATTTACCCAAAGAGTAGATTTTGACTTGATTGAAAAACTTCCCTAAAACGGAACTAAGTATTTGCTTATATTTGATGATTCTTGTGAAGAAATTTCAAACTCCAAACAATTTGTAAAAATTGCCACTGCTGGAAGAGAGAATGGACTGAATACAATATACATCAAACACAATTTGTTTCATCGAAGCAAATTAGGAAGAGATGTAGAGTTACAAAGTACACACACAGTCTTGTTCAAGTCGCTGCGGGAAGTTTCACAAAACAATACATTAAGTCAACAACTAATTCTAAGATCTCAAGTAAAAGAGTGGTACTATGATGCAACATCCGTTCTTTATGGTCATTTACTTATTGATTTAACCCCAAAAACAGTTGATTCACTTATGTATTGCTCTAATAGTGGCTCAGTTGCAACAAAAATTTACTTACCAGCTGGAATAGAGACAAAAATTTAGGACGACGAGTACACAATACGTCTCTATTCTCCCAATGTTTCAAAATTTTTCCCTAAGGCTTCGAAAACATTTCATTCTCAATAATCCAAAAGATTTCATTCAGTTTCTGAGCGAGTGTTTAGTAAACCTATTAAGAGGAGAGCTCCGAGATCTTCGGAAAGAAGACGTAGAAAAATATCGAAAAGAAATTTCAGAACTAATACAAAAAAGAACTCCCTACACAATAGAAGAATTGATTCAAGTTCAACTAAAGGGTTACAATTGATATCTAATATTACCACTTTTGTCATTAAATGATTGACATAGTATGGAACAGTTTGTGTTCACTCCGTACTCAGTTTATCAATCATAAAGTACACTTCCAAGAAAACAAAAACTGGAACAAAAGCAAGAAAAAGAGGAGGTTGTACCAAAAAATTTTGAGTCTGTTCACAGTGCTGTAAATGCGTTGGAAACGAGCAACAATAAGAACATTATTGATTTAATTTTGAATTCTCTCAGAAATGATCTCAGCCAGTCAGACAATGTTATAATAGATAATCGAGATACAAAAAAATCTATTGTAGACTTTGTGTGTGCACTAAAGCGAAAAAAGACCGATTTTCCAGGTATTTACTTTACGATTCTGGAAGCAACTCAACTTCCTCCTAAACTTGTTATCAACAAGAATGCCAAAGCAAAAGAAAGAGGAACTTGGATCCCTCTCAAAATCTGAAAAGATAAGACTAAACAGATTGTCTTATAGGGGAAGAGCTGCATACGGTTCTTTTCAAAACTTGAGTAAAGCGAGTGGTTTATCAAAAAAAAGTAGAAAAGTTTTTAAATAGAGTCAAGTATCTCTTAGTTGCTGTAGATATTTTTTCGAAATTTGTCAGAGTTCAAACAACAAAAACAAAGTATGCCAAAGACACTTAACATGCTTTCAGAAAAATGTTTTCTCGAAAAAACACTCCTGAAATATTTGGGTTGATAAAGGAACAGAGAATGGGGGAACTTTCAAAAAATTTTGCAAGGAGGAAGACATTGAAGTTTACTTTCAGTCTTTGAAACATATGATATATATCGTTACCTTGAAAATCATCGTGAAAAAATTGCCCTCAAAGTGCAGCAGTTTGCTTCTACATTGAACTGTCGCAAAAATCGATCAAGTGGAAAATCTCCCAGAGATGTGAAAAACAGTGATTTTTTTATCAATTTTTTGTAACAAATCATTCAAGAAATATACTAAACCAAAATTCAAAATTGGTGTTAGAGTTAAAAAATCGAAAAATGATATTCCGTTCCGAAAAAGATGCAAGCCACAGTTTACAGATGAAGTTTTTGAAATTTCGGCAATATCTACAAAACACCTCCTACATACATCATCAAAGATCTCAAAAAAGAAGAAGAAATTCTGGGAAAATTTTATAAAAATGAGCAATGAAAATGTTCAGATTAAAGGTAAGTCGTTTTTTAAATTGAATTTCTATCGATCAGTTGTCATGAATTCTTTTAAGATTCAGCTGGTTTCTAATGCTTCTTTTAAATGTTATCCGAATAACAGTCTTCGTTCCTTTACAAAATTTCTACCGGAACAAACACATCTAAGAGAAGAATGGGAGGTTGCTATTTCAGAAATATCATACCCTTCATTGTACCAAAACGTTACAGAGGAAAAATTTACTTTCATAGATGGACGAGAAAGTCCTGAAGAAAAAAGAAAGATTTAACCGATGCATATTGAACCTGGGTTGTATCCAAGTATTGTCGATATAGTTATAGCCTTGAATGACAAAATTCGAAAAGGTATAGGCGCACAAAAATATGAATATAACGAAATTTATGTATCAGTAGATGAGATTACACAAAAAATTTCATTCATTTACTTGAGGATCATTCAGTGTTTATAATTCAAAGTGCTGATTTCAGTAACATTTTTGGCTGTGATTTAGAACAAAATCAGACAGGTGTTATAATGAAAGAAAAAAGACCACATTATCCTCAGTATTCTTACGACATTATGAGAAAATATTCCCTAATGATTTATAGTGATATTATAGAATGTAATATAGTAGGCGATACAAAAACTCCTTTACTGCGTTGTACTCCTTTCATTTCTAAAGTAAAAAATGGAGACATATTATCTACAGGACAGTACATGAATTATCAATCATTTACATATCTAAAATTTAAAAAATAATTAAAAAACTCTTTCCACAGCATAAAAATTGAACTAAGGGATACTACAGGTGGAAAAAATTCATTTTGTGTCCGTAGGAATTACACGAGTTTTTCTCTTGTTTCGCAAGATTTCGGATTATAATTTTTGATTTATACTTCATACGAAATGATTGCTCAAAGTTCAGCTAATTTTCCTATTTTTGTGGACATGCTCTTGCACAAAATCTTGGGAGAACTGCAATTCCCTTTATACAAATATATATAGTCTCAAGCTGCAAAAAGAATCGGAGCAGTTTTGTTTGAAGTTGCTGCTCCAGAGTTTGGAAAAGTTGTCAGTGGACGAAAAAAGACTCAAAACATTTGCAAAAGATGTTGGAACAAAAACAGTTCGAAAACAGTTGGAAGATGGAAAAAAGAAATCCAAGCATAGAACAAGAAGAGCCATTTCTCGAAAAAGTAGTTCAAAATCCAGTCCCTCTCGCAAAGACATTTTTGATTAGATAAAATGAGTGTACATCAAAGTAGTAATTTTCGGTACGGAACTTTTACAAATTCTTCTTTGGAGATTTTTGATAAAGTCCTACCTTTGGAAACAATATTTTCATCATACATACAAGAAGTAATTCCAGTACTTCTCTAGATAAAAGCAGCATTGAGTTTAAATTTGAGACGGACCGTAATCTTTATTTGGATATGCGTGATATGCAGCCTAATTTAAAGCTTCAAATATTCAAACGAATATTGTTTTTAAAAAAGAAAAAGCAGAACAAAAAGCAAAATCGGAGGAATACTTAGACGAGGAACCTCAACATCAATCTTACTTAACTTATGTAAACAATCTACTACATTCTCTATTCTCCAATTGTGAAGTTTATTTTAATAATACAATTGTTTACAACGCCAATAGATTATATCCTCGTAAAGCAAAAATATCGAACGAATTCAACTCGTCGGCAGTGAGTAATGAAGCAATACTTGCTTGTCACGGGAATAGTTTTGAAGAACATCCGGAAGCATTTGATATGTATCTGTTCACTGGTAGAGCAAATTCTTTAGGATCAGGGATAACTTTTTTATTTTATGGCAGGCTAGCCAATGACATGTTTACTTGTGAAAAAAAATTACTGCCAAAAACCAAAGTTCGAATTAAACAGTCTGAAAATCCAATTGTTTGTCTGAAAATTGTTGATTGTTCACTGTTTATGAGAAGAATTTTAATAGCTGAACCTAATCATCAAAATTTGCAATGGAATCTGGAAAAGGAACCTGATCATTACAATAACATGGAAACTATAGCAAGAATCTTTATCATTCCATCTCGTCAAAACCAGTTTATTCAGGAAAATGTTTTCAATAAAACCACAATCAGAAGGATAGCTGTTGCAATGAATACAAATTCGGCTGTTGTGGGATTTTTTCATGAAAACCCTTTCAATTATCAACAATTTCATTTGAGAGATCTTAGAATTAATCGGGGCGGAAGAGCAATTTTTTCATTAGATACCATTTATCCTTGTCGACCCTTTGTTACAAAAATGAAAGCAATGCAGTTTAACGAAGAATTCTCAGCTCTTCCTATGAAAGTTTTCGTAAAACCACTATATTCTAGTTCTCGACTTGACTTCACTACAGGATGCAGCTGAACAGTTGCATTATCCAGAACTTAGTGGAGAAAGCTTGAGATTAGAAATGTTTTTTTTTTCATTTTCCCCTTGGAGCAAATAACGGAAGTGATAATCTTGGGACAAACTCAGAACAGTTGCTAAAAATATTTTATTTTTTTGAGTTTTCAGATTCCTATAAAATTATTGTAACTTTTTTTGGACTTTTTTTTGTTATTATCTTTGTACTATCTACTTTGTTTTTCTTCAGACTTCAGACCTAAAGCTCCAGAAAAAACAGAGAAGGAATGTTGTTTAGTTGGAAACCCGAGACACTTCTTCAACCTAGACTATAAAATAATGTTCAATAAAATTTGCCCATTACATAAGGCTTGTGTATGGGACTTTGTTGATTCAGTTCCTAAATGTGTGTAAGTCATTATTCTTTCTTTTTTTTCAATCCTAAAGTACACTATCAAACTATCAATTTCCTTTTAGCTGTAAATCAGCCTACAATTGCAAAGATGAATAATTTTCACTTTTGCAATTTATTGAAAAAATTCCAGAGCTCAGGTTCAAGTATATGGGATCATACCTTTCTGATACAGTACCTCAACTAACAAAACACTCTTTTGCAATTTTTACCTCAGTTCCAAGCAATGATAGAGGAGAAGCTGGATTACGATTGCTCGACTGGATAAAAACTACTACTTTGCTGATTCTTTGGGAAAAAAGAGATCAAATTACCTCTTTTGACTAAAAAGTTTCGACGAATGGTTCCTCAAAAGCTACAAAAGACTGATAATTTGTAAGGATTTCAAGCAATTTATTCCGTTTTTCTTCTTTTTAAATTCTTCCAGAAGAACTTGATAAATGTTCTTGATGTGTATGTTTTGATTTTTGTCAGTACTTTTATGTAAAAGTGCATTTTTTATTTGTAAGTGAAAGTTTTCGCGGTAATTTTACTATCCGATGTACTGAAATTTTTGGTTATTCATGGAATTTAATTCTTTGAATTCCTTATTTATTTTAAGAAAAGTATCTTAGCGACTAACCTTTTGATGAAATACGGAAAATTATGATGGAATATGGATGTTGTAGTCCCCCAATTGAAAGAATTAACGATAGAGCAGATAAATTAACCAAAATTGTAACAAACTTCTAGTAAATTGTATGATTTTCTTAAAAGTTTACTCTCAGAAAGATAGAAAAATTATCATACAGAAATATCAGACCCAAAAAAACTTCGATACTATGTTTTTCTCAGTGTAAACTTTTACAGCGGCAGAGCAATTGACAAATTTGTATTTTGGATGATATTTTTTTGGCAATTTTGGAAACGTCACAGAATTTTTTCAAGAATAAAGACAAAGTGATAGAAGAGAACTGAAATGAATCGTAGCAAGAAGTATGACAGAAAAAATTAACTAGTTGAGGTAAAAACAAGAACTAGATAAAAACATCTGATTGGTCGAAACTTAAAATTTTTTGCATATTTTTATTTTAGTTCCAATGAAAAGTTCATGCAATTTTGATTGGATGTAGTTCAATTTTCTATAAAAATTTAAGATTTTAATCCCTCAGAAAAGTGATTCACGCTTCATTAACTCTGTGGGGAACTGCTAATATGCATCTGTCATATGATTGTGGGATAATTATGTGAAAAAAGACAAAATAATTCATAAAATTAATAACTATAATGAACCTGGGGATAAACCTGGGGAATAAAAGATTAAGTGGGATATAAAGGTAATCAACCGTGAGGAGCTGTCAAAATTCCCTTGATATCCCGTGGAGTAGAACACTTAACCTGTCAAAGATAATCCCCTCTTGACATTTTTCCCCAGATAACCTGAGGCAATATAAATGGGATGAAATAAGAATTTAAAAGATTCTTTCGAGAAAAAAAAATATTCTGTGATATTTTGGCTTATGATCCCATACTATAAATCAAAACTTAATTTTTGTCAAAAATTACCATCTGAAACCTATCATTCAGTTTTTTAAAGATTTTTTAATAAAAAAAATTCTTTTCAAGATAAAAATGTCATTGCAAGTAAAACTGAAAAAATTTTCAAAAAATTTTCTGAAACTTACCATAATGATTTTTTTTAAGACAAGATAAACCTTACATATCACAAATCGTACAAGTTAGCTAAGAAACGCAAGTATCAAAAAATTCGGCCGCCAAAAATTTTCTAAATCTTACCATCTGAAACCTTACCATCTTAATACATAGGAATTATATTCCCTATCTTAATATATTGGGAAATCTAATCCCTATCTTAATACATAGGTTGTTGACCGGATACCCTATAGCCTATGTTAATACATGGGGTTCAGCAACCACCCCCCCCCCCCCAATCTCCCTCACTCTTCTATTACTAAACATTATTTTTTTTCAACGTTTGGTTGCTTGACTAGTCAGCTTAGACGAGCTTCAAAGGTTTGCGAGTCGATTTTTTGTCCAAATTTTTGTGATCTGACAATTTTTTTGGTGATTTATTATTAAAATTAGGTAAACATCAGTTTTTGTGCCTACCGAATTCAGTTCAGATGTTTTTAAAAAAGTACTGGACAGGGATGGGTTTCCAACCCACACACGCAGAACATATTGAATAGCACTTCAACGCCTTCAACTTTCGGGCAACCTGTAAGATCAGAAGTCAATCATTGGTAAAACGAATCAAATCAATAATAAAATAAAGCAAAGTTGCTTCGCTTCAAATAGAATAGTTCTTCTGCTGAAAACGAAAAAAAAATATCAAATCAGGCCATTGTTCGATCAAAAATAGACTTGACGTCTGGGTTTAGAAAATATAACGACGAAATAAGCATTCTAGTCGTAGAACAGGATTAGTGCAAATCATTTTATAGAGCAAATCGTTTCGCTAAAATTTCAAGTTTTTCTAAGCAACCTGTTAGAGCTTTGAAACTATCAAACAAATCAAAACAATAAACGAGGGAAACCTAATTTTGAGTTGCTTCCAATGAAAAACGATAGTTTTTTATGGAACAACTCGGTTAAAAAAGTAACCTGAAGTTTTTCAAAACTCCATGCCTTGAATGGTTTCAAGAAAAAAAAACGTAAAACATTGGCCATCCGATTTTCTTCATGAACAAACTTAAATTGTTTCAAATTTTGGTTGCTTGACTAGTCAGCTTAGACGAGCTTCAAAGGTTTGCGAATCGATTTTTTGTCCAAATTTTGGTGATCTGACAAATTTTTTGGTGATTTATTAACAAAATTAGGTGAAAATCAGTTTTTGTGCCTACCACATTCAGTTCAGTTGTTTTTAGGAAATTACTGGATAGGGATGGGTTTACAACCTACGCACGCAGAGCCTTTTGAAAAGCACTTCAACTCCTTCACATCTCGGGCAACCTGTATCAACAGAAGTCAGTCATTGATAAAATGAATCGAACCAATAAAAATATAAAGGAAAGTTGATTCGCTTCAAATAGAATAGTTTTTTTGCTCAAAACAAAAAACGTATCAAATCAAGCCATTTTTTGTCAAAAATAGACTTAGGTCTGTTTATAGAAAGTACAACGAAGAAAAAAGTACTCTAGTCTTAGAACAGGACTAATCTATCAAAAGAAGCGAAACAAAAAAAAATCGGGGAAGCCTAATTTAACATTGCTTACGTTGAAAAACGATATTTTTTGGTGGAAAAACTCGATCAAAAAAGTAACCTTAAGTTATTCAAAACTCCATGCATTGAATCGTTTCAAAAGAAAACGTATAATATTGGCCGTCCGATTTTCTTCATGAATAAACTTAGAATATTTCAACGTTTGGTTACTTGACTAGTCTGCTTAGACAAACTTCAATGGTTTGCGAGCCAATTCTTTCTCCAAAATTTTTTTGATCTGACAAATTTTTTTCTGTGTTATTAACAACATTAAGTAAATATCAGTTTTTCTGCTTACCGAATTCAGTTCAGGCGTTTTTAAAAACTTATTGCTAGAGATTGGATTCGGACCCACGAACGCAAAACATTTTGAATAGCACTTCAACGCCTCAACCTCTCGGGCAACCTATAAGACCAGAAGTCAATCATTGGTAAAATGAATCGCACCATTAAAAATTAAAGCAAAATTCCTTCGCTTCAACTAGAATAGTTTTTTTTTGCTCAAAACAAAAAAAAACGTATCAGTTCAAGCCATTGCTCGGTCAAAAATAGGCTTGACGTCTGTGTATATAAAGTGTAGTCGCGAAATAAGCTCTCTATTCTTACACTAGGACTAGTGCAAATCTTTGTATAGACCAAATCATGTCGCTAAATTTTCCAGTTTTTCTGAGCAACTTTTTAGAGCTTTGAAACTATCAAACGAAGCGAAACAAAAAAAAGGAAACCTATTTTGAATCGCTTCCGTTGAAAAACGATAAATTTTTGTGAAAAAACTCGGCCAAAAAAGTAACCTTAAATTTTTCAAAAGTTCATGCCTATGGTTTCAATTGAAAAACGTATAAAGTTAGCCATCCAATTTTCTTCATGAACAAACTTAAATTTTTTAAACGCTTGGTTGCTTGACTAGTCTGCTTAGACGAGCTTCAATGGTTTGCGAGCAGATTCTTCTTCAAATTTTTGTGATCTGACAATTTTTTGGTGATTTTTCAACCATAATCCGGTAAGCATCAGTTGTTGTGCACACCGAAATCAGTTCAGGTGTTTTTAAAAACTTACTGGACAGGGCTGGGTTTCGTACGCACGAACGCAGAACATATTGATAGCACTTCAACGCACTCACCTCTCGACCAGCCTGTAAGACCAGAGGTTAACCATTGGTAAATTGAGTCAAACCATTAAAAATTTAAAGCAAAATTGCTTCGCTTCAAATAGAATAGTTTTTTTTGCTCAAAACAAAAAAAACGTATCAAATCAAGCCATTGTTTGATCAAAAATGGACTTGACGTCTTTGTACAAAAAAATGTTATGACAAAGTTAGCACACTAGTTTAAGAACAGGACTAGCGCAAAGCTTTTTAAAGACCAACTCGTTTCGCTGAAATTTCCAGTTTTTCTAAACAACCTGATAGAGTTTTGAAACTATCAAACGGTGCGAAACAAAAAAATAATGAAAACCTAAATTTATAATGGTTCCGCTGAAAAAAGATAGTTGTATGTGGAAAAACTCAGCCAAAAAAGTAACCTGAATTTTTTCAAAAGTCCATGCCTTGAGTGGTTTCAATAGAAAAACGTATAAAATTAGCCATCCAATTTTCTTCATGAACAAACTTAAATTTTTTAAACGCTTGGTTGCTTGACTAGTCTGATTAGACGAACTTCAATAATTTGCGAGCCGATTCTTTTTCCAGACTTTTTTTTTGATCTGACAAACTTTTTGTTGAGTTATTAACAAAATTTGATAAATATCACTTTTTGTGCTTACAGAGTTGAGTTCAGGTGTTTTTAAAAACTTATCGACAGGGATGGAATTCGGACTCACGCACGCAGATCAATTTGAATAGCACTTCGATGCCCTAAATTCTCGAGCAACCTGTAAGACCAGAAGTCAGTCATTGCTAAAAAGAATCGAACCAATAAAAAACTAAAGCAAAGTTGCTTCGATTTTAACAGAAAGTTTTTTTGCTCAAAACGAAAAAACTTATCAAATCAAGCCATTGCTCGATGAAAAATAGACTTGACGTCTGTGTATAGTTTGAAAGCTGTAACAGGCTGCTTTGAAAAACTTGAACTTTCAGCGAAACAATTTGGTCTGAAAAACGATTCGAACTAGTCTCGTTCTAGGACTAGAGTGCTAAATTCGTCATTACATTTCAAATAAACAGACGTCAAGTCTATCTTTGATTGAACAATGGTTTGATTTGATAGGTTTTTTTTTGTTTTGAGCAAAAAAAAATGTTCTATTTGAAGCGGACCATCTTTGATTTAAAATTTTATTGGTTCGATTCCATTAACAAACGAATGAACTCTGGTCAGCCAATATGGCCGAGTGGTAAAGGCGTTGGACTGCTTATCTAATACAGTCTGCTTGCGTGGGTTTGAGTCCCATCTCTGTCGATTTGTTTTTAAAAACAACTGAACTGATTTCGGTAAGCACAACAATTGATGTTTACCTAATTTGTTATTAAATCACAGGGAAATTTCCAAAATCACAAAAATCAATAGGCAAAATTGGCTCGCAAACTTTCTAATTTCGCCTAAGCAGAATAGTCAAGCAATTGAACGTTGAAAAATTTGAAGTTTATTCATGAAGAAAATCGGTTGGCCAAAGTTATAAGTTTTTCTAGTGAAACCATTCAGGTAAAAAAAATTTGAAAAATTTCAGGTTACGTTTTTGGCCCAGCTTTTTTCAATAAGCATCATTTTTAAACGGAAGCAGATCAAAATTAAATTTCCTTTCTTTTCTGTTTGGCTTCCTCTGATAGTTTGAAAGCTGTAACAGGTTGCTTCAAATCTTTTTTTAGACCAAATCTTTTCGCTAAAATTTCAAGTTTTTCAAAGCAACCTGTTAGAGCTTTCAAACTATCAGAGGAAGCGAAACAAAAATTTATGACTTTTTTAAATCTGATCTGCTTCCATTTAAAAGCGATGCTTTTTTGTGAAAAAAAAACTGGGCCCAGAACGTAACTTAAAATTTTTCAAAATTCCATTCCTTGATTAGTTTAGATAGAAAATTGTAGCATTGGCCAACCGATTTTCCTCATGAATAAACTTAAATTTTTTCAATGTTTAATTGCTTGACTATTCTGTTGAGACGAACTTGAAAAGTTTTCGAGCCAACTTTATCTCTAGACTTTTGTGATTTTGTAAATTTTCCGGTGAATTATTAACGAGTTAGGTAAACATCAATTGTTGTGCTTACGGAATTCAGTTCAGATGTTTTTAAAAACTAATCTAAAGAGATCGGATTCGAACCCACGCAAGCATACTGTATTGGATGAGTAGTCAAATGCATTAACCACTCGGCCACCTGGTCTGCCCAGAGTTCATTCGTTTGTTAATTGAATCGAACCAATAAAATTTTAAAGCAAAGATGCTCCGCTTCCAATAGAATACTTTTTTTTTGCTTAAAACAAAAAAAACCTATCAAATCAAACCACTGTTCGATCAAAAATAGACTTAACGTATGTGTATTTGAATTGTAATGACAAATTTAGCACTCTCGTCCTAGAACGAGACTAGTTCAAATCTTTTTTCAGACCAAATCATTTCGATGAAAACTCAAAGTTACAGCTTTCAAACTATCAGAGGAAGCGAAACAAAAACTTAAGGATATTTAAATTTTGATCTGCTTCCATTTAAAAACGATGCTTGTTTGTGAAAAAAAAACTGGGCCAAGAAAGTAACTTAAAATTTTTCAAAATTCCACTCCTTGATTGGTTTAGATAGAAAATTGTAGCATTGGCCAACCGATTTTCCTCATGAATAAACTTAAATTTTTTCAATGTTTAATCGCTTGACTATTCTGCTTAGACGAATTTTAAAATGTTTTCGAGCCAAATTTATCTCTAGAAATTTGTGATTTTGTAAATTTTCTGGTGAATTATTAACAAATTAGGTAAACATCAATTTTTGTGCTTACGGAATTCAGTTCAGGTGTTTTTGAAAACTAATCGTCAGAGATGAGATTCAAATCCACGCACGCAGATTGTATTGGATGATCAGTCCAACGCCTTAACCACTCGGCCACCCTGTCTGAACAGCAGGCATTCGTTTGTTTATTGAATTGAATCAATTGAAGTTTGAAGCAAAGGAGCTCCGCATCAAATAGAGTAATATTTTCTGCTCTAAACAAAAAAACCTATCAAATCAAACCATTTTTCGATCAAAAATAGATTTAACGTCTGTTTAATTGAATGTTATGACGATTTTAGCACTCTCGTCCTAGAACGAGACTAGTTCATATCATTTTTCAGACCAAATCGTTTCGCTGAAATTTTTTTTTCAAAGCAACCTGTTACAGATTTCACACTATCAGAGGAAGCAAAACAAAGAATTAGGGATTTTTAATTTTGATCTGCTTCCAATTAAAAACGATGGTTTTTGTGAAAAAACTAGGCCAAAAAATAACTTGAAATTTTTTTTTAAATTCCATTACTTGAATGGTTTCAATAGAAAAACGTATAACATTGGCCGACCAAATTTTTTATGATTAAACCTAAACTTTTTCAACGTTTAATTGCTTGACTATTCTGCTTAGACGAATTTGAAAAGTTTTTGAGCCAATTTTATCTCCAGAATTCTATAATTTAGTAAATAATCCGGTGAGTTATTAACAAATTAGGTAAACATTAATTGTTGTGCTTAACGAATTCAGTTCAGGTGTTTTTAAAAACTAATCGACAGAGATGATATTCAAACCCACGCACGCAGACTATATTGGATGAGCAGTCCAACGCCTTAACCACTCGGCCACCCTGTCTGAACAGTGGGCAATCGTTTGTTTATTGAATTGAATCAATTGAAGTTTGAAGCAAAGGAGCTCCGCATCAAATAGAGTAATATTTTCTGCTCTAAACAAAAAAACCTATCAAATCATACCATTTTTCGATCAAAAATAGATTTAACGTCTGTTTAATTGAATGTTATGACGATTTTAGCACTCTCGTCCTAGAACGAGACTAGTTCATATCATTTTTCAGACCAAATCGTTTCGCTGAAATTTTTTTTTCAAAGCAACCTGTTACAGATTTCACACTATCAGAGGAAGCAAAACA